>NC_051234.1:24950813-25274146 GCF_015220715.1 Pygocentrus nattereri | reverse complement strand
CTTGTTTATACATCAGCCTATTCAGGCTGGGCAGCAGTTCAGACCCACCCATTCATGCTGAAGTAATACAGAAGTTTCAGCTCTGACAGCTTTTTGAACAAAGCACAAAACAGAACTGGGATTTACACATAACAGTCTTAAAGGCACAGTAACAAAAACAGCTTTAAATCTAACAAAAAGGAGTTGAATATGGACATGAAAAAATGAACTGTGACTGTTTTTGATACATCAACAAAATATTCCAAGTGGACCTCAGGAGAAAAAAAATAAAAGTATAAGAAAAATAGCATATGGGCCCTTTAATCAAAACCACCCTAAATATGTTTTGCACCACATTCTTCTAAATTCGGAGTCGAGCATTCCCTCTAGAACCATCCAGATACAATGGATTCTATGGGACCGATGCTCGATGAGCCCATCTTCAGTTATAGAGGAAGTATTTGTGTACAGGCTGGAGCAGAAGCCTGCCTACAGTGACTCTTCAGAATGAGCTCTTCTTTCTGACAATCTGGAAAGAACAACCAAACCCATGTACGATATTACACTGTGAACACGGTACCTTCGTGAGGAAAGCCTCGTTGACACTTGTATACTTTCAAATGTGCACATCACAATTATGAATGGGATCAGAACCTGAAAAAAGGGCAATGAGAAAAAAGAAAACACAAGGAATGTAGACATCACTGCATTAATGATAAAACGCACCCAATATTTGAAATCAGAGAACAAACTCCTTATTTGTGTTAGAACCAGTACTTTATGCTCTCTGCCACCAAACGGTCAGCCACTAGCTTTAACCAGCCACCCAAATGTCCCCTTTACACAAACGTCCTGTAGTAATTTGGCACCTTATTCACTTATTTATTTGTGCATGTGTAAGTACAAAAGTAATGGTAGTACCTTCCACATCAATAGGCCACCCATGATAAATGGGTTAAAGACGGTCAGAAAGCAGTAGACAGAAGCCGGGTCAAAGCTGTGAAAGAGAGACTACAATGTAAAAAGGTGAATATGACTTCAGTTCAACTGTATTTGCATGCCAGATTTTTTTTTGCTGCTGCACAACAATTGTTGGCACCCTTTCATTGAACACTTTGCGCAGCCCGCCTTTGCAAAGAGAACAGCGCCGAGCCTTCTCTAGTAATGCTTAATGAGACTGGAGAATACATGGTCAAGGATCGGAGACCATTCCTCCATACAGAACCTTCAGATTCATGCTTGTGGATACTCCTCTTCAGCTCATCCCACAGGTTTTCTACAGGGTTTAGATCACTGGGGTATTACTGTTGCAGCACCTTCATTTTGTGGTCAGTACACCACAATTCTGGGGTGTTCTTTGTCTCATTGTCCTGCTGGAAGATCCAACCACAGCCCAGTTTCAGCTTTCTGGCTGAGGGAGGTTTTGATTTAATAATCTGCTGGAACTTGAAGTTTATGATAGCATGTATCTGGACATGGTCTTTAGAAGAAAGACAGTCAGTCACACAACACCACAGATCCACCATCATACTTCACAACAGAGACAAGGTACTTTCCTGCATGGCTATATTTGTGTCTACACTAAGTCCACAAGCAATAAAGATGTTTTTTTTCTACTTTTGCTCACGTTTACCAGGGGTGCCAATATTTGTTGCAAACACTGTATTACAGATAGTCTGAGACTCCTTTTGGCCAGATGTTATACATCAATATATCCACTTTTATAGGACCAAAACCCCTCCCAGTACTGTGCTGTTCTGCATATGGGGGAAAAATGCCCACCTGACTCAGAGAAATTCCCCTTTGAGTTTAATCCTGTATCTTGTGATGTAGTTTTGAAAAACAAAGTTTTGTTGTTTCAGATATTCCTTTGAAGCCCCCAGCCATCACACATACTTGTTCAATTTAACTATGACTTAACATTAGCCAAACCAGGAGTTCGATAATAACTACAAATACAACTATTTATTCTTCCTTTTATGTTGTTTCACCTTTATTATTATTACTGTCCTGTATTGTGTGAGAGCTACTGGCTGCTAAATTTCCTTCGGGATCAATAAAGTATCTATCTGTCTACAAATAATACTGGGCTTCTTTGAGGAGAAGTTTAGAAACAGTGAAAGAAACATACTGACATAAAATCACTACTAACTGCATTAACATTTTTTCTAAAGTTAGCATTTTTCTGAGCATATAAATTCTTACTAACATTTTAATTTACATTCTCAGATGCTAAAATCTAAAACATTTTCACAGTACTGTGAATCAAAATGGCACAGTATAATTATACATGCCTAATTGTGCTAAACAGCCAGTAGCCTCTTTTTGCTTTAGCATTTTACTTGATCTCATGTTATTTAAATAGGCATCTAATTTTTCATTTAAGAATTAAAAACACCACTCTGCCCATTTTGCTTTGCCACTCTAATATGATGCAACCTTTAGAGCAAGGTACTGGACATGAGGTAGTGTGTTTGTGTTCATTTGTCCACACAGTGTGAGCTTCAGATTTGATAAGACAATAAAATCAGTCATCGGTCAATTTGGCTGCAAAAAAGGCAGAGATAAAATTAATGATCACTATATATCTAAGTTTTTATAAAGTAGGGAGGCCTGCAAAAGGCACTTCTAATGGTTCCCCTGCTGAAGTACATCTGATTCAATGCATCATGTTCTTTAAACCCTTTGTGAATGCGGTGTGTTCTCCAGGAGAAATGTGTACCACTCATTCAGGCTTTGACAGACCAGCATCAAGCAGACCAGTAAGAACAGTTTACAGAACAGAAGAGTTTACCTGTTAATGGAGGCGATGTTTCCAGTGCCAAAGAAAGCAATTATGATGAAGAACACCTGTAAAGACTGTTAAGGTATATAACAAAAGGCCTTAAAGTGATGAATCGGACCCTCTTAGCTGATCAGGCAAGGCAGGTTTGGGGTCTGACATTTGCTTCGTTAATTTCGCACAGGAGCTAAAAGTCTAATGTAGCTAATGAGTAATGTTAGCTAATACTCACTCATCATTGTGCTAATAACATAGCTAAATCACGACAGACCTCAAACCAAAAAAATGGCCTTAAGTAACCTCAAAAATAACTGAAGTAATGTCATTCTACCCTCTATAAATATTGAAAAGTACACCTGAAAACAGTAGTAGCAGCAATTAGGAATGCTTCATTTTGGTTGCACTTTGGCCATTATTTGTCATATTTTTTATATATACATATACATATATATACATATACATATACATATACATACATAGCTAACTCTTGTGATTGGCTGCCTTGTACTGAGGCTCGTTCAAAAAGCACTCAGAGCCGAAATGCACCCTAGAACTTTAGTATGAGAGGGCACCGTTCAACTGTAGGCTGAATAGGTGGATGTATGTAAATGAGTTGATTCTTGTGACATGACAGAAACAATGAATCCAAAACGGCTTGTTTTTGCAACTTTGCTTCTGTATCCAAAGCACATGGACTTAGCAGTGAATGGTATGTTTTGAAACCTTCACAGAGATAAGGTTACTTTTAAATACTTTATTCTTAAAAAGGGAGGGAAATGTACCTGATGTGGGCCCATTTGTGTAAATATTTACATGTACAGTTAGCACTTTGGTGGGTGAGTATAGGCTTCTTTTGTTTGTTAACTACATTAGCTCTATAGCTCCAGACTACAGCTCAAAACTAAAGAAGCTAACTTCAGACATGTCTTAGTTGACTATTTGGATAAAAGGAAAATTGGTTTTAACAATAAAAATCCATTCATCCTAGATTCAATGCAAATGCAAGGATACAAAGAAGTATGATCTGCGGATATCATCCAGCCTCAACTGTCTGATTCTCGTCAAGTCAATATTTTCAGCAAAATCAATGCTGTAAAGCTGCAAAGACATCTGGGATTATTATAAACAGTCTAAAATGTACATCATAATGCATACATTAAAACACTTTCTTCATATTCCCAATTTGTTCTGTTTAGTCTGCCTGTACTCCAGGTTTTCAAATGTCAGCATAATTAAATGGTTAAGATGTAAACAGTCATTCAAAATGGTTTGATGTGAAATGCCCCTTTATAGACATACTAACATAAGCAGATAGTAACCAGATGTCTGAAGAGTTTAGTGCATCTAAAAGCTCCATCCCAGAGAGTTATTACATGAAATACCATCTCAACACCCATTTAAGGTGGAGAGGTAGATACAGGGAGTTGTGAGGCAAAGAAGTCCATCCATCCATCATCGTTGACCGCTAGTCCAGACAGGGTTGCGGTAGCAGTTGGGAGAGCAGAGAATCCCAGATGACCCTGTCCCCTGCAACTTCCTCCAGCTCATTCCCAGGGACCCCAAGCCGCTGCCAGGCCAAGTTGGAGACATAATCCCTTCAGCGGGTCCTAGGACAACCCCGGGGTCTTGTCCCGGTAGGCCATGCCTGGAACACCCCCACTGGGAGGTGTCCAGGGGGCATCCGGATCAGATGAACGAACCACCTCAGCTGGCTCCTCTCAATACAGAGCTCCTTCCGCATGACAGAGCTCCTCACTCTATCGCATAGCGTGTAGCCTGCCACCTGACGAAGAAAGCTAATTTCCGCCGCTTGTATTCGCGATCCCGTTCTTTCGGTCATTACCCACAGCTCATGACCATAGGTGAGGGTTGGGATGTAGATCGACCGATAAACAGAGAGCTTCGCCTTTTGGCTCAACTCCCTCTTCACCACTACAGTCCGGTACAGTGACCGCATTACTGCTGCCGCCTGTCCCAGCCTACGGCCGATCTCACGATCCCTCTTCCCATCACTCGTGAACAAGACCCCAAGTTACTTAAACTCCTCCACCTGGGGCAGGTCCTTTCCCCTTAACTGGAGTGGGCATGCCATCCTCTTCCGGGCCAAGACCATGGACTCAGTCTTGGAGGTGCTGATCCGCATACCAACCGCTTCACACTTGGTGGAGCGCTGGAGGCATACGTGTGATTCCGCCAAAAGAAGATTATCATCTGCAAATAGCAGAGACGCCACCCTCCGGCCTCCACACATAATGCCCTCCTGACCCCGGCTACGCCCTGACACTCTGTCCATGAATATCATGAACAAGAGTGGAGACAGAGCACAACCCTGGCGGCCCAATGATAGCCTGGAGTAGTAGCTCCGGCACCCCATACTCCCGGAGAACCTCCCACAAGATATCTCGAGGAACACTGTCATAAGCCTTCTCCAAGTCCACAAAACACATGTAAACTGGGTTGGCAAACTCCCATGCCCCCTCAACAATCTGCGAGAGGGTGAAAAGCTGATCCATTGTTCCATGGCCGGGACGGAATCCACATTGTTCCTCCTCAATCTGAGGTTCAACTATTTCCTTTCCAGCACCTTTGCATAGACTTACCCAGGGAGGCTGAGCAGTGTGATACCCCGATAATTGGCACACACCCTCCGGTCCCCCTTTTTAAAAATAGGGACAAACACCCCAGTCTGCCAGTCCAAGGGTACTGTTCCCGAGGTCCATGCAATATTGCAGAGGCATGTTAGCCATGACAGCCCCACAATATCCAGACCCTTAAGCATTTCTGGATGAATATCATCCACCCCCGGTGCCTTGCCACTGAGGAGCTTACCAACTACCTCAGTGACCTCCACCAGGGAAATGGAGCTTGATACCCCAGAAGCCTCTGGCTTTGACTCCCATGAGGGAGGCACGTCTCCCGGATTAAGAAGTTCCTCAAAGTGCTCCTTCCACAGACCGACAATATCCTCATTCGAAGTCAGAGATTCTCCACCCTTGGGAGCAGCCACCCCGACCCCTCCTGAGTCGCCGGACAGTTGTCCTGAACCTCTTTTAGGCTGAATGAAAGTCTTTTTCCAAGGCCTCACCAAACTCCTCCCATGCCCTGGATTTTGCTTCTGCCACCGTTGCAGCTGCCACCTTTTTTGCCTGTCGGTACCTATCTGCTGAATCAGGAGTCCTTCGGGCTAACCAGTCCCTAAAGGCCTCTTTCTTCAGCTTGTCGGCCTCCCTCACCACCGGTGTCCACCAGGAGGTTCTTGGGTTACCACCCCGACAGGCACCCACAAGCTTTTGGCCACAACTACGCCTGGCAGCTTCCACAATGGAGGTTTTGAACGGGGTCCATTCAGACTCCATGTCCCCTACCTCCTCCGGGACTTGAGAAAAGCTCTCCCGGAGGTGGGAGTTGAAATCTTTCCGAACAGGGGCCTCTGAAAGTCATTCCCAACACACCCTCACTATTTGCTTGGGCCTACTGGATCTGACCATCAGTCTTCCCTGCCATCTGATCCAACTCACCACCAGATGGTGATCAGTTGACAGCTCAGCACCTCTCTTTACCCAAGTGTCCAGAACATATGGTCCCAAGTCAGATGAAACGACAACAAAGTCGATCATTGACCTTTGACCCAAGGAGCTCTGGTACCATGTACACTTATGAACATCCTTGTGTTCGAACTTTGTGTTCGTTATGGACAATCCATGCCTGGCACAGAAGTCCAAAAACAATTCAACATTCGGGTTTAGATCGGGCAGGCCGTTCTTCCCAATCACGCCTCTCCAGGTCTCCCAGTCATTGCCAACGTGAGCATTGAAGTCTCCCAGTAGGACTATGGAGTCTGTAGGCGGGACCCTTTCCAGAACCCCGCCCACTCGTTCCAAAAAGGCCGAATACTCTGACCTGTTGTTTGGTGCATAAGCACAGACATAGTTTTCCTCTCTGAGATTTTAATTCGCATTGAGGGGAACCTCTCGTCCACCGGGACAAACTCCAACTGCATGGTCACCAGCCGGGGACTTGTAAGTATCCCCACACCCACCCGGCTCCTCTCACCCTGTGCAACCCCTGAGTAGGAGAAAGACCAACCCCTATCCAGGAGTTTGGTTCCAGAGCCGACACTGTGGGGGGAGGTGAGCCCAACTATATACAGTTGGTACCTCTCAACCTCCTGCACATGTTCCGGCTCCTTCCCCCCCAATGAGGTTACATTCCATGTACCAAGAGCTAGTTTCTGCTGCAGGGGCCTAGGCCACCTAGGGCCTCCCCGCAATCTCCCACTGCCAATATGGCACAGCACCGCTCCCCCATGCTGGACCTTGCGGGTGGTAGGCCCACATGGCCTCCCCTCGTTGCCTCTTCGGGCTGAGCCCGGCCGGATTACGTGGGCACTCACCGTGGAACACTACCCCCAGGCCTGGCTCCAGGGGTAGGTCCCAGTGACCCTTTCCCGGGCAGGGTACACGATTTTTTGTGCACGATATGCATGGAGAAACTTTGGATTGTGTTAGTCTGGGTCTTCACTCCAGACCTGTTCGCCCTGGAAGACCATACCAGGAGCATATTGCTCCTGACGACTTAGCTCTGAAGATCCCTAGACCACACAAGCCCTTCCGCCACGACAAGCCCCCGATCCAGGAAGGGCGAAAAAGAAAATGATTTTTCATATTTGACACTATTATAGTGATATTACACTGTCAACATTACACATAAAAACTCATGCGTTTAGGTTCACTGGTCATTTTGTACAGGAAAAAAAAACTGTCACTATACATTGTACAGAAATCTGTAAGTCAGAAACCAGTAAGTCTCTCTACAATGAACCATTTCACATCAAACCAGTTCTCCTGTAATGAAGAGCACCATGCCATGTCAGTCTCAACAGTCTCATTTGTTAGAGTTACCAGAAGAGAAAAGCACAGTAACAGGTCATAAATAACTGTGTGATCTGCTGGACTAAATAACTGTGTGGTCTGCTGCACTAAATAACTGTCATTGTATAGCTCCCAATAATGCCCACCACTTGAAAATGAAGCTTTTTTTTTTGGAGTGTTAAAGAAACTCATTTTCGTTTGACTATACAAAAGATGTTATTTATACAGATATTTTGTGCTAACTCATGTTGAACACAAAATGATGCCTATTTGTTTGACAACTTTGAAAATCTTTCAAATGATTTCATAAACTTTCTATAGTGATCTAAATCTGAAAAATATAACAATATAATATAAAGAAATATACACATTTTAAATAAAAAAGGTAGGTCTGCACATCAGTGATACTGAAATTTTCAACTCATAAAATATTTTATTACCTCTACTTCACTTTTTATATTTTTAGCATTTTTAAAATATATTTATACAATTCATACAAGTTTGTTAAACTTTATTAAAACAGTAGAACAAAATCGAGCCACATTAGCTCTTTCTAAATAAGACTGGTGACACTGATTCTATGGCAGTGCTCCAAAGCTTCTCCAAATTTTGGACCATTTCTGTGCAACTGGACACTCCCAACTACCAGCCTGCCCCTGCTGAGAGCAGTGAAAATGCATTCAAATATCCTTCACTTTACACAGGAAATGAGAGACCACAAACAAACAGCTCATTGAATTTATAAACCACATTTTACCCAGAACAAAAGCTAGAGGAACTTCAAGCTTAAATGAGCTTCAGTGTTACCTCCGTCCTGCTGGACACATTTTGTGTGTCTACGGCTTCCTGCTCCATATTGATCCACACAAACATCAGCCATGACAGCACTGGAGGGAAGAGGGCCTCATATCTTCAGCACAAAACAGCTGCAGTTAGTGAACTATCACAGTGTCAGACTGTGCTATATGTGAATATCCTGTAACTCACAGATAGTCACTAGTCACTGACATCAGCCTCTGATACTACAGTCTTGTGTAAAAGTCCGTTGGTGCGACCAATTTCAAGAGAAAAGTGTTGCTGTAACTTACAGTAAGTCCTATCAGGGCAAGTGTTAGCCTAGCCAGGTTACAGTCAAATGTTAGAGGGTCACTGTAAAATTGCTTTATACAAAGTAAATATATTTTAATGTTACAAGCTTCAAATCTTCATGTTTAATTTAAAAAAAGGGTGTCCAATCTTATCTGCAGAGGCGCTGGTGTGGCTGCAGCTTTTCACTCCAACAAAGCAGGTCACCAAATGGAATGTTTCAAGACTAATACTAACTGATTAAACGAATGGAGTCAGATCCATTCCAGCTTGTTTGGAGAGAAAGCCTGTAACCACGCCGGCCCTTTGCAGATAAGATTTGACATCCCGGATTTAGAAAAATCTAGAAACTGTTCATTTGTATTGCCTAAAACTGGACTGAAACACTCCTTATAACTTCAGTGTGAATGGGCGGAGCTAAACTGACATAAGTTGATTAGGCGGATTTATACAAACGCATTGGCTTTCATGATATTACAAAAGCACTAGAGTCAAACTTTTCCTTATGACCGTAGATCATGAAATTTGTTTATTATTACACCCTTCCTAGCTGGCATAAAAACACATGGCTGGAGGAAGAAGCTTTAAAAAATCTATATAGACCCTAGCAGCAATCTATATAGGCCCTATAAAAATTATGTTAGCATGTGTGATGGAAACACATTCCTCTGTCATTCATGCCATAATCACAAGAGGCATATTCTAGAATTTCACTCCATGCATACTTAGGTTTAATTTTTTTGATTGCTCTCGTATTCCCCAACTAACAATACAACCCATATCTTATAACCACCATAATGAGTTATGAGTCTGAGCAATTGGTGTGTCACAGGGGTGTTGTATTACTGATAAATGTGTTAATTATGACCAAGGGAGTTTGTGGTGATGGATGAATGGATGGGATGGATGGGATTGATGGGATGGATGGGATGGATACATACTTTATTGATCCAAAAGCAAATGTAGCAATGCATTTATGAATTTACGTATTAATACATTTATGTATTATATGGTGGGCAACATAGCTTGTGGTTAATGAGTTTGATTAGGGCACAATAGAGCACCAGACTGAATGGGTCAGGTGATGTGCCATTAACAATGGTAAATGTAACCATTATCATTTTAACATCAACACATTAACATGGCACAGGTGCTCCATTTGCTTGCGTCCTAAAAACCTTACCACAATATTGTACTGCAATAAAATATGCTGTGAATTGTTACACCGCTAACTGTAGCGCCTGTCGACATGCTATACCGCTATAAAGCCGTACGAATCCACATTATTACTTTTTTCCAGAGTACTAGGTTTACTGTATACATGCATGTTGATGTTTTTGCATTGTTTAGCAAGCACTTCTCAGCACACTGCAAAAGCAACCACTCTTTAAAAAGTAAATGCAGGGTCTCTGTCAATTTCACTTCCTCCAAATAAGCTGCAAAAAGCTCAACCACAATGGTTCAAAAAACACAGCTGAAATTTTTGTAGAGCTGATGGCCAAAAAAAAAAAAAAAAAGACTGAAAAACACCAACTGTGGACAAAAACTAATTGTGTGTAATGTATGCTGAAGTAAGATGTCAAAAGCTGTTTCATTTTTCAAGCCAAATGTGCTTGCAGAGCCTTTTAGAGTTGTTAAGCCAAACTGTGGTAAACTTGCCCATTGACATCAACTCTGTTACATTACGTCAGCTATAAATAAATATATACAGTGCCCCATTATTTGGATGCTTTAACAATTTAGCCATGGGTAAACTGTAATGAACACCTTTAGGCTACTTCATAGATAGATAGCTAGATAGATAGCTAGATAGCTAGATAGCTAGATAGATAGCTAGATAGCTAGATAGCTAGATAGCTAGATAGCTAGATAGCTAGATAGATAATTGATCCCGAAGGAAATTTAGGCATCCAGCAGCAACAACACAATACAGTAGGAAACATATTCAACATCTATCAAACACAGAACAATAGAAAATATATAAGGGTATAGAAACTTTCTGTACAAGGTAAAGAACTATCTGTAGATGGAGCAGTGCAGTAGATTTTTCTAACAGCCAATAAATAAATTCACAGAGCAAAGTGCAAGGTGCAACCGACATTGGTTATAAAAGTTATAAAAGTGACTGATGTGCCATAGAATTCTTAATATGTACATGTAAAAATATAGTTCTGTAAGGTGAATATTGAGTGTAAGAGAGGTTGGGGAAGTGTAATTGTGAATAAATAATTAAGCGGTTGAGTAGTTGAATAATGTCCATGTAGAAACATACTAATGGTAGACATTTTGTGTGGAGAACGCCTGGAGAACAATTCCGAGGTGGAAATGTGAGGCTGTTTCTCTTACAGTGGTGTGACTGAGCTTGTTTTCCTAAATATCATGAACTCAGAAGCATACAAAGGATGAAAACCTGCAGAAGTTTGCAAAGAAACTGCTATAATGATAAAGATCTGAATCACAGCCACTGCACTTTGAAATAATTCAAGCCTTTGAAACCACAACACAAAAATGTGGCTGTATCTGTAGTAGGTTTTCCCCTTCTGCTGTAAAGTTACCATTTTGAAGATGCAACGTTTTTTTTTCTTGACAACAGTGATATACACAGTGTGTGTGTAAAATCTTACCCAGTGCTGAGTACAAGGTAGACGCAGATGAGTGACAAGAGGATACTCAGCAGCCTGTGAAACAATCGTGTGGAAGACAGCAATGGCACAAAAAATGATGAACCTAGAGAGCATAACAGAGAAGAGGCAGACAGTAAGGCACATTTTGTAAGAAAAAAAAGCAACGAAGTTAAAGTTATCAGTTACACCTGCAGCTAGGTTCATGGACTCTTTCACGCACACATATATATCCCTTACTTTGGTCTGCCAGGCTGCAAGGTCTTTTTATGTTTTGTAGCTTTAAGCTGGTTCTCTAAGCTAGTTCTCTTGCTTATCTGGGTCTGACCATTGCTCATGGCTTCTATATGGATATGCCTGTGTTTAATTCAGGTGCCTCTTAGATGAGCCCTATTTTGAACTGTGGGGGAGGTCCTGGGGCCTGTCCCAGGGCTCACTGAGCGGAAGGCAGGAAACACCTTTGACAGGTCGCCAGTCTATGACAGGTCAGACAGACAGACATACACATTAACATACAGACTCACACCTAGGGGCAATATAGCATCACCAACTGGCCTGACTGCATGTCTGTGGGAGGAAATCGGAGCACCCGGAGGAAACCAACACAGACACGGGGAGAACATGCAAACTCCACACAGAAAGCACCCTGGTTGCCCGGCTGGGGAATTGAACCCCACTGCACCACCATCCCTTTGCTCATCCTTGGCAATGTGACTGTACATACAGTAAACCCAGCTAAAGTTAAGTGCTGTATTTGTCCAAATGTCCAATATGCCACACAATTATTTTGTATGCTTCCTAGTTAAAAAAAAAAAAAAATAAATACTTTGTTTTATGTTAGTATTATGTTACTTACTATGCAGCAGTTAACATGTTTCATAACAAATTATGTATGTAGACATGAGAGTGTGGAATTGATGTGCCAAACTATTAACAGTTATCTAGAATTAAGCAGCCAAAGGAACAGCTAGATTAAACATGTTAACATTGCTAACAACAAACAAGAGCTGGTAATAACGTCTATTAATAATATTGTTAACTGGTGGGTTTTAACTGTAATTAATTGCATGTAACATTAGCATTTTTGACTAAACTATACATCTCAGGAACACAGAGAAGAGGAAAAGAAAAAAAAACAAATGTCTAACCCAGAGTGGCCCAGCTGACGAGCTGACTGAACAGCGGCAGGCCTTGCTTCATCTGCAGGCTGGAGTGGGTGCTGGCCAGCACATAGACACACAGCAACACTTGGAGCATCTACAGCCACATCGTTACCAATGGATTTCATTGTGCAATATTTTCATGTAGATTTACATCAAGAGATTACACACATATATATACATATATATATATATATATATATACACATATATATATATATATATATATATATATATATATATATACACACACACACATATACATACACACACACACACACAAGCTGTTACAACAGCATGTGAGCAGGATAAAAGGGGCAGAAAGGAAAATGCACAGCACAAACACTTAATGACCTGCCCAATGAACAGCCGGCGATCTCTCATATGCAGGCCTGTGCGTCCATATGACGAACAGAGGTAGCAGCATGAAATGAAGAGAGTTAGAGCTCCAGCACACAACCTATAGATTAAAAAAATCATGTCGTAAACATATGCGCAGCATGACTACAAGATAATATAATGAGGGAAAAAAAAAAAATCACTATTAAAATATCAAGATAATTGAATCATTAAGATTTAAAGTCATTCAAAGTAGTTTGGTGTGAAATACTCCGTTCTTGGTGTGAGTGTTTTACAGAGGTTTGGACATAATACAATTATGAAATGGATTATTAAATTTTTGCATAAAACACTTAAATAACATTTTTAAATGGTTTGTAAATCTATTCATGGTGGTAGGGTCAAATATCACCACTGTAAAGAAACCTGAGTGAATATATTTCACTATAATTAACTATTTCACATCAAAACACTACATTTCTGAATGAAATTATTACTTATTTAGAAAATGTTGAAAAAAAAAAAATCTGTGTAATTTCACTTTAACCAGACATCAGAAATAGAAAGAACACTGGTCTGTGCATTATGAAGTTTATGAATAGAGTGGAGGATCTTACACATAGTTGATGTTAGACTCTCGTCCAACTACAGGCAACAAAGGAAACACAGCCAGGCAGAGGCAGCTCAACACCCAGCTCACTGACCTGGACTACAACACAAATATCATAGCACATCTTTATTAAAATATAACTGTATTTTTCTAGCAGAACTCTCCAGATCATACTGTACTACATTATCACCAGTTATATCTGAATAATAACCCAGAAGGTTGAAGTCTACATGAATCTAAAATCCTAATGCATTTTCCTTATGTACTGTAATATAAAGTAAAAACACTTGAGTTTCTTAATTTCCAGTCAATACAGTCATTAAGTACAAGGTATTCATTTTTCTGGAGATATTTCTGAGGACATTAGATATTCATGAAGTTCAACAAAACGAAGGATGAAACTAGTTTTTTTTTAAAAAATCATTAAAACATAGGAGACAATGGGCACCTAACAACCATGCAAGATCTAATAGACCACCAAACCTGTAATTAAACATAACTTTAAGCTTTAAGCTTCATCTTCAAGCAAGAGGAGAAAATCAAACTCTACTCTTTCTTCAGATATGAAAAAAATCCACAGGTGTTTCTGCTCTTCCTTCCACTACGAAAAGTCAAATCAACACTGTCTAAAAGGATGTGCATCTGTCAAGAAAAGGTTACTAAGACAAAAAACAATTTGCAATTCAAACAAAGAAGCTGCTCATGTTCTCAGAGCAATGGACTGACCACTAACCTTAACATCAATGAATGTGTTTGGGATTATTTGGATCATTAGAAGCAAAAAACGCAACCAACTTCTAAGACTGAACTTTGGTGGTGTGAAAAATATCCTTGCAGATTTCTTTGTGAAACTGAAAGTAAGTCTCCTGAAAAGAATGAAAGCTGTAATGAAGGGCGAAAGTGCGAAAACACTAAATACTAAAAAAATGTGATGTGATGTTTCCCCCCCCTCACACTGAAAAGTGAAGAACTTGTACTTAAATACTTTTGCACAGTACTGTATTCCTGTGTGAAACACTGTATCAGAAAGGGGATCAGTTCAGTCAGTGATGGGTGGGGATCGTGGGAGTGAGAAGTGAAATATGACTTCATTAGTAGATTTTTTTTCTCTTGCCCATGACAATCAAAAATACGAACACGTTTCTGAAGCAGGCCAAAGTTGATACATGTTGATAGAAGATAATGAGAAGCAAAAATGTTGTCTTTTAAATGCTATGAAATGATATGTGCTTAATATGACTAGGAACATGAACTAACAAGGTAAAAAGTTTGGGTTGGGGTGGGGATGGGAAAGGCGTGAGTAAAAAACACACATTTTTTAGATTTTCGGTGGAACACAATGTCTAGAACAATAACCCTATGTAAGAGAAGTCTTATATCTTACCTTTGCTTTTCTATAAAGGCCTGAGACAAAAGGCCACAGTCCCAAAATGATCAGTCCCAGGGTCAACATGGCCCGATAGAAAAAACTTACCACCTACAAATCAGTGTAGAAGATATGAAGTACATTTAATTCAATATAAATTTAATAATTAAATGCAATTCATAACTATTAAATTATTTACAGTACAGTGATGTCTATGTACTAAAAACACATACGTATGCATTTATGTCATGCTAACCATCATGCTAATAATACTGGTTATGTGCCACTTACCAGCAGTTCTATCCCAAATGTAACTAGCAGAAAATATCCAAAGCATTTGCTCAATGGCAGGGATGGGATTGATTTTATAAGATTGACCAGGATTCCAAATCTGAAAACCAGATTATTAAATTAATTAAGTTAAAGATGACTCACAATATAACAGCACAGAACAGCAAAAGACAGAGAAGATTTTCAGGCTTAGAAATGAAAAGCCAAAATATATTACATAATATATTTGTATACACACACACACACACACACACACACACACACACACACACACACACACACACACACACACACACACACACACACACACACACTTCCTGAAAGCTAAGAACTGAAACTACAATTCGCACGGGCTCACCAAAATTACACAATAGAAGATTGGAAAAATGTTGCTTGGTCTGACGAGTCTTGATTTCAGTGGAGACATTCAGATGGTAGGGTCAGAATCTGGCGTAAACAACATGAAAGCATGGATCCATCCTGCTTTATATCAACAGTTCAGGCTGATGGTGGTGGTGTAATGGTGGGGGGATATTTTCTTGGCACACTTTGGGCCCTTTAGTAACAACTGAGCATCGTTTAAATGCCGCAGCCTACCTGAGTACTGTTGCTGACCATGTCCATCCCTTTATGACCACAGTGTACCCATCTTCTGATGGCTAATTCCAGCAGGATAATGCACCATGTCACAAAGCTCATATAATCTCAAACTGGTTTCTTGAACATGACAATGAGTTCTTTATTATTTTTTGATCCCACAACTGGGGAAATTCCACCTCCGCATTTAACCCATCCGTGAAGTGAAACACCACATACACACTAGTGAACACACACACTAGGGGGCAGTGAGCACACTTGCCCGGAGCGGTGGGCAGCCCTATCCACGGCGCCCGGGGAGCAGTCGGGGGTTAGGTGTCTTGCTCAAGGACACCTCAGTCATGGACTGTCGGCCCTGGGGATCGAACCGGCAACCGGTCACAGGGCCAGATCCCTAACCTCCAGCCCACGACTGCCCCTTCACTGTACTCTGAGTTCACTGTACTCCAATGGCCTCCACAGACCTCAATCCAATAGAGCACATTTGGGATGTGGTGGAATGGGAGATTTGCATCATAGATGTGCAGCTGAAAAATCTGCAGCAACTGCGTGATGCTATCATGTCAATATGGACCAAAATCTCTGAGGAATGTTTCCAACACCATGTTGAAAGTATGCTACGAAGAATTAAGGCAGTTTTAAAGGCAAAATGGGGTCCAACCTTTTACTAGCAAGGTGTACCTAATAAAGTGGCCAGTGAGTGAGTGAGATAAAAATGTGTATATATATATATATATATATATATATATATATATATATATATATATATATATATATATATATATATATATATATATATATATATATATATATATATACACACACACACACACACATACATATATATATATACACACATATATACATACATACACACACATATACATATCTATATCTATACACACACACACACACACACACACACACACACACATACACACACACATATCCCCATAGCTGAGAGATGTTTCCTGTCCCCAAAGTCCCCAGCTAAACTACAGCAAAGTGAATCTAAAGTGCTTCTCAGCTGTGGTGCTGAGATTCTGTCTGCATTACTGCCATCAACCCCTAATGCCTGGGTCCTTTGACACATATCACTATGCTGCTTTCACATTAGATGAAACAAGAGCATAAATTCCAACAAACATCTTTAAAATTTATTACAGTTAAAATGTATATTGTTGCTGTTCATAAAACATCTCTAATTATCTTTTAATCTGAGCCCTCACGTTATTTAAAGATTAACTTGCATTAATGATTTTCCTTCTCCTGGAAAGTTACCATTTTGAGATACTTGTTTTATTCTTTCTACTGCATTTGTGTTAGTACAACACTACATACTGTGCTACACTACATCCGGTTAACTAATTAAGCTCAATTTGTGATGTAAAATGCATTTAGTGTTCTTGAAGTACTGTTGATATCCATGATAGTCAGAAAAGCATATCGTGGTGTTATTTATAACAGTATGATAACACTGGTATCCTTATGTAACTACAGGATTATATATGGTTGTAGGAAAAAAAAATCTGGTATCAACCCAGTTCCAAAGAACCCTATTAAGGATCTTCATTGTTGAGAGTGTAAAAGCAGGAATGGATGAAAAGCACTCACTCTTTAAAAACAAAGTACCACACAGGTACAGGCAGCAGGCAGTAGATGTAGTAAGTGAAGGGACTGGACTGAAGCAACAGGAAGAACGATACCACCAAGCCAACACCTATAAACACCCTTTGGAAACCTCTGCCGGACACCTGTTTTAACACAAGAAACATGATTCACAACTCTCACAATGTTTCTGAGCATCATGCACCCACAGTCCATCTTATAACTAAAGGGCTCATATCATACATTTATCTTGTATTTTACTCTATTTTCATTTTCCACTTTGTGTTGGTTTATGTACCAAAACATTCATAATTCACTTTTACTTGACCATTTTCCAAGACCTCCTAACTTTTAAGAATTAAACTTGTTTTGGATTTCCATTATTTGCCCTTTATATGTCATTATGTGCCCTCAAACGACCCACAGTGAAAACACTGCTGAGCATTCACCTTTAAGCAACCTTCACCTTACTTGTTGAAGGTTCAGTACTTTCCAGACACTACATTTTCTGAGTTTCAGAATGTTAACTGTAACATAACTGGTCAAACCTTTATGCCGTTTTAAGCCTGAATTAGAGCACATCTTAATGTCAGTTTGTTTCCTAAGTATGAAATAAATACACAAATAAAACAATACTTCTGCCATAAACTTTCAAAAGGTCCAGTAGAGGGGCTGATTTTGAATATGTTTTAGGGGAAATGCGTACAGTAACATGCAGTTTTGTATTTCAATGGACACCCTGGACAAAATTAAAAATTAAACCATTGCTCCATCTGATGTAAACATGCTTTCTTACATCCTACAGTAGTGCCACAGAGTGAGATTTAGCAGTTTAAAGTCTCAATAACACTCCTTTTGATGAAGCATGTTGAAAATAGGATCTTTTTTTGGGGGGGGGGGTGAATGCAAAAGGAAAGTGATAGAAATGACTCGTCAGATGAAGAGAACATAAAGCTAAAATTAAAAGTTGCTAAGGCACCACTTGGCTATCTAGATACCGCAGTTTGGTTTCCTTGTATTTATCATTCTACAGATGAGGTAGCTATCAGTAACACAGAGATTCCTAATGTTTCTTCAATGTTTTGGTAATGCATGCTGAGCATTGTAGAGAGAGAACACTGATGAAGAAAAACATGAAAAAAAAAAAAAACTGAATTCTGTTAACCCAATGAGACGGAGATATAATGCTACACTGCAGAATATATCATAACATAGTAATGAATACTGCATAACAAATAATACATTAAACTTGAGCGCATCTTTTGAATTTTAATATAATTTTAGCATTTTATAACCTGAAAAAATCCTCACTTGAAGACATTTAAATGGTAAGACTTTTGAAAATATCAGAGCACAGGCCTTAATTAACTGTTTACTCCCCAAGCCGTAACGTCCATATACGTAAAGTAAACTGGATTTTAATTTTTGAGTTTGAGTTTGAGATAAATTAGAAAATTAGTCAATTTAAATATATCCTTCCTATTGGGTCTACAGCAGTTTAGCCCTGCCCATTCACGTGACTTTCAGCCTGGACTGCTTATTTCATAACATACTATGATGTAGAACAGATTAGAACAGAGGTATTTTATATAGATAAAAAACAGCCCGCTTAATTCTAAGGGGTAAAAAATAAATAAATAAATAATTAGGACTGTTTTTGCTGCATAAACCCAACCAAATGTAGAAAGTGTGCCTCTAGGAATTACATAAAATACAAGAAAAATGAAGGATGTCCCCTTTTATGTACTTATGAACTGATACATTAAAGAGCATCAAAAAGTCTCCTATAGCATTTCAAAAAGGACAGATTAAGAAGAGAATATCTTTAGAAACATAAACAAGGAATAGCCAAGGAATCTCTTAAGTGTTACAGGTTACAGCTGATTGTGCGCTTGTACTTCATCTTATTTCTAAGAGGAATTATCTGCATGGTGAAGTGTACATGAAGTTACATTCAAATCAGTCGTACTGTTTCTTACCATATCTCTGCTGGTAGGTGGCTTACGGAGGCTAGCATGAGTCTTCAGTATGACAAGAACTACATAGGACGTCCACCCGATGAAACCTAGGACCACACTGGAACCCAGGAAAAAGCGGTCATAGGTGTGGTAGTAGGATAAGCCCTCCAAGGCTTGAGCTATTAGAGTCTCACAATGACGAATCTGTAAGAAAAGGGTAAGAAAGACCTTTAAGTCTTGATTTTTTTTATTCCAGTTTAATCTTTTTTCACTCGTATTAATCTTACTTTGCCACTACTTGACATGTGAGTTTCTAACACTGTATATTGCAATATATAGTAAAGAGGTTCTGTACCAGACTACAGAGGGCCTCAGGCAACACTACTGAATCGTGGACAAGTACTATTGATCTTGTTGGAGAACCTACAATTATGTGCAGTTTTCAATCAGCCAATATGGCAACTTAAAATGATCATTCTACTAAACTGGTTCAAAGTCAAAACATATTTAAAAACATAACATATTTTGGACTTTTAACTGATTTAGACTTAATACCTTAATTATGTTTATTTTGTTCAAATAAATAACTAAACATTCCTTTTTGTAACTACCAAAACAATAATAGCCCTACCAAAACTTATCATGTTTCAATAGACTGTTTCGATAGTGACAATTTTAGGTAATTTTGAGCATGACTTAAAAACACAAACATAGCTTTCAACAGTTGTATATACACCTGTTCATGACATTTTTCATTAAAAAGTTTACTTAACTACAGAAAATGTGTAAAACATTAAGAATTGTATTCTGTTCAACTCATCAAATCCTAATTTTTCATTCCAAAGGAAATCAAAAAGATCTTTTAAAAAACAAAAAAAAAAATGAGGGATTAGGGACAGCCACCTCCCAATTTAAATGACCTTATAAATTATGATTTTGCATAGTTTAGCTTGTAAATATCTCAATTAATGGGTTAATAAAGAAGTAAATCATAATGTAATTAAAACTGAAACAATATCCTAAACATATAATGCTTGAATTTTTTTTTAATACTTTTTTTTACTGTGAACTAATTTGGTAGAACGGTCCAAAGATTAAAGGAAGCTTTATGTATTTTGTTTACGCTACAAATCATTCATGCGATTTTTGACCTATTTCACTGGTGGTTTCAAACATGTATTAGAAACATCAATGTGGCTTTCAGTTTGGAGGTTGTAGGTCACGTTCAAAGAGACAGCAGCGTGGTCTCTAGTAACAAGTGTAGGAAGTTGCCAGATGGCCACCGAGTAGACAGATTTTGCTATAAGAACTTTCATATACTATTCTTTGAGGCAAAGAATAGTATAGACACCTTCTAATTTGCCACTACAATGTGAGTGTTACTACAAGGTTAGGAATGGTCTATAACCCAAAAAACCTGCTCAGTGGGGGTCCTGGCCTTTTATGAACATAGTTATTTGGGGTAACAAATGGTAATGGTAAGTAGGATTAAGGTAAGAGTAACATTTCTCCTCTGTACTCACAGCATCCTGAAACTGCCCTTTCTGGATCAGTTCTCTTGTGTGACGCACAAACTCCATCTGTTTAGAATCGGTGAGAACTCTATAAAGGGAAGAGTGACAAGAAAATAATCTCACTGAATACGGTCTAACTTGCCATTTATGTCAGTCTTCAAGGCCAATCCTGTACTCACTGGTATGGTGTAAAGAGAAATGATAAGGTGGTCTCCTTTTTCTGTGTCACTTTCACCTGTATTGATAAAAGGTTTATTAAATTCACAGCTGCAAGAAAACAGACATACTGGCACATAGTTTCTGATGTTCTATTAAAGCTCATGTTCCTCCTAAAAGCGGAAATTAAAGTAAGTCTACAAACTACAAACCATTTTCCATTGATCTGTCTTGTAAGAAAATTACTTGTACCTTTGGAAGGTTTCTGGCAAGTTGACAAAAATATAAAAGCAAAATAAATGCTGGAATCGCCTTTTATGTTTCTTTATTATATTATAATGTGGTGCAAAAAAAAAAAAAAAAAAAAAAATACCCCACACAATGCATGTCATATTTCAACATTGTAGCATACATAGAAAAAAATCTGATGAATGAACCTTTAGAAGTAAATGTGGGCTAGAGCTTGAAATGTATGTCTGAACCCACGTTTGGTGGATCAAATGTGTCAGGCTCGGGTGAAGTTCAAGTTTTGTGTTTGTGTTCTTACAGCCCAGAGATTTTAACCAGCATTTCCCCTGTATTTTATGCTTATGTTCAATATATTATTTAGTTTGGTTTAGTTTTTTTTGCATAGTTTAAAATATACACAAATAGACTAAGATAACATATAGTGCAGAGAGAGGCAAAAAACCTAATAGTCTTATATAAAGCCTCCACCTAAATAACAATAAGGCGGGCTCAGCTTTAAAACCTGGTGCATCAGGGTGGGCTTGTACAGAAGATTCTCAAGCTGTACTGAAGTTCAGACCAAAACTGAAGGCCTGATTAATGCTCCGATATGGAACCCACCTTAAATTGCTCCAAGATCTGAATTGCATTTGCATACATGCTTTCAGCTTTGAAGTGCAGGCTGTTATTGAGGTACTGTAATGGCAGGACACCCTACAAATCAAACCAAACAGATCGTCAGATGGTAAGTGAGGGAACAAAAGAGGAAAAGAGAAAAATGCAATGAGACGGAGGAGAAAGCACTCAGCTACTCCAGATCATGAACCTGCAATGCATCTTATCTGAATATTAGCCTTACCACAGAGTTGAGTGGGATGGGTACTCCAATGAGAGATGACATGAGCGGTGCTATGTCAGCCTGCATTGATTCGAACCAGAAGGAATCATATAAACATCAGAAAAACACATCTCCTCATTGCCAAAAGAGATAGAGAGAGTTAATTCCAACAGTGTAGAAAAGCCCACCTGGTTTACATCAACTCTTCTGTATGTCTCCAGCCCCCAATCTGAGACAATCAAAGCCAAGAAAGTTAATGTCAGTCCACTCCAGTGAAGTAAGGATAAATTCCTGAAACACCACTGAATAAAACTAGAAATAAGAATAAAACAGCCACTCTGTATTAAAGCAATGGTTCAACCAAATGTCATGTTTAAGCCCAAATGAAGTTAATTAACCAAGACATGTTGGATGTCCAGAGTTTTTTTCTTTAGTTTTGCACTAGGCCGACGACATGAATGTAGCTAGCAAATTGTAAGTCGCTCTGGTTAAGAGCGTCAGCCAAATGCTGTAAAATGTAAATGTAGCTAAGAAAAAGGAAGTTCGTGTACACTAGCAATGTATAAAGTCTATGCTTAAATCATCACAGATGAGCCTTACACAGTGTTAAGTTGGTAGGTTTTTAAGACTTGCTCGTCACTGTATGTGATGCCATGGATATAAATACTTACCGGGTGCCTATTAGTGTTTAGCTATGTGCCATGTTCCTTTTGTACACTTCTATACATACAACAGTATGTCTCACAGTCTCAGAAACCACATAAGCAAGTGTATTTGAGATTACATAACTCAAAACAGTACTAGATGACTGTGTGCTGATGTAGGCATGCAGTTCACACAGTTCTGCAGTGGTTGTTATAAGCTTCCATTTCTTGTTTAGATATGTTACACTCCAGCTCCAGTGCAACATTAAAAAAGAAAAAACACGTCTTGGCTGATCAACTACATTTGAACTAAAGCAAAATTGTGTAAATAAGACATTGTAATTTTAGCCAAACCATTGCTTTATTGACCAGGAGTGGCTGCATTTATTAAACCCACCTTTCAGGTAGTCATCATTATAGTTCTGTGTAGTGGAAGCTCTCTGTGCTGTCTGAAGTCCAGCTCCCCAAGCCACCAGAGGAGTGAGGGTCTCGGAGGGATGGCTAGCTCCATGAGACCCTAAGCACACAGCCAATACACCTGAGTACAAGCTCCTCTATTTCTATGCTTCAATACAGCAGAATATGTTAATAAATAACTGCAATTCTGCAAAAAAAAAAAAAAAAAAAAAAAAAAAAAAAAAAAAAAAAAAAATCACCAGTAATGTAGAACTACTTTGTTACTGCATGGTATGAAAAATTATTTAGAATGTAAAAATGCACCAGTACATCACGGCAACATGGCAATTCAACTGAATTCATTTTGAGAGATCAGATGTATAATTATATTCAATGACGTATACACCATTTTATTTTAATACAATTCTTGGGCTATTTTCACATGCAAAAATACTGATGTATTGTGTCACTACGATGTAAATAGTTCCTCCAGTCACATTTGGGTATAGGGTGTATTTTTAAAAATAAATAAAAAGAACTGCACCTAATAACAATTAAACTGACTGAACAGTTTCCAAAAGAATCATAATGGAATTATTGTGAAGACAGAGATTTATGCCCAATCCCATTTCACCCCTTGCCCCTACCACTTAGGCCTTACTCCTTTGTTTTAAGCATTTATGCCTAAGAGCAGGGTGTCCTGAAGTTTTAGGGCTTCATGACACTCTAAAACAGATGTTTTTCAGAGGCACACTCTAAATGGAGTGTTATGAGAAATAATCAAAAGCGACCAAAGAATCCCACAAATATAAGTATTTACTGATTTTGAAAACAATACATTTTACATATGTTAAAGCGATAGAGTAAACATTTCCCGAGTTATGACTGTTTGTTCAGAGGGTGCAAATCGGACTCAAACAAGGCTTCTCCACTAAGAGTTGCATAATAACAGAGTGACAGTTAATGTGAAAGACTTTCCTCCACCCAACCCCCACCACATACATTTCTCCCTCACACACACACACCTAAGGAGGTGTTCACCTACACAGAAACACACACACACTTGCGGCTCTTTTCAAGCACTCTTGCAGTTCCTTCAGGAAATGCACATCTAGTTTAAATACTAAGTTAAATATCACCTGACATGATCTAGTCCAAACATATGACCCTGCCCTAATTTATACTCCTAAATGTGAACCACGTTTCCTGTATGAATGACAAGATCAGAGATCGTACCCCAGTTTGTCATGCCATGGTCAGCTGTGAAAACATATGCAGTCTTTCCATCATAACCATAGAACTCCTCGAACACAGAGACCATCTCTGCCACGCCCTCATCAACCAGGCCAATGTTCTCCAAATACTCCCTGGTAAAACAGAAAGAAAAATCACATAAATGTGCGTGCAGGTCTGTAGCAGACTTATTGTGATGCTAGGTTCATTCTGAAGAGTCTCCTTGATACTGACCAATCGAGTTGAGACGTTGTGTAAAACACAAATAAAAACAGAAGACGATGATTTGAAAATCCTTTTCAACCTATATTCAATTGAATACACTACAAAGACAAGATATTTAATGTTCAAATTAATAAACTTTTGTTTTTTTGCAAATATTCACTCATTTTGAATTTGACGTCTGTTCCAAAGAAGATGGGATAGGGGCAACAAAAGACTGGGAAAGTTGAGGAATGCTCAAAAAACACCTGTTTGGAATATTCCACAGGTGAACAGGTTAATTGGAAACAGGTGAGTGTCATGATTGGGTATAAAGGGAGCATCCCTGAAAGGCTCAGTCATTCACAAGCAAGGATGGGCCGAGGTTCACCACTTTGTGAACAACTGCGTGAGCAAATAGTCCAACAGTTTAAGAACGTTTCTCAACGTGCAATTGGAAGGAATTTATGGATTTCATCATCTACAGTCCATATTATCATCAAAAGATTCAGAGAATCTGGAGAAATCTCAGCAAGTAAGCGGCAAAGCAAAAAACCAATACTGAATGCCCGTGACCTTCGATCCCTCAGGCGGCACTGCATTAAAAACCGACATCATTCTGTAATGGATATTACCACATGGGCTCAGGAACACTTCAGAAAATCATTGTCAGTGAACACAGTTTGTCGCTCCATCTACAAACCAGATTCCAAAAAAGTTGGGACGCTAAACAAATTGTGAATAAAAACTGAATGCAATGATGTGGAGATGGCAAATGTCAATATTTTATTCGTAATAGAACATAGATGAAAGATCAAAAGTTTAATCTGAGTAAATGTAACATTTTAAAGGAAAAAAATGTTGAATCTAAATTTCAGTGTCAACAAATCCCAAAAAAGTTGGGACAAGTAGCAATAAGTGGCTGGAAAATGGAAATTGAGCATATAACGAACAGCTGGAAGACCAATTAACACTAATTAGCTCAATTGACAAAATGATTGGGTATAAAAAGAGCTTCTCAGAGTGTTAGTGTCTCTCAGAAGCAAAGATGGTAAGAGGATCACCAATTCCACCATTGTTGCACAGAAAGATAGTGCAGCAATACCAGAACGGTGTTACCCTAAAAGACTTTTAAGTTATCATCATCAACCGTGCATAACATCATCAAAAGATTCAGAGAATCTGGAACAATCGCTGTGCGTAAGGGTCAAGGCCGTAAAACTCTACTGGATGCTCGTGATCTCCTGGCCCTTAAACGTCGCTGCACCTCAAACAGGAATGCCACTGTCAAGGAAATAACAGAATGGGCTCAGGAATACTTCCAGAAAGCATTGTCAGTGAACACAATCCACCGTGCCATCCGCCATTGCCAGCTGAAACTCTACAGTGCAAAGCTTCTAAGCAAGCTCCACAAGCTCAGACGTTTGCACTGGGCCAGGGGTGATTTAAAATGGAGTGTGGCAAAATGGAAGACTATTCTGTGGTCAGATGAGTCACGATTTGAAGTTCTTTATGGAACACTGGGACGCCATGTCATCCGGACCAGAGAGGACAAGGATAACCCAAGTTGTTATCAACGCTCCATTCAGAATCCTGCATCACTGACGGCATGGGGTTGCATGAGTGCTTGTGGCATGGGCAGCTTGCATGTCTGGAAAGGCACCATTAATGCAGAGAACAACATATGCTCCCATCTAGACGTCATCTCTTTCAGGGAAGACCCTGCATTTTTCAACAAGATAATGCCAGACCACATTCTGCAGCAATCACAACATCATGGCTACGTAGGAGAAGGATCCAGGTACTGAACATATTTTTCCCTTAAATTGATACATTCTCTCAGTTTAAACCTTTGATCTGTGATTTGTGTTTTATTCTGAATAAAATATTGACATTTGCCAACTCCACATCATTGCATTCAGTTTTTATTCACAATTTGTTTAGTGTCCCAACTTTTTTGGAATCCGGTTTGTACAAGTGCAAGTTAAAACTCTGCCATGCAAAGAGAAAGCTATGTGTGTCCTGTGGTCTGACGAGTCCACATTTCAAATTGTTTTTGGAAATCATAGACGTCGTGTCCTCCAGGCCAAAGAGGAAAAGGACTGTCCGGATTGTTATCAGCACTTGTTATCAAGTTCAAAAGCCAGCACCTCTGATGGTATGGGGGTGTGTTAGTGCCCATGGCATGGGTAACTTGCACATCTGTGGAGGCACCATTAATGCTGAAAGGTACATACAGGTTTTGGAGCAACATACGCTTCCAGCGGAAAATACGATAACTGAGACCCCGGCCTGTTGAGCAACTGAAGATTTACATCAAGCAAGAATGGGAAAAAATTCCACCTACAAAGCTTCAACAATTAGTGTCCTCAGTTCCCAAACGCTTATTGAATGTTGTTAAAAGGAACGGTGATGTAACACAGTGGTAAACATGCCCCTGTCCCAACTTCTTTGGAACGTGTTGCAGGCATCAAATTCAAAATGAGTGAATATTTGCAAAAAACAATAGTTTATCCATTTGAACATTAAATATCTTGTCTTTGTAGTGTATTCAATTGAATATAGGTTGAAAAGGATTTGCAAATCATGGTATTGTGTTTTTATTTATGTTTTACACAATGTCCCAACTTCACTGGAATTGGGGTTGTAAATTTCTGAAAATGAAACACCATCAGGGTGACCTACATTCCACTCATGTTTCTTTCTCTTCTATGATTTCTACCATCATAATGTCTGAATAAGCAAAATCAAAAGGATTTATTTTGTTTACTTTGACATGGGTCGATGGGCGTGTCCGTTAGTGTCTAGTCCCAGTAGATGAAGGAAAAACACATTTTTTTCTTCATGTAATTTAGACAGCAGAGTTTGATTCCCTCTGGCAGAGTTCATGAAAGCCTAGACACAAACAAAAAAAAAAAAAAAAAAAAAAAAAAGACATCTAAAATTTATACTGACTCATATGCATGTTGTTCTATATTCATTAACTTTTCATATCAACTTCTCCCATCAAAACCCAGCACTCTCATCATAATGGAGTGAAAGAGGTACAAACTGTTCCCAGATCAGCACTTTGCAGAGTTTGATAAATACAGGACAGTCAAATAAGCTCTACAGGCAGACTAAGAGAAATTGGTGCAATCCATCAGTACCAGTGATGGTAACCTTAAAATGTCTTAATTATCTCCTATGATAACAAAAGCATAGTGTAGTTCAACTGTCTCAGAGCTCACTGAAACTAGGGTCCAACTGACAGAAGGGAAACTAACACATTTAGTTTTTTGTTAAATAATTTTCAAATGAATTCTTTGATTAGTAACATTTTTATACAAGCTACCTAAACATTTTTTTCCATCATTGTTTACATTTAGAGGCTTAGTAAGGCACTGTAACCAGACGATGTTGCTGAAGTGTTGATGTTGATGAAGTGTTTGATGGCATTAACAGGTTGTGTGACATTTTTCCTGTGTTAGTTTGTGCCACACCCACCCCTACTGGTAAACCAATAATATCCAATTTTGTCTTTATTTGTATCTGCAAAAATACTGCAGATCTTCTTTCGGCTGCTCCCTTTAAGAGTTGCCACAGCGGATCATCTGCCTCCATCTTGCCCTATCCACTGCCTCTTCTACTTTCACACCAACCATCTCCATGTCCACCTTCACTACATCCATAAACCTTCTCTGAGGTCTACCTCTTCTCCTTCTGCCCGGCAGCTCCATCTCCAACATTCTTTGCCCAATATATCTACTATTCCTCCTCAACACATGTCCAAACCATCTCAACCTGGCCTCATGCGGATAATAAGCAACTTTCTTGGTCGCAGCTTTAATACATAACAGCAATACAGGCTAAACTGGCAAATGTAAACATAAAATAAAATCATGGTTAATATAATAAAACAATGTACAACGTATCCAAATCTAATCTCTAAATAAGAATAAAAAAAAACTTTAATGAAGAAAACAGATGGAAAGTGAGAAAAATATAACAGACTTAACTTACGTTATTTAAGACGTTACTTACGTTATTTTATTTAAGCTTTTCTGTTGTTCAAGTTGTGACAATCATAACATTCAGTAAAGCTGTTTTACTAAAACTACTGGAGTATAAAATTGAAATCAATAATATTAAACTAGATCAGCAAATATTTTCATTATCAGAATTTTTAGTGGCCTAAACTGCCATGTTTGTCATTTTTTTAACACTGAAACAAGCAGGAAAATGTCAGAGGTGTAGATACAAACCTGTTGATACTGCATGTAAATCAAATGTACAAGTAAAGAATCTGGGTAATTCAATATTTAATTACATATTAAGAGCATAGCAAAAAAAAAAAAAAAAAAAAAAACCTAAATCTCACACCTTCACTTCATCAAAGACCCAGGTGTCCAGTTTGGAGGCATCAGTGGAGGCGAAGTCTTCCATTGCAGCTGGATAAGTGTAAGTGTACACATGATCTCCAGTGGCTCCTAGAACACACAGAAAGTTCCAAAGAAACAAAGCAATGTCAGACAGATCTGCTTGCTTCACTGCGGACAGTGTGGTAGGGTTATGTGGTACAACTGCGGCTTTACCTTTAGCAAACATAGGCAGAATATCAGGGCTTCCCCAACACCAGGTGTGCCTACTTTCATTAAACACAGAGTCAAACTCCACTGGATTCTCCTTCCATCCTGCAGATAAATAGATCACAGTAAGATTCACAATCAGAAATGACTTTTTAAAGCTCTTGGTATTAGTTCACACTGACAGAAATACACTGACCAGTGAGTAAATACAGGTGGCAAAAGATAAAAATAACAATATAAAGTTATAAAAAACATTAAGCCTCTTCAGTTAGATTGTATATGCAACACAATAAAATAATATTATTACCTTTGGCCACAGCACTAACATCCTCATAAAAGCCTGCTATTAGAGCCACATGTCCTGGACGAGACTCCGTAGGCACTCGCGTGTGTGAAACCCCCCACGTTCCTCTCTCCTTAATTATACTCCTAATGAATGGGAACAAACAATAATGACAAAGCAATGTGTATTACCGAGTGCTCATTTAAAATAATGGTTTACAGAAGAATCAGATTTACACTTTTTCCACTTGGCCCAGCTGCAGTCAATCCAACAATACATGTTTGGTGTCTAAATTTTACTTCTTTACTTTAGTGCAGGAGCTTCAAGGCTAATGTTGCTAGTAAACACTAGAAGTCAACAGTCACTGAAACTTTTTATATGTAAAATCATTCCCAAGCTCCTCTCAAATCTCTCAAACTGCATCTAGCTCTTATTACAGTGGGGCAGAGTTGTAGATGTGGTTTAGGAGACAGTATGTGACTTATTGTGAGCTATAAAAATGAGGAAAACTTCACCCTATAGTCGAAGACTGGGACCGGCATTTTAGATGTGTTTAGAGTTCTAGTTTGTTAGCAATGAGACGTGTCTAGTGTTTAGTTTGTTAGCAATGTTAGCCTTGTAGCTCCAATCTGAACACCAAACAGGTCTCTGATCGATCATATCTGGGGTATATGGAAAACTGTGTAAGTTTGATTTTTCTAAATAATTTTAAATTAAAATTTTCTTTGTTCTTGGAAGATATTACCAATGTTTCATGTTTCTGTTTAATTTTATTGCATATGCTATACTCATAAGGAAATTAACTCATTGTACACATTCATAAAGAAATGTTACATGTCCAGAATGATGAACAGAGGTATTTATAATTCTACAATAAAGAAGAAAGCTGTATAGGATCAAGTATGAAGTAAAATCCAGATCCAGATCTGGAACGATAATGGTAAACATATTTTGAGGCAGATAACTGGGATGTATTGTGTATTATTTAATACCATCTACTTAATTTTTAGAAAATTATGGTGTAAAGTTTTAAATATATCAATATACACCATACAAGCTATTAGCAAATGAAATAACAGTAATTATTAAGATGACAAGTGATTACTAACTTTTGAACGGAAGTATAAGATACTCTTTCAAAACAATAAGTGCACTTCAACAAAGGAGGATGGTCTCAAAAATCTACAGTAGGGCATATAAATGTGAGACAAACATCTCCAATCCTCTTGGTCAGGACATTCGAAGATTAGCTGTGGTCAGTACCTTATATAAGGTGCCCTGGAGGTTCCATTGATGTCCGGCTTAAAGAGGCTATCAGCTCTTAGACCGTCTGCCACAAAGAGCACCAGGCGCTTGGCTGGAGGGGGCAGAGGGACATGCTGGGGTGTCATCCCATGGACCAAAGGTGATGTGAAATAGATGTCAAAGATGGAGATGAAGAAGACCACATGGACCAGAAGTCCAACGAGAAAGAACATAATAATATTCATCTTGCCTGTAAAATATGAAAATAGAAGAAAAACAGCATTTCAACAGCTCTGTACTGACTGGCCTTTAACAGTGACATCACAAAAACAATTCAAAACTTGGAGTGAATGCTACACTGTAAAAATGTTAATGTTTAAACACACTATGGCCAAAAGTATGTGGACACCCCTACTAATTACTGGGTTCAGGTATTTTAGCCACATCCATTGCTAAAAGGCAGATAAAAATCAAGCACATAGCCTTGCAATCTCCATGGACAAACATTGCCAGTAAAATGGGTAACAAAGAAGAGCTTAGTGACTCAGTGGCACTAAAAATAAAACATCACCTTAACCACAAGTCTGTTTGTGAAATTTCTGTCCTGCTAGATCTTCCTCCGATAAACTGAATTTGCTACTAATGTGAAATGAAAGTGGTTAGGAGCAACAACACCTCAACTACGCAGCAGTAGACCTTGCAAACTCACAGACCGAGACACTGCCAAGTGCTGAATTGTGTGGCACCTATCTGCACCTATAGCACTTACTATAGTTCCAAATTTCCTCTGGAAGCAAAATCAGCAACAAAACTGCCATGTCAGGAGTTTCATGTAATGGGTTTCCATGGCTGAGCAACTGCAAACAAGCCCAAGATCAAAATGCACAATGCCAAGCGTTGATTGGGGCAAGTTTAAAACACACCGCTACTGGACTCTTGAGCAGTGGATGGATGTTACTGATGAATCATGCTTCACTAACTGACAGTCTGATGGACAAATCTGGGTTTGGCAGATGTCAAGAAAACACCAACAACAGGAATGCATAGTGCCAACAGTAAGGTTTGGTGGAGGAGGTATTAATAATTTGGGGCTATTTTTCAGGGTTTGGGCCCCTTAGTTAGGGTGATGTTAAAACTACAGCATAAAAAGACATTATAGGCAATAATACGCCCCAATTTTATGGTAACAGTTTTGGGAAGGCCCTTTCTTGTCCCAGTGTAATGGTGCCCCTGCCACTAAGCGAGGTCCATAAACACATGGTTTGAAAAGTTTGGTGTGGAGGAACTCCAGCAGCCTGCACAGAGCCCTGACCTTAGCCCCACTGAGCACCTCTGGGATGAATGGAACGCTGACTGCGACCCAGGCCTTCTCATCCACCACAAGTGTCTGACCTCACAAATATTCTTCTGACTGAATGGGCACGAATTCCCACAGACACACTCCAAAATTTTGTGGAAAGTCTTCCCAGCAGAGTGGAGGCTGTTGTAGCTGCAAAGGGCTATACTTGTGACCATACAGTGCATAATATCCCATTTCTGTTTTCCACGATATCGGCCCTTTAATCTACAACAGCTTGCTATGCGCTGAGAAAAACATCGCCTGCTAGCTGTGCCTGGCCAGCTGCATCTGCGTAAAACATCTAATAATTCAGGTAAGAAGTGACTGATTAACATCCAAAAACAAATTTAAAAGCACGAAGGTTTTAAAATGAGTAAAATGAAGAAATCTGCACAACTGTATATCCAACATTTTCTACGACTGAACGAGGAGAAGCAGCAGTCTTACCTTTGTGATAATATTAAAGCCACATGGAAACGTTTCATACTTGTTGCAGTACTTTAGGTCTATCGAGCGTACGGCCGCATACTTTAAGACTTGAGAGATAAAGCGAGTGAACGATTTAGTAACTTAATTTACCGGCTAAGTAGCCTAAGCTGAGTCGGCGAGAGGTTTTGCTCCCCACTTCCTCGATGACTTGTGAACTTCGCTCAGAGGCTTATGGGTAATGCAGTTTTTATCCCGACCGATGGCGGCAGAGAGCCGTTCACTGAACGACTCTTTGTGCGATGACGTTTGTGTGGCCCATATACAAACATCAGACCAAATATCACACGCGAACGTTAGTATTTGGACACATGTTCTAATCCGATGTATTATTTGGAGTAATTAAGCTGGCAGGAGGCTAGTTCACAGAAAAGCATTTACAAAAGCAAACCACTAGATGGCGACCTGTGACCAAACTGAAACACTGGCAAGCAAAACTATTTTGAATCTTTGTCTAATTTTTAAATCTTGTGAACGTGATTTTGTATGTAATGCATGTGAATCTAATGTATATGTTGTAAAATAAAAAAAATCTCATCACTCAGAAACGATACGATATCAAAATAAGATCTTTTTTTATAAAAAAAAAAAAAGTAAAGTCAGCTTTTATTGTCAATACAATATGTATGTGCAGGACATACAGAGCACTAAACTGCGTTACTCTCAGGCCCCGTGGTGTAGTGATAACATTAAATAGACGGTAAAGGGGAAAAGTGTGAATTTCAATAGACACAAAAAAACACTAAACATTAATCATAAAAATAAACACTAATGGTAAAAAAATAGTGAAATAATAATAATAATATAAGAAGGTCCTGAAATTAACACTAAAGTGACATAAGACACATACAGATTAAGGTCTGTGGGTATAAATAGTGCAAATATAAACAGTCATGCAGTTAGAATGAGCTTATGGAGCAGTTAAAGTGATGAGTGTCTAACTGAGACACCCTGAGAATGTCAGAGTTCAGTATTGGGAGTGGGGGTCAGGAACCTGTGTTTGACCAGTACTGTCAGAGTTCAGTATTGGAGAGCGGGGGTCAGGAACCTGTGTTTGACCAATACTGTCAGAGTTCAGTATTGGGAGTGGGGGTCAGGAACCTGTGTTTGACCAATACTGTCAGAGTTCAGTATTGGGACTAGGGGTCAGGAACCTGTGTTTGACCAATACTGTCAGAGTTTAGTATTGGAGGGTGGGGGTCAGGAACCTGTGTTTGACCAATACTGTCAGAGTTCAGTATTGGGACTGGGGGTCAGGAACCTGTGTTTGACCAGTACTGTCAGAGTTTAGTATTGGAGAGTGGGGGTCAGGAACCTGTGTTTGACCAATACTGTCAGAGTTTAGTATTGGAGAGTGGGGGTCAGGAACTTATTACTGTACAACTGTATATTGGAATAGTGCAATACTAGTGTATGCTGTGTATATGTGTATACTCAGAGTCAGTGTATATATCATTCTTTTTCTTCTTATATATATATATATATATATATATATATATATATATATATATATATATATAATTTAAATTCTATAAGGGGGCTACACACCTAAGATTCTCATTCACTTTCTACCTGTGTAAATGTGATGTGACAATAAATGTGATTTGATTAGATTTTTCTGTGCAAAGCATTTTGCTCGTAATGGTTTATTCTTCACTCACTTCTGATTACAGCTCTTATACTTTCTGAATAGTCAAAATCACAATGACACATTTTGTCTGTTTGTTTATCTGTAGAAATAAAAGAACCAAATAAGTACAAGTCCTGTCTGTGTACACAGAGGGAACTCTCTGTGATTTCCCATGTATTGTTTGAAGTGAAATCACAGATCAAAGTTTTATCAATGATCCAGTCCAAAACAGCACCACACACAAAAAACACTTCTCAGACTCCCACAACAGTTAGGAGAAGGAATTCTGTACCGTGTAATGTTTTTTAATGAAACATGAATTTATCCGATCAAACTATTATAGAGAAGACTTGGAATGATGGAAATGGACATTCAAGCTCTTAACAGTCTGGACAGTAAATATACACTCTTTCAAAGGTGGTTCTTCAAGAGTTCTTTTGTAAAATGAACAATACTCTTTAGAATCATTAGTTCTGCATGAAACCGTTTCATGCTTAAATGGTTTTTCGCATGGTGAAATGGTTCTTCAGACTGAAATGTATGGAGAAAATGGTTCTACTATTGTTATGATGTCAAGCTTGTAGCAATAGAACCTTTTTGGTGCTATATGGAACAAAATACCTTCTTGATGCTATATAGTACAAAACAGAACAAAAGTTCTATATAGAACTATGTACAACCCATTTTTTATCAATCTAAGGAACCATTTTACCATGCAAAAAAACATTTAAACACGAAATGGGATATATAGAATTCATATTTCTAAACAGAACCATTTCATTAAAGAACCTTGAAGAACTATTAGCAACACTGCTTAGTTTATTAGAATTGTTTCCAATTTTTAAGCAATTCAAAAAATTGGAAAGTTCACTGCTTAGTTTATTAGAATTGTTTCCAATTTTTAATTGATTTGTTTTTTTTAACTTCGTGAGTATATATTTTTTCTCTCTCATTTCTTACAGTGACTTTTACTTTAAAGTGTCAGATACTGGCTTCACACAAGCGGAAATGTGGAAGTGCGGAGTTTTGAGACTAATAAAAAGCATCCGATAATAAACTTATGGCAACAATATAATCAAACAAAAATACATTTATGGATACACATCCAGCCACGTATGTGTTTACCAGAATTAGAACTTTTTTGTGGCATTTTTAATTTATTGTTGTTATTATTTTAATCCAGTGAATTTCCATTCATATACAGCTGGTGGCGCCATATACGCCAGGTTCCTCGGGTTGCCATATTGGGCAGAAATCTCAATGAAAACAGGGGCCAAAGCTTCACCTTCTCCTTTGCAATAAATGTGTCTGCTCTAAAACTTGCTGTCCTAAAAGGCTTTCTTGTATATTTTGCATGTTCTGCAAAACCTTCATAATGATCAGGTGAATTATCTTACAATGCTTATCACTTGTACAGGCTACACACTGAAGATTAACAAGGGTCAAAATAATCGTTTGGGGTTATGTGCTGCTACATGCCTGCAGGATGCAATGGAATAAAAAAATATTAAATATAAAATATGTATGCAAGGAAAAATCAAGGCAGATATCCCAACAAGCACGAATTCTCAGTTTGCCACTCAGGCCAAAAGACAAGTCCACCTGACAAAAACAGAAGAAACTGAATTATTAAATATTCCTGACTTTTATGTTTTACAGTTTTAATCCTGCTTATTGAAATAGCCTCAGATCAGGAAACCGCGGTTGGATTAACTTTACACGAATGGAGGGGAAACACTGCTGGAAGATCGAGATGCTGAAAAGGGGGAATTTGTAGACTATATTTGGCAACCCTGTTCGCAACGGCCATTTGCCACAGAAGACACAGCAACAACATCAGCTAGCGTCTTGCTAGCTAAACCCTCGGCTTGTGTATGTTTCGAAAGTCAGCGTTATTTCGTGATCGTTATCTAGGTTATCTAAGCCACTTTTCTGCCAGCGTCGTAGCCCATCTGTTGTTTTTGTGAACTGAGCAGGGCCCGAGTCTGTTTATCGTGGTTGGTTGAAGCTATGGCCGGGAGTAGCATAGCTCAGAAGACCTGGGAGCTCTCCAACAGCATTCAAGAAGTTCAGAGTATTGATGAAATCTACAAATACGACAAAAAGCAACAACAAGAAATCCTAGCTGCCAAACCATGGACAAAAGAGTAAGCAGTTGTGTGTACATCATTACTGTGAGAGCTAGGAATGACAGCCTTTACTATGATGCTGAGGTTAGCTTCTTAGCGACTGTCCCGTTCCACCTTAAATGGTGCAGGTGTTAGGCGTACTTCAGTTTCATGTGCTAGCATGTAACTGTTAACTGCAGCTCCGTTTAAGGTGGAACGTAGAATTGACCGAGACGCGGACGAATAGGAAACTTCAGCGTCGTTTCTTTACTCTGTTATGCATGTAAGTGTAATAAGGAAGCTGACACGTTTTATGTTCTTGTTTACAGCCACCATTACTTTAAATACTGCAAGATTTCAGCCTTGGCTCTGCTGAAGATGGTGATGCACGCCCGGTCTGGGGGGAACCTAGAGGTGATGGGGCTGATGCTGGGGAAGGTGGATGGAGAGACCATGATGATCATGGACAGCTTTGCTTTACCCGTGGAGGGCACTGAGACTCGAGTCAATGCTCAGGCTGCAGCCTACGAGTACATGGCAGCCTACATAGAGAATGCCAAACAGGTAGGTGGCACAGAGTTTAAGGGGAATTCCACTAGTTTTTCAAAACTGCTGCATAGGTCAGTAGTTAAGATGTAAATAAAGTCATCCACTGTGATTTGGTGTAAAAATGCTCCATTGTAGAGGAACATGATGAGTCAGAAATGTTCACAGCCGTTCTGATGGGAACCAGACATCTGGAAAGTTCATGCCTGTAAAAGCTCCCTCACAGAAAGAGATGGTAATGTTTACTCTGCTGAAGTCTAGACATTGTTTTAAGATAGTTTGCGATAGTGTTTTGGCTTAAAACTTTTTAAATACTCTTATAGCAGAGAGGGGTATGGTAAGGCAAAATAGAAAGGAAAAAAATGTAATTTTAATGTTTACCTCCATTTAATCGTCATTATTGTCACATTCAAATACTTGGAAGACTTGTGTAGGTTCACTGGTGGTTTTGGATAGTAAATAAAATTATTATATATTAGCACTGTAAACATTGCAACTCCTGGTTCTTATAATGTCCACTCGGTATGTTTCTGTAGTGAAACGCTTCAAACCAAACCACTCTGAATCACTTTTATTATGTAAGGCTAATGTAGCGAACAAGTAATGGAAGTCTATGTCAACCAAAGTCTTTTTCAATGATATGGACTCCTATTGTAGTAATCTTGATATTCTCATAAAGGAGACACCACACATGCCTTTTAAATTAGGTTAGATTTAGTGAATGTTTCGTTTAAAGGCACAGGGACGATGTTTAATTGAGCAGTGTGTTACGGAGCATGTACATCTGTACTTAAATAGCCGTCTTTTTGATTCTTCATTAGCCTCATTTTACTTGGGGATTTGTCATTGCACACAAACAACAATCAAAACATGTTTTAAGCTCTGAATCTTTATGCTGTCATTGTTTAAAAACGGTGTCAGCAAAAGCAAGAATATTCATGAGCGTGTTTTCCAAAAGAAAATGTAGTGCTCTTTTAATTCTGCCATAAATGTTGACGGTTAACAGGAAAATCCACATAACTGACAGACAGGAGGTATTTGATAGATAATATGATTCAGAACTCTGCTATACAGGCTTTAGGAGGGGTTAGAACGTACCTATAGTGGTTCAAATTATAGTGCTTAACAGATACAGTTCATAGTAGTATGGCTTGGCAGTGAATTGTGAATGTGCTTTGTCTTTGACAGCAGTATGTTTATTAATATGACAGTAGGTCAGATCAGTTAGTCTGGGTCCATTACCTTCTTTTAATACCGTTTCATCAGTATTGTACATTCTGAGTCAGACAATACTCCCCACACACTGTAGGTAAACACTCAGATTTTGTATAATCTATATTAGGACCTGACCAATAAGATTGCAGATAGTGTTGTTGTATTTTGTGTGTGTGTCATGGCACCATTGTACCACAGTCTTCTGATGATAGAGCAAAACTTTGCACTTTGAGTAAATTTGAGTAAATTTAAGTGCAATAAGAATGCAAAGTTTTCTGGGTGGCTTTGCCCCCAGGGATACAATTATTAAGCCTCTATTCTGTTGGAAACTGTAAAACTATTGGGGAATAAATCTAAAACAAATTATAAATAATAAGTTAGTATTAGTATTAAAATAAGTATTGATCTCATAGTTTAGTCTCAAAGTTTCATATCAGTCTGGCTTTACTCTATACAGCTGTTCTTCACCTCAGACAGTCAGTAGTCAAAGTACTAAAGAGTAAACGTAAAGCACAGGAGGTCAAAATGCTCTCATGGTGTGGAGCATATTGTGCTTAAATAGAACTCTTTTTGATCTAATGGTAGTTGGATTAGTTTTTGTCAGTATTTATATGCATGTCTGAGATTTGCCCTTTCTGGTTGGTGTAGGTGGGCCGGTTAGAGAACGCCATCGGATGGTACCATAGTCACCCCGGTTATGGCTGCTGGCTCTCAGGTATTGATGTCAGCACTCAGATGCTCAACCAACAGTTCCAGGAACCGTTTGTGGCAGTCGTGGTAAGTGCAATAGGGAAAATGTCCAATTTCATGCTTAAGTTCTGTTGGTTAAATCTGCACATTCTGTACACGATCCCATTTCCATCAATATATATATATAGAAGGGAAAAAAGGCAGAATGGGCAAATTTTACCAGAGCAGTCTCAGTGATCCATGACAGACCCTGGAATACAAATGGTCTAAGTGACATTTGTAGTGGTGTCTGATTAATGGCTGTTGCCTTTGTAACAGTATACAGTATGTTATTTACACTTCAGTGGTATTGTAGAACTAGTGCTAAGGGCAAATAATAATTAGGTATGCAGTTCATAAATGTGTTATTCATCGGCTCGGTCATGCTTGCCTTTAAGCGTAGATGTCTTACTGAAGCTCTGTTTTTCTTATTATATGGTGTTCATAACTTTGCTTTTTGTAACAGATTGATCCTACGCGAACCATATCTGCAGGAAAAGTGAATCTTGGTGCTTTCAGGACGTATCCCAAGGTAGGATTGTTTTTTCTTTGAGAGAAATCTTTTTTGCGATCTTTTATGTAACAATGTGCTGGCATCGTATGTCATTCAAAATTAATGTATTTAATTTTATTATTCTATCCTTTACATTTTTATTCATTGATCATTATAGTCATGCTTATGCACAGTAAATGCTGCAGGCTTATTGACCAGGACTTGCCTCTTCTTGGCTTTATAAGTCAATGAAGAAAAAAAAAAAGGAAACAAAACGCATTTCCTTATAATGCTTCATTTTGTGATTCAGGGATACAAACCGCCAGATGAGGGTCCATCAGAGTACCAGACAATACCCCTCAATAAAATTGAAGACTTTGGAGTGCACTGCAAACAGTAAGTTTTCCAGTGATTGCAAATATATTTTGTCTAATTTATGTAAAATATTTTTTAGTTTTAATGATTTGCATTTAAGTATTAATTTTGTATGCGAATTGCAGTGCAAAGATTTTTGTCTTTTCAATGCACGTTAGGTAAAAAATTGTTTTGATTAGGTACTACGCACTAGAGGTAACTTATTTCAAGTCTTCTCTGGACCGCAAATTACTTGAGCTTCTCTGGAATAAATACTGGGTTAACACACTGAGCTCATCAAGTCTTCTGACAGTAAGTATTGATTCTCATAATTTAATTTTGGATTGTATGTAATTTAATGTAATTTGTGTGTAATTTAAGTTTAATGGTTATTTTGTACAGTATGTAGTAGTCAATTTTGTAATATGTCTTTGTAACTGATTGGAGCTTTTTTACTGTTCTGCCAAATTTTTGGCAACTGAAAATGCCGTTTTATGAGAATTCATTGAAAAATCCAAGCCTGAGTGCTCCAGAGCAGGACGTGTAGATGCTGTGGTGGTACAGCGAGGTATTCCATTTATTTAAAAGGACTGAAAGCCAAACTGACATGGTTGGCTCCAGCATTCTGTCCTGAGCTTTGCTTAACGCGTTCAACAGACTATCTAGACAGCGGCCCCTGGGCTGCTGAACCATGATAAATTGACTAGTTGTCAAGTTCGGCTTGCTTCGCTGGAGAAGAACTTGTTAACAATTGTACTGTCACCACTGTCTGAAGCCTTTTGTCACTGAGCCTCTTGTTACCAGTTAATCCTTACGCAGCGAGCGCGCCGCCTCACCTTCGGCAAACTTGGTGCCTCTTCTTGGGGGGCTCTAGCAAACAATTTGAGGCTTAACAACTGGACATGTTTTGTAACAAATTTCTGAATTTCACAACAGTGGTGAAAAGGCGTGTCGTCAAAGCTCACTCATTGTGGGGAAATTGAGCATGAAGCGGGTCTGGGTAGAGGGGAGTGCTCCGGTTAATGGATCTTATCTGTTTAGAATGCGGATTATACCACGGGGCAGGTGTTTGACCTGTCGGAGAAGCTGGAGCAGGCAGAGGCTCAGCTGGGCAGAGGCAGCTTCATGCTAGGCTTGGACACGCACGATAGAAAGTCTGAGGACAAACTGGCCAAAGCTACACGAGACAGGTAAAACAAAAGCATGCAATGATATTGCTTGTGGGTTGTAAAATGTTGTTTCATTGTTGTTTCATTTCATCAGAATTTTTCCCTCCTAGTAATTCTTACTTGATGCATCCCAAAGTTAGATTTTACAGCATGTGTTTATTATTCAAACCTACTTTACTTTTAATGTACGTCAGTGGAACCTGACTTTTTCCTAGTTATTTTGGACAATTTCATCATGAAATTTACCCAAAATGTAGGACAACAGGCACTTTCAAATTATGTGGAAAAACTGAAAAATGACAAAAATGGAAAACAGATATGGGAAATGGACAACAGTTTTTATTATATACATATATTATTTAACTGCATGTTTTGTTGAGTTTTCTAAGTTGAAATAAAGCATCCTCTGTAGAGAACACACTCCTACACATTTTAATACAGAATTACTGTATTACATACTGGGGGGAAGTGTGTAAATAGAAATTGTCACTAAAATTAGCAGAAAAAAGTTTGTTCTCTGTAAAGGATCTGTTGACTTATTTTCAATAAACATGTCAATTTTAAAAATATTTCATATTTTAAATATTGCATATCTCAACAGCAGTCCAAAATGTATGTATTTTTAGCTGATTTATAGACCTAATAATTAAAACATAATATTTTTATGTATAACATGCTCCTTTTCTTGCTTTTTCAGCTGCAAAACAACTATTGAAGCCATTCATGGCTTGATGTCCCAAGTCATTAAGGATAAACTCTTCAATCAAGTCAACACCTCGGCCAACTAGATAAAAAAAATAAAAAAGAAGAAGAGAGGTAGCCCTAAAAATGTGTGATGTTATGTATGCTCAGCATTGGATTTCTGATTTCAAACAGTATGCACCCTGATGTTCATGTCACCTGTTAATAGATAAATAAATCTTATAGAGCTTTTTGAGATCATCATTTTTGTTGTATTAAGGTTGTATCTTATAGTGATTTTAAAAAATGTAGTTAACTGAGGTAAAATTCGATTTAGGGTAATTGGCATCTAGTTGAAACTCTGCATGACAAATGTATTTTCTTCCATTCTGGATAATGCTAACGTACAATTCTCCTTTGGGTTCACTGCAATGCATGATTTTAACACATTAACAAAGACCATGATCACACTGCTCTACAACAAAACCCATCAACCAGTCATTTACATTCTGACCAGTCATAGCATTACATAATGGAATAACAAACTGTAGTGGCTATGTTGGCCCAAAGATAAACACAAGCTGCCCTGTTCAAAATGTCTCAGTCAGGACAGCTCAGGGCAGGTTGTCTTTACTTGGTACACAATCCTTCAGGATTTTGAGCTGGACGTCTATGGTGCGTCAGTGATGCATCACAGAAACAGAAGCCCGACACACTGGAGTCCATTCAGCCAGCGCGTCTGCTCTCTGTCGCTGCAGACACTCAGCGTGCCTGTATTTTTTTACGGACAACAGCTCTGGCACCTTTACCCGTTAATGATTTTCCTCCCCATGCCGTTATATAGAGAACTATGTTTTAACACGTTAATGTCCATTAATGAAATTTTACGTTTTCTTGGGTGCACATGCTCTCTGAGCTTGACTGCTCACAAATCTGAAGAAATTCTTCACACCATATGGCTAAAAATGAGCTGTATTAAATGTATCTATTTAAAATGAACATTATAATTTTAAAAGTCTGTTATTTAAAAAGAAAACTAATTTAAAAAATCCAAATTTGATTGTGAATAAAAGTATGAAAATTACATATAATCCAATGGGGGTACTGTTAGATATTCATCCAAAGTATCAGAACACTAAATTGAATCACTTGAAACTAGTGCAAGTTCTATAACATTTTTTTTAAAGTAGAATTTTTAAAAATTCTTACTTTTTTTTTTTTTTAAAAGTAAATTTAGTTGGACAAGCCCGAGCCCGCCAGGTAGAGGAGAAAAAAATAAATGCCTTTTTTTTTTCTACTTTCTACTTTGTGGCAGAAGTATGTCAAAACATTAACTTACTATTTTAAAACAAAATATTGACTTAATATCTTGAAAGAATTACTTATGTTCTCAAAATATTGACTTATTTTGAAATACTTTGTCAAATGAGCTATTACATTATGAGAAAGTATTCTGGAAATTGTCATTTTTACAAGAAAGTAAGTCATTATTTCAACGTAGTAAGTCAATATGTTGACACAGTAAGTCAGTAGTTCAGTGATTATTTTAAGGTAGTCTGTATTTTTTAGAAAATAAGACATTATTTCAGTGTAGTCAATATTGTGACATGGTGTTCATAATTTGAAAAGTCATTATTTTAAGTCATTTTGGGGAAGAAAGTCATTATTTTGACATGGTAAATAAATAATTTGAAAAAATAAGTCATTAATTTGAAGTTCAAAGTCAAATTTTTTTTGACAAACTGCTGCAAGAAACGGGTAATTAGGAAAAAAATAGGTTCATTTTTGTCCTGTACTTGTTGGGAATGGTTTTCAATAAGTAAAATGTCTCTGTTACATTTACAAGTTATGGCACAAGAGTATCCGTCACACATTATTTGTTCAATGTGAATCACATGACTGAGCAGATCTCAAGGGGAAAAAAAAAGGAATTTTCTTGCTTTCCATCAAGCTCTGAGACTTTAGATAACCACATAATGCTAGCATTAGCTAATGTGCATTTCGCCCAAACTTTAAACATGTTTGTGTTGGAAACTTCATTTATTGTGCCTTTAAACTAAATTAATCCAAATCGCAGTCGTTGAAAATCATCATGCAAATGTTCCACAATGTAACTCATTGGACTCACAAATGAAGCTTGTGATCATCACCACATGAGTATTTTTATGCTTCGCTAAAAGAGGGGAAAAAAAGGACGGATGTAAATGAGGGCTAACCCGTTTAAAAAGCAAAGCGCATTACATTTTACACAAATGAACTGACAGCCGCCAAGTATATTAACCGCATTTTCTGGTGTGTTTTCCATTAACGAAGGCCTTCTTAAATTACTGGTGGAATTCTACTTCATTTGCAGAATTCAAAGCAAATATAGAAGAATAATAAATAGAGGGGTTGAATGCTGATAAAAAAAGCAATTCAGAGAGCACATCAGACTGATAAGTATAACTAATCAAGAATGGCTATTTATCACCAGGGGCCTATTAGACTGCAGCCTGTGGGACAAATGACCCTGCATAGGTCCTCAGATTTTTGGTGGTGCCGATGTTTACTTTGGATCGAGGAATATTCTCCACAAGCATGGTAGCAAGGGGCTCAAACATGCCGGGTGCCCTGAAGGAAAGCCTCAAAAGGGGGGAGGACTCCTCCCACTAGAGCCACATTTCCTCTCTGCCAAGTGCTCTGCATGCATAAATGGAGGCGAGTCACTCAGGCTCAGGAAGCTCATTCCTTGACGTTATATAACAACACACGGGTCACTGCATCGACTCCCCCCATGCTACCATTAGGAATGATACGCATTATTACAGAATGCAATCTGAGCTCTCCATGAGAGAGAGAGAGAGAGAGAGAGAGAGAGAGAGAGAGAGAGAGAGAAAGGCCGAATGCTGAGGCTGATAAACATAAGCTCTGATTACAGAAGGTAAACACCTTTGAGCGTTGTCTATTCTAGGCCGAGGCCAAGGGTAGCCCCGAGTTTACGGCTAATAGTTTCAACTGGTTGACTTTCCACTACATTGCTTTGCTTCTTCAACTTCTGAAACAAGTAAAATACATGTTTCTGCTACTTTCAGTGAGAAAGCGAATGTCTTTTTTTCACCATCTGTATTCAGCTTCTTCCCCGCTGCTTAATAATCTTGAAGTTGACAAGTTATAAAGCAGAGGTTCTATATGGAATGCTAGTTAGTATAAGCCATATTTTGACTTTTGTTAACCTGAAATATACAGTAAATAAACTGTAACTGGTTTGGTAGTCTTAAGCAGCCCCTCACCAAAACAATGTGAATAATACTTCAATATTACTTAATTAAAGCAGAATCCTATGCATATTTCACATTTTCTACATAATTAAATGGTTAAACTGTAAACAAAGTCATTCAGAGTGGTTTGATGTGAAATGCTCCATTCTTGAGAACCTTGCCAAGTCAAAACTGTTCACAGTGGTAATAATAGGAACCAGATGTCTGAAGCGTTTAATGACTTTGAATGAAGCATAAGAATCTAAAAAAAACTCACTGAAAATGATTACATGCTTGATGTCTAAGATACTGTTTTATGGTCGTTTTAAGAGAAGATTTTGACCTAAAACACACACACACACAAACACACACATGCATACATTATCTGAGCCGCTTATCCTCATGGGCCCTGATCTGTGCTGGAGCCTATCCCAGTGGTCATTGGGTGGACAGGCCATTAGTCCATCACAGGGCAGACACAGAGACACATACATTCACACACACATTCACACCTAGAGGCAATTTAGCATCTCCAATTCTCCTGATCTTAAACACTTTCTGTTAAAATACATTCATAATGGAAAGGCACATGAAGATTTTTTTTTCTTTTTTCAGATTTTTTTCACTATTCTTGCCCTTATCAACATTACATATATGTAGTTTCATAAGTAATCCATCCATCCATCCATTTTCTAAGCCGCTTCTCCGTCAGGGTCGCGGGGGGGAGCTGGAGCCTATCCCAGCAGTCTTCGGGCGGAAGGCAGGATACACCCTGGACAGGTCGCCAGTCCATCGCAGGGCAGACACACAGACACAGACAGTCACTCACACACTCACACCCAGGGGCAATTTAGCACACCCAATTGGCCTGACTGCATGTCTTTGGACTGTGGGAGGAAACCGGAGAACCCGGAGGAAACCCACGCAGACACGGGGAGAACATGCAAACTCCACACAGAGAATCGAACCCAGGCCCTCCTTGCTGTGAGGCGACAGCGCTACCCACCACACCACCGTGCCGCCCTAGTTTCATAAGTAATTTGGATAATAAATAAAATGATTACATTTGTGTCAAACCTTTTCACATCTCTGTAAATAGCCAAAAGGTTATGGTGTTAAGCGGGTTAATTTAGGACAAAATAATGACCCTTCACATGCACAGGAAGTGTTTTCTTGTCATTCCTGCAACATTGACTGAAATAATAATCTAATGCACTAAGTCAGTGAATGTCTGTCAAAGTTTGTAATACACCTAATACACCCCCCCAATTAAATTGTGAATTATGCTTATGGATCCCATTACAGTGAAGTTTTTAAACCTACTTGATACTGACAGTGAACTGTTATTTGTATTTATTTTAATATCAAGGCATTTACCAAACTGGTCCCACAACATTGCATGCATAGATTTGTCCAAAATGTCTTGGTCTGCTGAAGCATTAAGATTTCCCTTTACTGGAACTAAGGGTCCTAGGCCAACCCCTGAAAAACAGCCCCATAGCATCATCCCTCCTCCAGCAAACTTGGCCTTCAGCAGTCAGGCAGGTAATGTTCTCCATGCATTGGCCAAACCGAGACTCATCCAACAGACTGCCAGATAGAGTCATCGTGAGTCATCACTCTGCAGAATACTGTTTCCACTGCTCCAGAATCCAGTGGCGGCATGCCTTACACTATTGTACATTTTGATCTTATGCTTGTGTGTTTCCAGCCATGGAAACCCATTTTGTGAAGCTCCTGATGCACAGTCCTTTTGCTGATGCTGTTTCCAGAGGTAATTTGGAACCCTTTAGTGAGCGATTCAACAGAGGATAGGTGCTCTTGAGCAGTCGCTGGGCCCTCTATGTGAGTTTGCATGGTTTACCACTTCATGGCTAAGATGTTACTCCTAGACACTTTCATTCCACAATAACAGCACTTACAGTTGACCAAATTTCACAGACTTGTGTTAGAGGTGCCATGTTTGAAGTCACTGAGCTCATCAGTATGGCCCATTCTGCCAGTGTTTGTCTATTGAGACTGCATGGCTATCTGCTTAATTTTATCCACCCGTTAGCAATGAGCGTGGATAAAACAGCTGAACTTAGTATTTAGGAGGGGCGTCCCAGTTCTTTTGTCTGTATACTGTCAATGTGTGCTAAGTGGGTGAACACATCCTAGTACAGTAATAATTGTTAGTTATCTGTGCACTTATAAATATAAAGTTACTTAAATGTGTCTGGGAACAATATTTTCATTTATTTCATTTTATTTATTTCATAAATGAATGAATGAATGAATTTTTTGCATAGCTTACATGCATGCTTTTACAATGTAGTAATGTAGCTATTCTACAACCTTTTACTTCATTAGGAAACATGAAAGAAACATTTAAAGAAGGTGCATAAAAACCTTATATAACAAAGCTTGTATATATGAGTAATATATACCATCCATATATGTACATTTCTATCATTTTATAAATATATGTACATGATTTACGTACTATAGCTGAAATATTTGAAAATGGCCAATTTCAAATAAGTTGGAATACATGTCACATGTATGTCCATATGTGACAAATATAAGCGGATAAAAGTAAAATACCATATATTTGAAATCTATATCTTGCCATATACCCACTGAGCATTTTATTAGGAACACGTCCTTGTCTCTTATACCAATGGGTGTGGCTGAAACACCTGAACACACCTGTCCATTTAATCAGCTCCACCATATACACGCAGTTACAGCCTGTAGTCCATCTGTTTCTCTACATAGTTTGTTACCCCCCTTTTATCCCATTCTTCAGTATGTAGTCCAGCAGCCCTGCCTGCGTCTGATCCACTCATACAAGAGTAACACACACCAACGCGCCACCACTACGTTAGTGTCACTGCCGTGCTGAGAATGATCCTGACCACTGAAGAGCAGGGTGAAAGGGGGCTAACAGAAACAAGTGTGCAGAGAAACAGGTGGACTACAGTCTGTATTTGTAGAATTACAAATTGCAGTTATACGGTAAGTGGAGCTGATCAAATGGGTAATGAATGTAAATACAAGGAGGTGTTTCTAATAAAGTGCTCGGAAAGTGTATTTCAGATTTCCGTATGCGTATTTATAAATTAAAAGTGCACTCTGATTGGACTGGACAGTAACTGAGTGGACTGCTAGATTGGATTCTTACACTAGTCCTAAAAATCGACCTAGGAAGCTTTTCTTTCCAACCGACATGAATCATTTTCTTATGCTAAATGCGCTGCGTACACTGAGCGCTTGTTGGCTCCCTGAAAACCACACGGTGGAAGAATATTAAAAAAGATGATTTTTTTTTATTTCCAAAAGATTTTAGAAATAAATTTATACATTAACCATTTAGACTCCACAACAAATTTTTAAAAAATAGCAATGACTCTTTAGATACCGATATCTTTAAAATAATTAAAAGTACACTATACTTTTATTTTATTATTTCGCTCCTAATAGTCACTCTGGAATCTGATTGGCTGGTTGGAGAAATCCCAGGCGTTCGGTATCCATGACAACAGCAGCCTCACTTCCCAAACAAAGCGCTGACGGCACTGCGGCTTGAGAATGAACTTATCCAGCTAGTCGCTGTGCAGATACTGAGAACGAGTTAAAGTAAGTGCCTTTCCTGACAAATAGACACTAAGCAGACAGTCAGTGTGGTCCGTTTAGTATGAGTTCCCTCTAACGTTAAAATGAGATTAGCTAATCAACGGAAACGTGGTGTATGGAGAGGGTTCAGAAACACGTTAACTCAGTTAACTAGTAAACAACCATCCTTAGTCTGTACTGGATACGACGTAAGTGGGTGAGCTACACTTATCCCTACTGAAAAACAGCATAGACCAGCATTCCGCGCTGGTCTAAAGTGGCCTGTGCTGGTTTTTGCTGGTCTGGTGAAAATGCATCCAAAACGCAATAAATGCTGGTTTTGCTGGGGACCAGCAAAGTAGGATTGCTAGTAGGATTGCACGTATTCACTGATAGTTTAGCTCTTTCATGTTCACAAGTTCTCTGAACTGAGCACAAATCTGAAGACTTGTATTACTTATCATACTGTCATACTTATTATACTCCAGTATTTTGGTTGCATGGAATTTAACAAAACAATATAAAATCTAGATCTGATTATGAATAAAAGTGTGAAAAATGACATAGAATGAAAAAACCATGCCAGTGACTTGTCCATCCAAGGTATACAGAATGTTAACACTTTGGACCGGTTCTGTGGCTTTTTTCCTTATCATGCTCAATGTATTTGTTGGGCATGAATGGGAAACTCCTCCTAAAATGACCAGATTTATAATTTATTGGTTTATTTTAAAAAGGTATATTTTATTGCTTTTTAAAATTTTTTACACTAATAACAGAGAGTGATGTAAATTATTGAAACATTGTACAAGACAATAACAAACCAAGACAACAAACAAAGGAGCTAGAAAAAAAAAATAAATAAAAAAGACTGGGCTACATATCTTAAACAAGTTGATTAAAAAAATACATTTAAAAATGTAATCAATAAACATACAGTGCTCTGAAATGGGAATAGGGGAAAGGCCAGTCATCCTCTTAAGACAGAAATGGTTTCCAGTGGAAATAAAACCATCATCAACAAATCAATAAATCATCTGACCCTTGCATTGTGAACCTGATTTTCTCTAAGGTGAGAAAATGGATCATGTCTCTTATACAGTGTCCAAAAAGAGGAGAAAGGCAGCTCTTCCAATATTAAGTCCCTTGCTATAAGAGAAGCATATGCTGTTGCATTAGATTGGGCCCTGGATAAAAATGGGTATTCTGTAGTGACACTAAACAGACCAGTAAGGGGAGTGCGTTCCATATTGACACCAGTGAAATCTGAAAAAGCCCTGAACATGGAGGTCCAATATAAAGAAATAGGGACATAGCCAAAACATATGAAACAGAGTAGCAGGTGTTTGTTTACAGTGATCACAGAAGGGGTTAATGTCAGGGAAAATTTTCGCAAGCTTACATTTTGATAAATGCATGCAGTGTACCACTTTAAACTGGAGCAGACCATGTCTTGCACAGATTGAGGAGGAATGCATCCTAGAAAGTATAGCGTCCCACACCACTTCCGACAACTCCATACCCAAATCATCCTCCCAAGCACTTTTAATTATAGAGATGCTGGGGGCATTCATTTGTGAAATTATAGAATACACACTTGAAATCACGCCTGAACAAGTGGCATTCATATCAAGAATACAATCTAACACAATATGTGGTGGTAGAGATGGAAAATGAAGTGCCTAATTTGCAGGCACCTGAAGAAGTCTGATGATTTTAACTGAAAATCACCTTTAACTTGCTCAAATGACATAAAAATATTGTCTTCATAAAGTGTTTTTATTCTGGTTATGCCCAAATTTCCCATCTCTCAAAAGAGGAGTCACCTTGTGCAGCTGGGAAGAAGTGATTGGAAACTATTGAAGTTGATAAAGACATGCAGTACAAGCCAAAATATTTTCTGAGTTGCGACCAAATTGTCAGGCTACCTTTGACAACTGGGTTCTGACAATAGGATGGTATAGTCAGTGGTAGGGGAGAACAAAGCAGAGCAGACAGAGACGAAGGGCCACAGCTTTTAGATTCAATATCTAACTAGGATGGGCATTCCACCTCTAGATTAACATTAAGCCAGTAAAGCAATGCCCTAAAATTGGCTGCCCAATAATATGCCTGAAAGTTAGGTAGAGCCATTCCTCTACATATTTTTGGTCTCTGTAACAAGGCTTTGCGAATTCACAGGGTTTTCCTCTCCAAATGACAGATGACATAATGCCTTGGAGATAAAGAGGGGAATACACTGGAAAGGATGTAAAAGTTTAGGCAGTATACACATTTTTATGGCATAGATTCTACCAATTAACGATAGTGGCATGGTAGACCACTGATTGAGATCTTGGCAAGTGAGTTCAAGTACTGGAGTAAAGTTAGCATGGAAAAGCTGGGAGTAAGATACAATAACTGTGATTCCAAGGTATGTTAATTTATCATAAGTGATTTTAAATGGCAAAGTATTCAGAGGGAGCTGATGGGATTTCTTATTGAATGGGAAAATTTCATTCTTATCAATGTTCAATTTATATCCAGAAATTTTACCAAACTGACCAAGCTTACTGAGGGTGAGTGGTACAGAATGAAGGGGGTCAGGATATATGGGACATTTTAATGCTCAGATCTGGCTCTAAGCATACCTTTAATGTTTCCATTGTTATGTATGAATATGGCAAGTGGTTCTATTGCTAGCAAAAAAAAAAGAAAGCAGACACCCATGGCGAGTAGCTCATCCAAGTGGGAAATAAGATGAATTTATATTGTTTGTACAGACAGATGCCAGGGGAGAAGAATACAACAATTCAATCCAAGGTATGAAAACTGAACCAAAGCCAGATTTCTGTAAAACATAAAATATGTAGTCCCACTCAGTTGAAAGCTTTCTCTGCATCGAGTGAAATAAGCACTTCTGGAATTGGCCTGGGGGGGAGTTGAATACATTATATTAAATAAGCATCTAAAATTAAAATAAGAATGCCGTCCTTTAATAAATCCAGTCTGATCACAGGTTATCAAAGGTGGTAGAACATTCTCCAGGCGTAAAGCCAGACATGTAGCTAAAATGTTTACATCTAGCAGTCTAGAAGAGCAGGATCAGATGGGGACACGGATGAATACAAATTAGAATAAAATATGAAAAACTGCTCCTTTATTCTATGTGGATTATTGGTTTATTTAAGTTAACATTTCATTTTTTTTGTCATTTCAAAGCCTGCTTTGAACCCATAACTGCTGTGTCTCTCTAGCCTTAGGGGTTTCATCAGTGTCCCTTGGGGATCCTTCTCTATTGATTTTACAGGCCTCTCCATGTCATCTAGTTGTAGTCTTATGCGTGAAGATCAAGTGTAGAAAAGACACGCTGTCATGCCTTGATGTATATATTATCTTCTATTTTCTAAGCCTTTTCTGGTGTATGAAAAGCCAAAGTCCAGAGCGCTGGTTTGCTGAGGAATTGTACTGGATAATAACCGGAGGAAAAAGCTTTTACATTTTTTTAAATGCATTTGTGCATACAGTGACAAAGACACAGCAAGCAGATGTGCAAGCAGAGGGTCAGGGCAATAACTAATGCAGATCTCAAGGGAATTAAGCTAGTTTTTCTGTGGATATAGAACTGCCTTCCTCTTAAACCTAGGTCAGGTCAAGGAGTTAAGGAGTTTCAAGTGATATGTAAACACTGTCAAAATTCAAATGTGTACCATTTGTTACCCAGGCCGTACAGTTCATATGGACTACACCAACACAAACAACAAATTTACATATATCCATCTATGCAAGTTGAAGTTATAAGGAGTGTTTCAGCTCTTGAGTGCATATTGAATGTGGTACAATACAAGACAGGCAATCAGAACAGAACTAATTTATTTTACATCAGTTTTAAAAGCACAGTACCAAAAATAGGTTGAGAAATGGACATGAAAAAAAGATTTATGGCTGTTCTTGGCACATAAAGCCCTGGCTATAACCATGGAAAAAATAAAATACAAGAAAAATGTAGTATGTAGGCCATTTAAACAACAATACAGGTAAACCGCTCTGGATAGCTTGAATACTGCTAGTATAGGAAAACTTGAAATATCTCTGAAATGATGACTTAATAAGAGAAGAAAAAAATGGTACTGTATCAAAAATGGGCTCCAAGTAATTTTGGACAGCTTCTATTGGTCCTTTTGTCATGTACTGTTCACATAATATAAAATGCACAACAGTATTTTCCTGCATTTATAGGTGATTTATTGTTAGATCTTTTTTCTTTTCTTAAAACTCTTTTGGTGTCACACCACATAACCATGCTATTTTGCAGATAAACACCAGAGATATACAGAGCACTCCAGCCACCATGGTTCACCTGACTGTGGACCTGATTGCCAAATCCAGCAACCACAAAAACAGAAGAAACTGTTCCCTCCCTCAGTATCTCAGGAAATTAACACATCTAAACTTTTCAAACAAGAACATAGATGATGTTGTAAGTCTTGCCGTTTTGAATTCGACTCTACTTTAGTTTTTTTTTTTTTCGTTCATTCCAATTTCCTTTCTCATTCCTGTTTATAGGATGATCTGTCCATCTGCAGAAACCTTACAGTTCTCTACCTGTACGACAATCAGATAACGCACATCTGCAATCTGGGTTTTGCCTCCAATCTTACGCACCTGTACCTGCAGAACAACAACATCACTCACATAGAGAACCTGTCATCTCTACAGAGGCTCTCTAAATTGTAAGTATGGGGAGGGTGGCATGTGGAGCAGTACACAGATCCTAGTCAAAATCCAGGTCAAAAAAGATTAAGCCCAGCAGCCTGCAAATGTATTTAACTGACAATTTAACATATTCTTCCCATAGTAAATAAACACTCTATCTCAGAAATGGAAAGGAAGAAAGAAGCAATGTAGTTGTCGTTTTTTTCTCTCTTGTTCTGCTAATCGCGTGTGCAGGTTTATGTACCAGAAACAGCCATAATTAATTTATTAATGACAATTAATGACAATTTTCCAATCTCTGTTTATCTCTTAGAATTGTTTTTGTTACTGCACCTTTAAGACTGATATAAATAAAATGTAAATAGTCTCTGTTCTTATTGGCTGCCCTGAGTGAGTGTACAGAGTGAGTGTAATGAGTGAGTGTAACTGTATTTAAAAAAAAAAAACAGTCTGTGCCGAAACACTTAATTCTGGCTACATAGGCAGATACAGTTATATGCAAAAGTCTGAGTGTTGATTTTGTAAGTGAAAATAAGTTACAAATCTTCAACAGATACACAATAATCCACATTTAATCATGAACAATTACTTTTTATTCACTAATGTGAATGTGGCCCCATGAAAAAGCTTGGCACATTTCGTATTTTATGTTTGATTTTTCCCAAAATTTTACACTAAAATTTGCCCTGTTTAATTGTGTTCCCTGTAGAGGATTTGTAAACTTATTTTCTCTTAAAAATGGAACAAAACATGTCATTTGACTTTCTGCATTCAGACTTGCATTTGACTGTAAATGCATTGATTCATGATTCATGAATTCTTGATATTAGTTGATTTAAATGGAAGAAAAAAACTATTTTATGGGTCCTTTAGTGTTTTGTATATGAAGGGTAGGTTGTATTTTCAAATGGTGTAAATGAAACAAACAAAAAAGCAGTAAAATGGAGTGAAAAATCGAGTTAATGGAGATTGTACTATGATCTGGAGCTAAGAGTATTATGCTTGGTTGGCCGCCTCATCTCCAGCACATCTGCTAGCTTGAAGAGTTCAGTTGCAGCCAGTTAATCAAGCTTTTCAATAGCATCTGAATATTAGAACCACCTGTGTTGTGACTACGTATGTCAAACCTCCAGAAAAGGGATTGAGCACCTCCAGTTAGTTATTGTATATAATGGAACAAAAAGTTGAAGACAAATCACCAAACCGTTTAGAGAACATTGGACATAAAACTGGTTCTGTGCATTCATACACAAATCGAGTATCTGTGCAATGTTACTTCCACAGATCAAGTGCAAATGTCAGCAGCCACTGTTTATTTGTGTTAGGTTTCTGGGGGGCAACAGCATCACTGTGGTTGAGGGTTTGGAGCAACTGAGTGAACTGAAGGAGCTCCACATAGAGGGCCAGAGACTACCGCGGGGAGAGAAGCTGATTTTTGACCCTCGTACTATTTTTGCCCTTTCTGTAAGAACCTCAATGCAGCATAAGACCACACTGGAGCCCTGCAGTCTCCTTTAATGTTTATGATATTATGTATCATGTCCTAATACTTAAGCATCTATTTATATGTATCACCTATTTACACTTGCGTTCAAAAAGTTTAGTATCACTTGCTGGAATACACTTTACTTTATATACAATAATAGCTCTAATCTGTAATACAGTATAGTCATTATATTATTATATATTTAAAAATTGTACCTTTAAATGTTTTAGTCAAAACTTTGATTTTTTTGGTTTTGAAATTGATTACATAATATACTGTGTATTATTTAATTGCAAATATTTTTGTCAAGTTATCTGCCTTAAGATTTGATCACCACTTTTAACAAATGAGGCATTCTGGATACTTATTTTATTAGTAACCCTATTACTACTAATACAATAAGGCTTTCTCATTTGTTTCAGTCATCTACAGCGACATTCATCATTCTGAACAAGTTTAAATCTTCTAAATCTTTTTATATTATTGAAAACACTGATTCCAAACATTTGAACAATGTTTCTAAACTTTAAACAGTAGTGTGTATGTATGTATCTGTTTACTTACCAACAACTTACTGTAGAGTAACCTATATGTAGACAAGCCATCAGATATCCCAGATGTGTATTAAAGCCGTTTTTGTGTAAGCTTAGATGATAGTAAAAGAGGTCTCTGTGGCCACTTACTTCAACAGAAACTGTTTACTGCCTTGGTAAACAAACTGCAAATTTGAGGATTTTGTTTATTTTGATAATTAATTAAATTACAGCGAGGGTAGGAGCCTTCCATAAAGCTTTCCATTTAGTAGTACAGCATGTTCATTTATCCATTACTAGATGAACTAATTTCTTGTTTGAAATACAAAAAAAGTAACTCTTACTGTTCTTTTCAGGGGTCGTTATGTGTTCTGAATATTAATAACAACAACATTGATGAAGTACATGATCTGGCAGTTCTGAACAATCTGACACATTTCTATGCTGCGGACAACCAGCTACAGTACATGCAGGTAAGATATATTACTTTTTTATGTTTCAGAACTGACAGAATACAAGTAAGTCACTTAGCTATAATTGCAAAAAAAATACTGCACTGTTATGTCTGATAAAGATGAAATGATGTGGAGAATGTGGTAAAAAAGCCTAATCCTGCAAATCCTGCCAGACATTCCCAGCCTAGAGTTGGACAGGGTCAGAATTATTCAACAAATCAGTGGGCTAGTCTCCAGGGACCACCTTTGCTGACAGCTTAAACAAGCGCAAGTTTTCCTCCTTCCTCAGTAGACTTATTTTACTCCACATTATACAACTGAACCTCCACTTCCAACTGCAGCTTTGTGAACAGTTTCCTCTTAATATGAGCGCTACTAAAGGCTTAAATGTAGGCTTTTATGACTTCAGGACAGGCTGTTTGATATGTGCAGGCTGACAGACTTGAAGAAACGTAAGGTAGGTATAAAAACCTTGCAGCGCAGTCACACCGTAACTTCTGCACACAGGCCAAAAGCCACCCCTCAGAGCCACTGCTGCAGGTAATTGCGATACATGTGTCAAAGGAAGCTTTCATGTTTAGCAGATATCTCCTTTAATTTATACAACCCCTTGGCCACTATTGATTCAGCAAAGACAGCACCAGAAGGGTCGATTCTTCCCTTTTTGCGCAGTTCAGTGGGAATCCAGAGGAAACATTATGGATTTTTAAAAGAGATTATGACAAGCAGTCAGCCGAGTGACAAATGGGTATCTGCAGAGGCCGTTAGTGGCGCGTGGCCAGACGGCTGAGGACGGAGGATCGAAGTGCTGGTCAAATACAGGTTCATAACTGGCCATCATTAGTCCAGCACGGGGATGGAGAGGAGCCCAGTCAGGAGTGCATTCAGCACTCGTGCGCATGGGAGAGCAATTTGGTGCTGGGCAGTTCCCAGCCAAGCCCTCTGAGTGACGGGCCTGACACGATCATTTATCAAAGCCTGCAAGCGCGAGGCTTGCCGGGGTCCCGCTAGAGTTGATTGCACGCGGACTGAAAAGTGGAAGCACTTTGGTTGAGACAGGAAGGCAATGAACAATCAGAGTCCAGTGTCCAGAGAGTGTTCATATTTCCAGGCTGGATTAATGTGTCTTTAGATAAACATACACTCCGGGCAACGTGCTGGAGGGCAGCTGCCCCAGGGAACTTGTTAGTCCGAGTGACAGTATTTATTAAAGCAAGCTGATGTTTTGTTTACGCCTTCAACTTTCATACTAAGTAACTAAAGCTGTTCTGAGCTTTTTGAAAATGTAGATTTTTGACCCTAGTAGTGCAGATTTATAAAAATGATTTCTCTGCTTGTAAGAGGTCTTACTAAGGGCACTAGGATGCTCTTCTTACTAAGAGTTTAGAATTAGAATCCTCTCTTAAATTGGAAGCAATAACAGTGTGAATTAATGTTCCACTTTCAGGAGCTGGAAACCGTGTTCAGCCAATGGCCTCAACTTCATCGAATGGATTTGCGTGGAAATCCTGTGTGTCACAAACCCAAATACAGAGACAGACTAATAACCGTCTGCAGAAAGCTGGGTAAGAGCATGGAACTGCAGGTCACTGATTATACAGAGAATTTATGTTTTTTTATGAATAAATCAATTTTACTTTGCTTTTGTTTAAACGTGTTAATGTTTAAATGTTAAAAGATGTAAAAGTTTATACAGCACAGCTATTAAGTACGTTATTCATTTTTTAGTGTCATGGGGAAAAAGCAGAAAAAAGAAAGTTACAATAACTAAATATAATTTCAGATTTGTCAGTATTTAGTGTGTCCAGCTTTTGCCTTTATTACAGCTTCAGTTCTTTTTCAGACTTCTTCTCAGTTTTTTTTTTTTTTTTTAAGAAATCTGCTGCAGGGATATTTTTCCACACCTGCAAAGTTCAGTCTTAGAAGTTGGTTCCTTTTTTGTTTCAACCAATCCAAGTAATCCCAAACGCATTCAGTGATGCTGACGTCTGGCCTCTAGGATGACCAGTCCATTTTTCTGAGCAGCTTGTTTGTTTGATTTGTAGATGTTCTTGGTGGCTTTTTAACAGCTACACATCTTTTCAGAGCCATAGTGTTGAGTTGTCTTCTCACAGTAAAAGGATGGAGAGAAAACATGTACACGTCTGTGATTTTTTCAGATCTGCAGCAAGAAAAAAGCTTGATTTTCTCCTCTCTCTCTCAAGCATGAGCTTAAACATTGTTTATTTGGTGGTGACACTTCGGTGGTCTAAAAGGTCCTGCACAGTTGTGTCATCACCATTTTTCTTTAGATTTTTGAATCATTTTTTGAGCTCCTTTTTTGCAAACTCCTTGTTTTTCATTTATTTGTTTATTTTTTTAATACTTTGACTGACTTTGGCCTTTACTTATGCAAATATATTGTATCTATTCTTCTCAGAAATATCTCATAAAAAAAATTAAAACCTTGTACTATATGGCCATTTTGGGTGTAAATGAAATAGTTCAAGAGTGGTCTCTGACTTTTGCACAGTACTGTATGTCTTTTAGACTTTATATTCTTCTTAATTTATAATTACAGTTGTTAAGTGACATTCTTCCATATCCATTGTTTTTTAATGATATTGCTAAACTATACTGTTTTTAAAATCTAGAGGACCTTGATGGGAAAGAAATAAACGAGTTATCAAGGCAATTCCTAATCAACTGGAAAGCCTCAAAAGAAGCCAAGAACAAAGCAAGAAATGAAAGATTCATAGCAGGAGAGATAACATATCCGTTCTCTGGTATGGTCATTAGTATATTACAACTCATTTATCATCTACTTCCCTGCCTTAAACACAACAATATGTACTAATGTTTCCAGACTGTAGGCAAATATAAAGGATTTCATTATATAATAGTGATAAATAATGCCTAAGCAAACTCTCTTTGCTTTTTATTCTGAAATACTACCTTTTTCTAAATAACTTTAAACATATGCAGTGGGTTCACTGCCATTATGTGTCATCAGCTTGTAACCAAACACACCCATGTCCCTCTGTGTCCTGTGTTTTGGGATCACGACAAGATGTGACTCACTCTGTTTTCGTTCCAGCTGACTTTCTCTTGGGCCCCCAGCATCCCTTTGCCCAGAACTATGCCGGCTTTCTGGGGAAGAGGAAGCCGCTGGAGTTTGGGAGACCCATCATGAAAATGAGGTCAGACTCAGTGCGGACAGACTGCAGAGGAGCAAGGTATGAACAGCAGCACATTCTCTCCCTCTGTTCTCGAGGCTTATATGATTCAGCTCCTAATTCTTGGCATAATGGAGAGTCATTTATTAGCGTTTAAAGCAGGGGTGCCCACTTTGTGTCTTGATGGACTAAAGTGCAATGTTTAAACAAAACAATGTACAAATAAAGAAAGTAAATAGGTTTTAATATAACATTATAACATTATACTCTTTTTGTGTATTTTTCTATTAAATTCTATTTTTTCTAAGCGTTTCCCTGAACTGAACAGAAAACATGTTTTTGTAAAAGAACAGAAAACATGTTTTTCAAAAGACACTTACAACAGAAGCCAGTGGACAGTTGCTTAAGCCCATGCCAATTGTCTGTTCCTTTTCCTTATAAATAAGTATTATAAATATGTCGACAGGTTTTCTGATGTTTAGTATTCATTTAAGGAGGGTGTTCTATTTTTTGTCTTGGCATAATTTTACTTATAGATATATGCCCATATAAGCTGTTATGTAATTTCTCTGCAAAATTGAGTCAAAACTCCTACCTTGTACTCATATAAACATTCAACCTAAACATGCTTCAGCCTGTTTCCTTCCTCCCTGCTTGCTTGATAAATGGCCTGCTATTTGTCAAAAGCTACATCCCATAGATTTTTACCTTCCAATGCAAATAAACAGCTTTCTTTTTCACAACTAGCCTGAGGATAATCATCACTTCCCTAAGCTCCTGTACGTGGGGTCATAAGCTACAGTTTAGCTTTCAAAAATCGCCCCGTCCCCTGAGAGTAGTAATTCACTGCTTCCAGAAGTGGACTGTACAGCTCAGGATTCAGGATTGAGTCGGGACTTGTGCCATACTAGGTTGGCAGTCTCCAAGGATGCTTCCCACCGCAGTCCACTGGGAGGGAAGGATGGGAGGGTTCATGAGTGAGGCTGCATGGACGCCAGTTTGAAACGATGTCCTGACAGACTTCATAGAAATCAGATGAGGGATGTGCTGGCCTTTGGCGTCCCAGATCGCAGGCTGTCGTGTGACAGATCTGTTAAACTGAGAATGTCTAATACAAACTGAGAAAACAATTGAAAAATTGATTTAAGAAGATGTGCTCTGAGTTCTCATTTTAAATCTAAATGTTAATAAGGTCATGTATTATAGTGTGACATTTGCTGCCACTCATCTTAAACTCTGTGTTTTCTTTTGTCAATTCAAGAATGACTATAAACAAAACACGTATTTGCAGTCACTTAACTAAAGTTGAATTAACAGCTCTGATTCAAAGGGGAACACATTTGAATCACAGCTGTTTATGGATTTTATTACTTGTGCAACATACCTAAAATTAGCCACATGCTATCTACAAGATGCTGTGGAATTAGTTCATGCTTTCATAACTACTAGATTAGACTGCAGTGTCGTGTTACTGGCCAGTTGCCCTGCTGTCTCTCTAAATCCATTCCAACTAGTTCAGAATGCAGCAGCTTACCAGGAAAATAAGGCTTGATTGCACTACTATGGTCTTATTCAGTTTACAATGGGTTCCTGTTAAGTTTAGCATTGACTACTAGATCTTGTTTATAAAATATAAGTTCTTAATGGCCAAGCTCCAGCATATCTTACTGATTGTGCGTTAACCTGTTTAGTCCACTTCACTCAGCTGAGACAGACTTACTGCTTAGGATCACTCACAGCTCAGTTAGTGGAAGATCATTTTCCTATGTAGCTCCTAAATTCTGCAGCAGCATTCCGGAGAATATTAAGAGTGTAAGCTTGATAGGTGTTAAATCAGGATTTATAAATCCTGATTAAAGACATTTTTGTTGAGGCCAGCACACAGTTATATGCAAATGTTTGAGCCCCCCTGATCATAGTACAGGTTTCACACTTCCAATGCAAAATTACTGTTAATTTATTGAATTTAACATATTGGCCTGTGCAAAATTTATGGCACATTTTATGTTTTTTTTTGCACTATGTTAAACTAGGCAAATAAACTAAAATGATTAGAAACTGTCATAATTATGTTAATAAATGTAGCGAATATGTTAACATATTTTCACTTAAAGCATGTAATTTAACTGGAGTTGTTCATACTTTTGCCTTCCTAGCACGGTAGGTTATTTTCTTGTGTGGTTTGTTGTTGTGGCATTATTTATTTATTTTTGTCTAGTACTGTTTTTATCTTTTCAATGTTTAAGTTATCATCATGGTTTACTTCCCATTTTTTTCATAATGTGAAAATGCCAGCTGTACTTTAGTCCCTGTTAAAATGTCAAGAAAATTGCTTGGAAAATATATTTTTCTATTAACTGTCATTTAAAGTTAAGAATATTTTTCCTGATCCTGTAAAGTTACTATTGTGAAGATATGAGACTTTGTCCTGTATAGAGAAAGCTTTATTATTATTAATATTATTATTATTATTATTATTAACTGTTATTATTAATTATAAACTGTAGATAGAACGATACTATCTAAAACTAAGTTCATTTAAGTTAAGCACTAACCTGCTTTTAAAAAGAATGGATGCTTAAGCATCCTAAGCAAAGGATGCCTAAGTAAAGTGCCGTAATGTCTGTAATCAATGAATTTCTCTTTTGGAGTCATTTTACATAACTGTGCTTTTTGTTGTTTACATGTCAAGAAGAGTGATGATTCCAGCAAGCGCACACCTAGCCACAGAAATGCAAGAGTCTTCAAAAATTCAGAGTCAAATGGCCCTGTGAACGTCCTCTCAGGGAGACTGTGTGGACCTCATGAAGGCAACTCCCCAGGCCCACACACACTGAAACACACGCACATTTCATCATGAGTGCGTCTGGAACAGATCTGAGTGCTCTCAGTAAGACGAAGTCCATAGTTGCGGTCTGCTACTGTCATTATGTCACCGTGTTTCTGTAAATGTAGATGTTTCAGAGCTGTTTCACGCTGACAGCGCCCACTTTCATTCATATTTCGTTCCATGCACTCATATGCTGCCTGAATGATATCTTCCGAGACTATTTGATCAAATGATGTCTCTCAGATTTTCCTGCATTTTATCAGATGAATCTGTAGACTTTTTTGAGACGTTGTCTTGACTATGAATGTTGAAGAATGCGATTCACATGTACAGCACTGTGCAAAAGTCAGAGACCACCCTTCATATATTTAATTTCAAGTCAAAACAGCCATTAAGTATATGTTATTCAGAATGTAATGTGTCCATGCTTTGCCTTTATTACAGCTTCCTTTACTTTTGGGAGCCTGCTTTCAGTTTTTTTTAAGAAATCTGCAGGTATTTTTTCCACACCTCCAAAGTTCAGTCTTAGACGTTGGTTGCATTTTCTGCTTCTCACAATCCAAATCCACCTTAAACATATTCAGTGATGTTGAGGTCTGGACTCTGGGGTGGTCAGTCCATTGTTCTGGGAATACTAGCAGCTTTGTATAATTTACCAATCACAGCTACACATCCTTTTGGACCCTTAGTGCTGTTTTGTCTTCTCAAAGTGGAAGGATGGCTGTGCATTGTTTCAGATCTGAAGCAAGAATGGAGCTTGATTTTCTTCTCTCTCTCAAAGATGAAAGCTCTAAGTGCTGTTTATGTGATGGGGACAGTTTTGTTTTTTTCATTTATCATTCTCCCTTCCTTATACAAATAGATTATTATATATCTTATCTCCTCAGAAATATCCTGAAAAATGCTAGAATAATTTGTGCGTAATGGCTGTTTTGACTGGGAATTAAATAAATGAAGGGTGCTCTGTGAGTTTTATAGAATATCAAATGCTTAACACCTGGACTTTCATGTGAGGTGTGTGATTTTATTTGCAGTGTAATAAATTGTGTTTTTACATTTTTTTTTTTTCAATTTTGCTTTGGAAAATTACCTTTTTGTGTCTTTGTGCTGTTTTTTTGTAAGCAGCAAGTACATCCTGTTCTAAATAAAAAGCATATATTAAGCTTTTGTGTTATCAGATTATCCTAAAATGACATCATACAATTTTTGGCCAAGATTATTATTATAACTAATCATTTGATGAGGATATTTGCTTATCTAACCAGCCACAGAGGCCTACCATTTAAAATGGTAGTCATTTTTTTCAAATACTGTCATTTTTTAATCTCTATGGAACACTGGCCCAGTTTAGCTAATAAAAGGTCAGTGATATAAAAATACATGAACATTGTTCTGGTGAATGGACATTTTTGAGCTTTGTATCATCACCCTGAGTAATATGTGAAGAACACATGCCGATGAAATACACACAAGTTTCATGTGGACAGTGTAGCCTACAATAAGATACATGCAGTAATAGCCAACATTGGCTATTGAAGGAGTTTTTATAACCACACCAGGGTATAGACCTACCGTGAAAGATGTGGAGTAATTAGGTAGAGAAGCTTACTTAACCTCTTTTGCTCCACTTCATAATTAGTAGCCTGGAGCAAAACTGTTACTTCATCCTTACAAAAACAATGTTTATTAAGAACAGTCTGAGATATATATGTTATGAATAATTCCATTCATTAATTCCATCTCTCGCCGTTGACTCTGGAAATCAGAGTGATTAATTTAGGAGTCTCGCAAGAATTTCCTCATACTTGCCTGTTGATTGCAGTGTTTAGAGTTTATTTATTGGCCGTGTCTCAGGAAATGAAGCTGCGCGTTGCTGTTTGCAGGTCAAAATATCATGGCCAATATCTTCGCCCTTCAAACTACTTGGGTCCTGTTGCCAGTAGCCAGTATCTCCAAGCCACCCTGGCAAAAGAACAGAAACGATGTGTTGGCAAATTGAACCTTACTGTAGTCAAAATATGTAAAAACAGAGCTCCATTTACTCAATTCCATGTACTTCAGTACAGTTTGGATGGATTTCACTTGCTAAAATGTTGAAAATGAGGAACTTGCTCTGCTTCTTTCTTAAGTTCCATTGTAGTCCTTTACACTTAGTTCCTAATTCCTTTTATTGGGTGTAATATCAATTTGCTCAGCACCGGGACTGCTTTGCCATTTCTTACAGCTCCTGCACTTTACCATTTTATTTTAGACTAGAAAGTGAAAACGTCAGATGATGTATGCTGGATGTGTGAAGAAGTTCCTCTGGAGTTCTACAAGGAACACTGTACTTGAGTTTTGGACCTCATTCTTTTAACTCAAGATCCCCTTGAGTGATTATTTAATTGAACTACAGGACTTTTACTTCAGGATGGGTTTAGATTCCTCTGAAGATGAGTTATGCCCACTGATTCCATTCACTACATTGCGATTTGATACTTTCATAATAATACTATCTTTGTTTATAGGCAGCTTTTTATACTTGTGGCAGCTTAAAGTGCTTTACAGACAGGTAACAAAGCTGAACAGTAAACGAGGTAGTCATGAGTATTCATTTGAAATCCATATAAGACAGCTATCCAACAAATATGTAACTTTACTCGATAAGGGCAGGCTTAATTCTCTCACAGTTCCACATTTCAGTCGTGCCTTACTGCGCAGTGTGAGTTAGGAGCTCAAACTGGTCCAGAAACTGCTGCTCTCCACTTTCCCTCCTCAAATGAGTTAAAGGGGAAAGTGAGCGGAGCCCCTCTGGCTGCCACTGAGCTTTAAAGGTCCTTGATTAATTGCACCGGAGTGAAAGAGCTGTCAGCTCGTTGTTTTCCCAATAAATGAGAGGCTCCCGAGAGCTGCGCGCCGCTTCAAGGTGAGGCGCTGCTTTATATAGATTTTAATGCAGAGGGAGCGGAGCTGGTCACTCGCGCTGGATGGCTCTGCGTGTCCAGCGCAAAACTCCTCACACCCTTAGGCTGAAGGTAGGACTGCGCTTCTCCACTCAGAGAACTTTCCAACACCGGACTCACTCTGTAAGGTTTGGATTTCACTTTTGCTCGAACTTGGGTTAAACTTGGGGTCGTGGTGTAGATGGAGGTGTCCTCCGAAACATCGCGTGAAGCTTGACGGACATAACCGTGATGTATTATTTTCCCTTTTCCCATCGCAATAAACCGAGTCATTAATTAATTGCGATTGATCAATTATATTACACGACATCTGTATGGCTTTATATGAGGGCTGCGCGTGTTTTATTGCATGGTTGCTGGTAGTTTTTACGTTATTTGAATTTTGTATTGCACACTTTAAAATGATCTTCTTTTTCAAGGGTTCTGTAGTAAGGGGAATGGTTCTGTTTAGCAGGTTCTGCTATTGTTACCATGTCAAGCAAGAACCATTTTCATAAAGGCTCTATACAGAACCACATGCAACACGTTCTCGATCAGTCTGAAGGAGCATTTCACAACGCAAAGAACCATTTAAGCATGAAAAAGTTTCATGTTGGACTTCTACAGAGAACCGTTGCCCGAACCCTTGAAAACCCGTCTTTTTAAAGTGTGCATGCTTCGTTGTGGCGGATTCACAGTTTGTGCGGGAATATTTTGTATGGGCATTTTGAAGAATAAAGGATATAAGCTGCAAACCCCCACAGCTTATAAACAGTTGACTTGAAAACAGACAGGATTATTATGGATATGGACTTACATGTAAATCTATATCCATAATATAAAAGTTACAGTAAAGCGCTTCAGTGAACACAAACACTATTAAGAAATGATGACAATTTGAGTTCAATGTCAAATTGTATTAAGAAGCGTACAGAGCTGATGTTAATGTCCATGTTAACAGCCCAGCCTAGCACTATACTATACAACCAGCCTGTATATGTTGTGTACTTCAAAGTGAGTAAATAAAAGTGGAAAATTTATTAGAAAAACTTACAGCTATACAAAATCTTATCTCTCAGCGTCACCATATAAACCACAAACCAGGCCCTGCGTCCAAAGCCACGCACTATGCTATACCATAGGCTTCTAATAAACATATACGGTGGTCTACTATTTTACTCAAAGTATTAAGTATATCTTGCAGTTCCCGCTGTAGCTAAACGTGTCCCCACTGTGTTATTGTGGTTATTACGGTTTAGGTCCAGCGCTGATCCCGTATGGAGCCGCAGCCTGAGAGCCCCGCCTGCAGCCCCAGTCCCAGCTCGAGCCCGGACTCCTCTGACCGGAGGCGCGCCAGAGGTCTCACGGTCCCCGGGCTCGCGGGCAGAGGACGACCGGCCGCCGCCAACGCCGCGCGTGAGAGGAGCCGCGTGCAGACGCTCCGACACGCCTTCCTGGAGCTGCAGAGGACTTTACCGTCCGTGCCGCCGGACACCAAACTGTCCAAGCTGGACGTGCTGATTTTGGCCACCACGTACATCGCCCATCTGACCAGGACCTTGCAGGAGGAAGGGGAGGAGGAGGGGGACGCGGGCAAACACACGACCGAGGCGTTCAGGTCACTCAAAGGGGACGGTTACCTGCACCCTGTCAAAGTGAGTGCGACCGCAGTTCTGCGTTTGGTTTATTTTTTGCGCATGGCTGTTTATATTCTGCGTGCCTGCTGCATTAAGATTTTGTGCACTGATATGTTAGCGTTGAATTTTTGCACCTTCATATTTTGCACGGTTTGCTCGAGAGGAATATCGAGCCATAGAATATTCTGAAAGGAGTGTATAAAGTATACGAGCCGTGACAAATGACCCAGAGTATATTTGGAAATAAAATCAAGATTTTACTAAAAACAAACAAACAAAACAAAAAAGATTTTAGCAAAATGTTGTCATTCATTCAGTTTCATGCACTTGAATTTAAATTTTCAAATACAGTCATTTTCCAGGGGAAATATTTGAAGCTCTTTAAAAACAGAAAAAAGTCAAGGCCAGACAGGATGAATGGACTTAAAGCCACTAAGAAAATAATAAAGCTCCCTAACTAAAGGTACTGAAGACGTGCTCTTGAGGGAACCACCCAAGTGAACGGGACACTTCTTCTCTGAGTGATGTTGGAGTTTTGAAGCTACTTGACTCATTTGCACTAACACCTTTACTCATCTGTCCACATCTGATGACCACAAGGGAAACGATGGTATCTGATTTCTGGAAGATGTAATCGGTACTTTAAAATAGTTTATTGATAGATAATTGCTGAAAAGTGGAAAGACATTCAAATTGGTTCACTATAGAGAAACTTGGACACTTACATTTCTTTACAGTAGTGATGATAGAAACCAGGGGTCACAATGTTCACAAGGCAAATGTAGCCATTTTATTTACTATCCAAAATGACCAGTGAACCTACGAGCCTTCTAAATTTGTTGTTGGTAAAATAGCGACAAATATGAAAAAAAAAACGTTTTCTTTGGGGACTATTTTGCCGTACAACGCAAGGACGTGCTGTATTTATTTAAAAACTACATTTTAGGCCCAAATCCTTTTAGCTATAACGACGTGTCAGACATCAGATCACTTTCCATTTACTACAGTTCAACCCTTCAGACGTCTGGTTCCTACCACCACCACTGTGAACAATGCTGACTCGGTTCCTCTGAACTATTTCACATCAAAGCACTCTGAATGACTTTGTTGACATCTTCACGGTTTATTGATCCAGAGGTTGTTATATAAAAGCGATTGAGTTTAAGGCCTTCGCTCCTCACCGTTTTGACTGTGTTTTTCAGAAATGGCCCATGCGCTCCAGGCTCTACATCGGTGCCACCGGCCAGTTCCTGAGTAACTCGGGCCACAGTGGAAATCAAGGGGCGTCTTCATCATCTCAGACATAAAAAAAACATTTGCACATGAGACTTTATGGAGGCAACGACAAAAAAATGAAGGCTTAAATTATTATTACAGATTTTCTGCGGAGGGAAAAACGCACGGGCCACCCGGACTGGAGGCGTCACGATCAGCTTACAGCTCCTAAAACGGAAGCCATTCTCAGTCTGAAGATGAATGAAAGCTGTCAGTCATTTCTTGTCTTTTTAAATCTTTCACCAGTTTCAGAACCAGTCGAACCGAACAGGACTGAGTGGCGTTCTGCTTTGCTGACTGTGTTGCAGCGCACGGACACGCGCAGGAAATCTAACAGCCTAATAATTTCGTGTTTGTAAATAAGGTCTGAAGATATCAGGCGTATCTTTGTTTTCTTACTGAAACAGACGTCCCTGCTCGAAGTCTCGGTGTCTTGTTGGAGGTCTTGCTGTGTAGCTAAACTGTGTTTTTTGTTCTAATGAGCTGTTATGCTTGACTTGTTGGCTGTGCACTTTCGGTTCAAATATTTGCACTAAATGCATGTGTGTGAACAGCATCACATCCGTCATGTGAAGTGGTCTGTCAGAGTCTGGACAACAGCAGGTCCAGTGGAAGCCCAGCTTCTTCGGCTTTTATTCCTCCTCCTTTCTTCCTCTATTCTTTCCCCACACGTCTGTGGTCGTCGGTGTATTTGTGGATTGTAAAGTGAGAAAAATAAAGAGAGATGCAAAAAAAGTTTGGAATTAGTTTGTGAAAACGTTTTAACATTTTAACATTTGTTAAACATATTTAATGGTTTCTAGTTCATCACGTAAAAAATCCAATAATAAAATTATTTTAAAATGCTACATGCACCACTTGTCTAATGACAAATGTCTTAAAATGATATTAAAGCTGCCTTTATTCATTTTTTCATTTCCATGTCAGAAAAAAAAAACATGGTTTTGGCATTGCATGGTCTAGGCTTATACCTAAGGATTTAGACAGTCTGACTGGTTTCAGTTTGTAAAGTATAGTATGTAGTACGGGGTGTCTACACTGTTTCTCTATAGAGAAAAAGGAAGAGTGTAAATGTACCCCCAAAGATACAACATCGTGTCCATTTAGGGACCATTTGTGTGCCTTAAATGAGTTTTAAGGGTAAAGTTGTATACAGAAATTAGGCGTCCCCGATTCTCCAATAAAAATAAGTAAACTCATCCTGGAAAGGGAACAGATTTCTGCTCATTTTAAAGCACAGTTACTGTTTATTTATGGAACTTAACATATTGGGGGGAAATGAGATAAGCATTATTTATGTTCTGTCTTTTCCAATAATTTTAAATCTTAAAACACCATATTTGACAGGGGTGTTAAAACTTTTGCATATGACTGTACACTACATTTACTTTCCCAGGTGAAACGTGCATATTTATACCTTTCATAACTTAAAGCAGTAGAATAAAATAAAAAGGCTGGTAAAACAGCGCGTATGGAGTAAGACAACTGCGGTAGAAGATGCAGTTATGTTCCTGAAGTAAAGGTACTGATGATGTGCCCTTCAGGGTACCACTGTGACAGTGTTGTTATCTTACCAGGTACAATATTTTTTTCAGACCAAGTGCAGCGTAACCTCTGCAATGAACAGGTAAATTTATTTATTTATTAATGTCGTAGTCCTTCTGCCAGAGTCTTAAAACTCACTGATAAAGAAAAAGGAAGGTTGTAAACTTTCAGCATATGTCTAGATGTGTGCACATATATATATATATATATATATATATATATATATATATATATATATATATGAGTGTGTGTGTGTGTGTGTGTGTGTGTGTGTGTGTGTGTGTGTGCGTGTGTGTGTGCGTGCGTGTGTGTGTGTTAATGAAAAGCCTTTAATTACTTGTTTTATTTATGGGAATAAGTAAATAGTCCAACACATTGGCTGCTTTTGGGCTATTTATTCCAACAAACATGCTGCAGCCTCCACTGTCGGTCATGGGTAATAGAATAACTATATAAATACGAACATACAAATACATAAACAAAAAAAAGTTTTTCATTGCATGAAGCCTCACAAATAACATTTTACGTTTCGTCTTTATCATGGATTAAAAATGTCGGATGACACTGTTTACCATACAGGCTACGCCTCGGTATGTGAGTTCAAACGAGTGTATACACTCATACAAATACTAACATCTGGAAAGAAATGTGTTTTTTTGTGACTTTTATACTGATTTTCCCCACCAGGTCCTTTGCGCTGTACTGCGCATGAGCACACGCAGAGGGAGCCGCGTAGACGTGAAGAAGCGCGCGTGCGCAGCGTCCTTTTTCCTCAAGCATGGGCGCGTGGAGGGAGAATTTTTTGGGAGCTCCGAGTCTCCAGAGCAGATTGGCTTACCGATGTAATCCCGCCTGCTCAGGTAAAATGGATTTCAATAGATTATATCATGACATTAACGCGAGATTAATCGATGCTGAGCGCTTTTTATTATTATCAAGCTGCATCGGCTAAACGGGAGCGCCTCTGAGCAAGAGTCGCTACAGAGAAACAGGGTAGCGCACTTAGTATCTAACTTACTAACGTAAACTCGTTTGTTTAAAGCGATTCTCGGGTATTCCTTTAGAAATCGCTCCCTGGTACGAAAATCTATTCAACTGGGTGTCTTGTATCTTTAGTGCCGAGTCACGAGCACGTGGTGGCCACGTTTCCCTTTCCACCTTCTCAAAGGCTTGAGCCCAAACTGCTGCTAAACCTTAGCCAGCTGCACATCCACCAGGACCTCCGATTAGATCGTGATTCATCTAACCGGATAATCATTCATGTAGTTACCAAAATTCAAGTTAGAAACATGGAATGAATCAGGGGCGATTCTAGGATCATAGCTTGAGGGGGACCAACAGCCCCCCAACGTTAATTAGCTGATACACATACAGACAGTACAGGTCTCCCACCTTGGTTTTAATATCAACACACAGGTCTACCAATGGCACAACAGCTAGCTTCTGTCACTCGAGGACTGCTGCTAATGAATGCTCATCAAAGACGAGCCTCCGTTATAAAAAACACTTCACTCTTACTTTAGGGTGAGTGCTGGGATTCCCTAAAGCGGCTACACGCCTATTGGTTGAATTTTACATGGCCACCATGCAATTATGGCTTCTGTGCCCAAGTAGCGTTTTAAATGTTCTGGTTGGATATAAATGGCTGTCTGTTTGGACGAAGCCATTACTTCATGACCTACATAGAGCCATTTGAGATTCTGCTGGTTCGGGAAAGTGAGACTGCAGTCTAGCTCTACTGTTGCCTCATTTAAAAACGTCTCCTAAATTTGGTTATAAGAGGAAAAATGCTCATCACTTCAAGGCTATGGCCCTCCTATAACTGTGGTTGGGCTAGCTGTCTGGCCTAGCTACTTGCACTACTTGCGAACCAGTACTTTCTGTAAAGGGATAAAGGTTCATTTTAATTAGGGTGAGATGAACTCTGATACTTAGCAATTAATTGAGACAAGGTAAACCATGTTTATTTAGTTTTTCATACACTGCAAATAAGTTAAAGGTGTGCAAGCCATAAATTTACAGCAAAAGAAAATTGTTTCACCATATTGGTTGAGTTCACAATATGGTATTTACAGTTTATTATTCTCATCTTGACCAAAATTTGAATGAAAAGATGAGACTAGAGCTGGGTGGCAGGGGGCACCGCAGAATATGACCTGAATGTTTTGGAGTGGTGCTGGATGTTGGTGAACCTTAAATATGAAACAGTACAGTTGTACTAGATGGCATAATTAATGTCAGTTTCCCACAATACATTGTCACTTTTTTGCATCAGTATTAGACTCACAATGCGTTGTTATACCTCTTAAAAACACGATTGTTTTTCAAAAGGAATACTTGCTCGCTCAGGCAATTAATAAGGTGAGTTAATGAGCTTTGAGCTGTTGAGTGGAAAAGTTATGAGGATGTTATTCATCATTATTAGTGGCTAGTTTGCTGTTTTACGATTAATTGTGAGGGGAAATCTTTGTGGCCAGCATTCTTTTCCCATTTCTCTCAGTAAAACCGTAGCCTATATGAACCAAATTTGTGCAGTGGATGACCTGTTATTTATGATTATCAAATAATGTTCTAATTATGACCTAACCTGTTCAACAGGCAGCTTTAAATGTCCCTGCAGTATGGTTATAAATCATGCTGGCAGTTGGGTGTCCCACATACATTGATAAATTGCCCCTTTGCTATTTGCACTGCTGTTGGTCAAATTGTCCACTGGCTATGTCCAGGCACATGTCCCTTGTGAGGCAAAGTTGGTTTAGGAATGGTCTTCACATGACCTACGTTGGGGAAATTATGAATTTTTAGCCCTCTCAGAGGGCCTGCAGTCTTGGTAGAGGTCATGACCTTGAGTTAAACTAGCCTTGGTAAGGCCTTTGTGCTGGTGTGGGGAGCTGTGCTTTCAAGCTGTGTTACATGTGCCCTTTGGCCTTTAGTTCATCAGTCAACATTTGAAGTGGAATCAGGTTCATTTATCGATTGTTCCCTCAGCACTGCTTATGTGAAGCAGTATAAAATCAATAGTTTTAACACAGAAGTTCTAATTAGTCAGTTGTCATTTTTGAAGTGTGAAAAAAGCAGATGGCTCAATCCCACGTTTGAAGAAGGGGGGGGAGGGGGGGCAGCCCTTTAAAGTATTTCGGTAGCAGTGATTCTGTTGTAGCTGTGTTTTTCACATTTTTGCCGTTAACCCATCTGACCAGATTGGGTTGCTGATGTTGCAATTATCTGAGTATTCAATGACAATCACTCGTGCCCTAGTATCGCATGGGGGTAACGGATGAGGAATATGTACTTAATTACTTTTTCTTTTTTCCTCAGAAATGAAGTTGGCTTTTGGTGAAGGATGACCTGAACGCAGCTATCTGACATGGTAAATCAGCTTAGAAAACTTGTTAAAATTGTGGCTGTGAGATGCTGTGCATATGATCACATTTTTGCCGTTAACCCGTCAGACCAGATTGGGTTGTTGATGCTGTGACTATCTGAAAATTCAGTTTGTGGTCATGTATCTCAGTGTCGTAAATCTAAGATCAGATTTTATTTCTTGCTTAAGATGTCTTACCATCACAGACCTGATCATATCAGCACTCCTACTGAGCTTTGATCATTCCTGTATGAATTTAGTCTTTGCATCTCAGCAGTTCAGACTTTAATTTTTTCCCATCTCTGTAGTACTCAGTTGAGAGTGAAGGCAAAGATTTGAACTGGCTGTGACTCTCACTGCATCTATAAGGTGAGGAGAACTTTTTAGTTGCACATACTTGCGTTTTACACACACTGTAGATATGTACTGACTATGATGATTCACATTTTTGCCGTTTACCCATCTGACCATACTGGATTGTTGATACTGTGATTATCTGAGCTTTCAGAACAGAAGGAGTTTCTTTAAAATTATTGCTGTCTAGTTCACTAAAGCTTTAACCGTATCTCTTTTTCGCCTTTCCCCAGTAATGAGCATGACCATGACAGTATGACTGCTGTGAACAGTGGTAAGTCATCTTTCTCGTTTGTCTGAAAAAGTCTCAAGTTAAATACTGGTCACTTATGAAGTACTTTAGTGGCAGTGATTGTTACAGCTGCTATGATGATTTTCACGTTTTTGCCGTTTACCCATCTGACCATACTGGATTGTGGATACTGTGATTATCTGAGCTTTAAGAACAGAAGGAGTTTTTTTTAAATTATTGCTGTCTAGTTCACTAAAGCTTTAACTGTATCTCTTTTTCGCCTTTCCCCAGTAATGAGCATGACCATGACAGTATGACTGCTGTGAACAGTGGTAAGTCATCTTTCTCGTTTGTCTGAAAAAGTCTCAAGTTAAATACTGGTCACTTATGAAGTACTTTAGTGGCAGTGATTGTTACAACTGCTATGATGATTTTCACGTTTTTGCCGTTTACCCATCTGACCATACTGGATTGTTGATACTGTGATTATCTGAGCTTTCAGAACAGAAGGAATTTCTTTAAAATTATTGCTGTCTAGTTCACTAAAGCTTTAACCGTATCTCTTTTTCGCCTTTCCCCAGTAATGAGCATGACCATGACAGTATGACTGCTGTGAACAGTGGTAAGTCATCTTTCTCGTTTGTCTGAAAAAGTCTCAAGTTAAATACTGGTCACTTATGAAGTACTTTAGTGGCAGTGATTGTTACAGCTGCTATGATGATTTTCACGTTTTTGCCGTTTACCCATCTGACCATACTGGATTGTGGATACTGTGATTATCTGAGCTTTAAGAACAGAAGGAGTTTTTTTTTAAATTATTGCTGTCTAGTTCACTAAAGCTTTAACTATCTCTTTTTCGCCTTTCCCCAGTAATGAGCATGACCATGACAGTATGACTGCTGTGAACAGTGGTAAGTCATCTTTCTCGTTTGTCTGAAAAAGTCTCAAGTTAAATACTGGTCACTTATGAAGTACTTTAGTGGCAGTGATTGTTACAGCTGCTGTGATGATTTTCACGTTTTTGCCGTTTACCCGTCTGACCAGATTGGGTTGCTGAGGCTGTGACTATCTGAGCAATAAATGGAAAAATTATTCTACTCTTAATGTGAGTGAGTGATGAGGCTTGTGTACTTTAAATACTGATTTGTGGTTTTTGTTCTCAGAAATGAAAGTGGCTTTGGAACAGGATGCCCTGAACATGGTTGTCGAAGGACTTGGTAAATCAGCTTATAACATTTAAGTGTGGCCAAAAGATATGTCAACACAACAAATGACAAGTGAATAAGTTAAATACATTTATAAGCAGGAATTCTGAATCTGATCATAGTGTAATCTGAATAATTTTGCATCGTTTCCTTTTAGTCCTCTGTAAATCATAAGCTCATGAGGGAGCTGGATTTCTGAAACTTTAAATGCAGAAACCTTGATCTAACTTGGTGCTTTTATAATGTCTAAGCATCTGGCTAGCTGGTTACCTTGAGATAACTGTGTACCCTACTCCTCCATGATGTAGGTTGCAGCTCCTGGTGCGTAGTTGTACACAAAGTGCAAAATCTGCTGGTGAAACTCTTCCAAGGTCAGGTCTCGTCTGCGCAAGGATTCCAGGTCACACAAATCGCAAGGAAACACGGCATCGGGCGGAATAACAAGCGCTGAGGCCCCTGCATTCCCAAGACAGATTCTCAAGAACATGTAATAAGAGCTACATTTGCTGCAGTGTTCAAACACATTTATGAAATAAACATTACACTTTGTTTACTCTCTATTCTTGTTTGTCACAAAATGGTTTTGTTGACTGCTTAGAACTTCTACTAAATTCTACTTCTGCTCAACCTTTGACTTGTCTAGTGAATTGACTGGAAAAATATGTAAACGTGCCCCAAAAAGGATGCTTGAAATATTACAAGCTAAGGCTACTGCTGCAGCATTTTTCAGTGAATAGGTTACTAGTAGGTTAATTGCAGATCTAAAACCCTGTTTGTCTGGAAGAGTAAAAACCTTACCATGTTTAAGGGTGATTGAGTTTTCACAAAGCAGCACTGCAATAACAGCATCTTCTTCCAAAACACGTGTCCTCAAATTAAGCTTAGCATGAGCTTGTGCAAGAGTAATCCTGGTAAAATCAATAGGTGTATATATTTGGTAATTAGAAGCAGTTCCAAGTACAAATACTGACATGCTGAATCTCTTTTCTGATATGTGATCCATAATAAAAAAACAATTCTAACCTTGGTGAATACTCGGTTTTCAAAACTATTGCAAGACCAAATAACATGTTTGTCTTAGCTGTTATGACACATTTGTGTGCATAAAGACTTATTCTTTAATGCATTATACCCTTTTGTAAGGCTACACAGATTCTGGAAAGATTTTTATAAATGTTTTCCTCAAAGTGGAACTGAACAGATTTTTAAAAATTTCTGCATAGTTGTTAGAATGAAAGGCTAAATTTTAATGCATCTAAAAGCTACCCCACAGAAATGTTTTGGGAGGGTTTTGCCTTAAAATGTATTTTTAAAAAAACTTTTTTGATTTATCATAGTGCATGGATAATTTTAAAACAATGTAGGAACCTAGTTCCTTTCACATCCAGTGTAAAGGAATCAGCAAGTTTGTCTACGCAATCATTTCACATCAAAGCACTGTGACTGCATCTAAATGTATTTACCCTTTAATTGAGGGTGGGGACAAACTAAAGGGCAAATGTTGTATGACTACCATCTAGTGGTCAACTGAAGTACTGTACTGAGTACTTATATTGGTTTAGAGCAATGTCACTGAACACTTCTTCACCACCGTTTACTGTTTCCTGCACAATACAGCTTAAGTAAACTCCTTCATTAACTACTATACACTTTTAGAGTGGAAACAGGAGTGTATTATACAGCAGAATAAAAAACAAATGTGCAATGTAATGCCCCAAAATAGGAACCAAACAACACTGCACTCCAGTAATCAGTTCACATATTAACACAGTTTAATATTTTCCCTGCTTAAACTGTCTCTGTAAACAATACCTTCAGACAGAGTTACTTTTGGCCTTACATCAGTTTGATGGACGTGACAGAGACTGAGGTGCCCTGGGAAAAGTCTGAGCGAACCCTCCGACTGGCCATGTAGTAACCATGGATCATCTTCTCAGCCTCTGGGCTCATGTCCACTTTAAGGCCCTGTGCATAAGCCAGTAGCTAAGGAAGAGAGTATGAAAGTGATATTGAACTGATTACTACATTTAAGAAGTCTGCACAGTATGTCATTGGTTGGCCATGATCACAAATTGGTCCTGACAAAACTGACATTGCAGAAGGCTGAAATATGCAGATAAGTCCTCTAATCACATTTTTTACTCTGTGCTGTGAGCAGTTTGTGCAGATATATGTTTCTGTGAGTGTTTTGATGAATCAACAATGCATTTTAATAAACTGCGGTTTAACTGTATCATAACTGTAACACACCATTATAATTGCACTATTACTTGAACATGGGTTTTTACTAAATACAGTTAATAATATATTACAGAATTTACAAACAGACTGTAAGAAATGTTTTGACTGGAAAGGTCAATCATTGAAAGAGCTGTGGATATTTTTTGTGGATTAACCTCTTTGTAGTCCTGTGCGGTAAACTGCATACAAGCAGGGTAAAGGGGCTCTCCTGGTGAGATGGCCTGCCTCAGGGTGTGCACTGTCATAGGAAGGAGTGGGTGGTGACCTATTGCGTCACGACACTGGATCACAAGTCCAAATGCCTCTGCAATTTGTGGGGGTACTGGACCCATCTCCTGCAGTCAGAAATATAGAATTCCAGGCTTACCTGGCAGAGTAGTAAAATACTGGGACATTAAAGTTGTATTTCTGTTTTTGTTAACAGAGCAACTGAGACTCTTGCAACTGAGCTAGCGGCACACGAGGCCGCAACTAGGAACTTCTCCAGGAAAGACACAATTGTCTCCGTTTCCTGTTACTAAATATATATAAAGGTGGGGTCGCCTCCTAACTGCTGCAGCATTCTTTGAAGATGACCTCTTCTTTGGCAACAAATGGTCATCTGCAGAAACTTGGTACAACATAGTCTTGAGTACGGTCCTGCACAGTACTGCACAGTCTTATGATACAGGAAATACCTCTTAAAAATAGAGCCACAGATTGATGTCTAAGGAAGGGAGGGTCATGGACTTCCAACACATCCTGTGCTCTCACTTGTACAAGCTCAACAAGCAGCTTGTCAGAGCATAATCAATTAAATAAGAATCTAAACTTAGATGAAAACATCCATAACTACTCTATGTAATCTGACTAGATGTTCAATGTAATAAAAAATGTAATGATGAATTATGTAAGAAATTATAACATTTAGAGTTACATTTTCCATTACTTATAAAAAGCTTAAGTATATGCAAAAACGTCTGTAAAACTGACTATATATGAAAATGAATAACAGATTTGTAACCGAGCCTTTAATTTCAAAGGTATCTCATTTCTAAAGTATGCAAGGTGCATTTGAAATAAGTGGCAATCACAAAGGAAGGACTGATTCTGTTTGTACAGAGCACAAGTCCAGGAAATACTAATTAGCCAGGAAACTGAGCCTAGTTGCTGGGTAATTATAACAGTAATTAGAATTTTATCCTACAATGAGGTCATATCCCTGCAGTTGGATAACACTAAACAAGTGTGTTTGATATTAATATGAGACAGTGTGAACCCACCACAGACCCAAGCACTACACTGTCAGGCTTAATAGGCTTCCTGGAAGGAACTGCTGCATCAGCCAGTGCCCAGAAGTTACACTGGATAGAGAAGGACAGTTGCTGGTCAGCATCTTCCCCATACTTCTTTCCTGGGATGAAGACAGACACTGATCTGCTTTCCAACACTGAGGAAACAGAGCCACAGTGAACTGTGAGAAAACAAAGGCAGGACAAACACTAGACCTGCAACAGACTAAAATGTCTGAAGTGTACTCTGTTGGTAATAATGTCTTGCATCTGACTTGCAGAGTCCTCTTCTGGTAACAATGTTATAAGCTGGCACTTATCTTGATATCATACCTGACTGGAGTGTGTCCATCCTGTCTCTCTTGTAGCACATTAAGTCTCCCAGCAGGCAGACACCTCCACTAGCCAGCAATGCAGACCCAGCATGGATGTTGGCTGTTCCTGCCCCATGCTCATCTTTGGACAGGGAAGCAAACAGCTCGCCAGTAACAGGATGACGAACACCCCGGCCAGCCAGACCCAGACTGTATGTCATCAATCTTAATCCACACAAAAAATGAGTATGACATAGTGTGGTGAATCTGTTTTCTCATGTTTAATTAAATAGTCAATGAACAGAGTACATGGATATATAATTCTGTGGAAATTGTTGTTCAAGTGAAACAGTCTATATCACCTTATCACCAGACAAGAAAAAGATAAGCATATTAAACTGATATTTAATATTTGTTTATATGATTAGTTATAAAAGAAATGCATGTCTTGAAAGATAATAGCTAGTCAAATGTAACAGGGAAGGTCTTCTCTGAAGATGTTCTGGTGGTGGCTATGGTTTCACTTGGAAAGATTACATGCATTACTTGATCTGTGATACCTATCAATGATGAGTGTGTCGCTGGTGAGCGCAAGAACATCCAGATGGTTGTGTGCACCTGGGTTCGCCTCCTCAGTCTGCACCAGGCTGAGAAGTAGCACCAGCTTCAGCGTGCTATACAGGCCAGGCGGGAGTACTGCAGATCCAAAGGAATTGGCTATAATGGCAGAGAATCTCCATGGAGAACAGGCTGAGGCAGCAAGGAGGGCCTGGAAGTTGTCACTGATCAGGCAAGGGTCTGTGTGTTGGAGGAAGAGCGACATTGTCAGATCAGCAACTCTGACACTGTTGAAATGTGGAGATGTGTTATTCTTTTACCAAAGTCAAAGAAAATTCACATTTAAGCTTGACTGCTTGAATGCTGCATGCCTCTATGCTCCAAGTAACATTGGGACACTGGTGTACTTGAGCTGGTATCCCCACCACTCGATAGACCAGGCCAATTTTCATAGAGTTGCAAAGTTCATCTGACAACAAAAAAACAAAACAATAATAGACTTATGTTGTTCCTTGCTTATGATTAAATACATGCTGCCTATACAGATCCCAGGATCACTGGGTCTTATTAACAGTACATACACACTAGTTTGTGCTTATACCTTTCATATGCACATTCATAGGCAAAAGCTGGCATCCATCAATAACATTACCCAAATTTGTTCTTACTGTACAAAATAATTTAGAACTGCATCAGAGCTATCAAGGGCTTGCTGGGCAGGATGTGTCAGATTGTAAGGTTGTAAACTGAAAATCCATATTAATATTAAAAATGACATAAGATCACCATATGAACATGGCAAGTTTAAAAATGTAAGACTGATGGTACATTTTATATGTGGTCTGAGGCAATTCTAAACTCTTTTGGACAGTAAAAGTACTTCAAGTAAGTAATTCAATTAGTATAAAGTAAATCCCAACTCTGAATGAGAATCTTTAAATCCACATGTTTTACTTTCTGTGCAACCAGATAATAATGTACCATATTATTACCACTGTATTTAGTAACTGGACTCTGTTCTTCTAACACTAAGTCAACAAAATATACCAATAAAGACTAGAGGACCTACCAGATCCGTTATTAGAGGGCAGATATTATTAGAGGGAGCAGGAAATAAACAATATCTCATAGGAAGAGTGATATATGGTAGCCATAGCAATCTATTTATTTGGCTACCTAAGTTTAACTAAGTTTAAAATGAAGTTCTGGTGCAAACCTTCTCATTCTCAAAATGCAGCTATGATTTACCTCTCAAAAACAGAGTGACAGATTGAAATCTCAGGGATGAAGGGTCATGGATTCCTAACACATCCAGTGCTCTCGTATGCACAAGCTCCACCAGCTGCTTATCTGAGTGTAATCAATACAATAGGAATCAGATGCAAAATAAAATGTATATTGGCTTTAATGCCAACGCTCTGCATGGCTTTGGAGTTATTATTATGTCATATAAAATTTAAATTTTAATTTCATATTTAACTTTAATTTCATGAATGAGATGAACCCAACTTCAACTCTTTCAGTTAGGAAATGCTGCTTATGACGGTCAAGCACCATATTCCAAAGTCATGCACATGATATATTCATTTATGTCCTTTCTGGAATGCCTCACAAATGTCTAAGTGAGCTTTTACACAATTATATCATTTTATATAATTTATAGAATATATACAATGTATCTGGTTATTAACATCAGGTGCTAGAAAGAAAAGAATTTGTATGGCACCTTGCCATTTTGTTCATGCTCTTTCCTCCGGTTGAGAACAACTGTAATTGCTTTAAAAAGAATCTAGCCAATAAAATGTTGCTCTTATTTATTTGGTTCTCACCCCCCAGTACACGAGACTTCACATCCTCTCTGAGTGGTGATGAGCAGAGGAAGCAGATGAAGTCACTCCTGATGGTTGCAGATTCTGTGGCCCCTGGGGCATGTACTCTAATGTGGTGGAAACCTGGTGGCAAAGTGAGAACAGCTATGGCTAAAGACAGTGGAAGTAGTACAAAAACACACTACAAATAATATATTAAAGGTTACCCCTGGAGGAAGGACATTTTTCTTCTGTGCAGAGGAACCTGGCCCCTTGGGTGTATTTAGAGACACGAGTCATGGCGATTACAAGGCCCACCATTTCCAGAGGCCTCATTGGACCATACCCACGGGGGAACTCAGATAAGTCCAGAACGTACCGTGGAAAAGGCGGCATGTGTGTTGGCTTCAAAACAACATTAACCTCAAGAGGCCAAAAAGTATGTGATGATGAAATAATACATTTAGGATCACAACTCCTGTTGCAAGTACACAGGGTTACATGCTTACCTGGTTTTCTGTAATTGTATGCTCAATCAGTGACAGTGCCTTTATAGACAGAAAACAAACCTGTGAAAAAAGTAAATGCATCTTATAAAACCAAATCACAAAAAGAGGATAATCGTATAGAGTGAAGAGTCTGGCATGAAAAGTGTGATTTCAGTGAAATCTACACTGCAGAAATGCTTATGAATACACTGCCTGATGCACGAGGCAGTTTTATGACAGGGTTAAGAAAAGGTTTTGGCATAAAATGTATTGTAAAGTGTATGCAAGGCATTGTAAGACAAAACGGTACCCAAAGACTTAGTTTTTAATTTATCACTATTAATAACATTATCAATAAATACTATTATTTGTACCATTATTAATACTACAAGTAAATGCATCATAACTCCTAGTTCCTATCACCAGTGTAATGAAAATCCCAGCTAGTAAGTTCCTCTACAAATAAAACCACTCTAAACTTACTTTCCATCTCCATCTCTATAATTATGTAAAAAAAACATTTAAACAATCTGTGGAATTTCCCTTTTAAGAAAAGTAATCACATCCCCTATGGAGTCTCCCTGTCTGAAACTTACAGACTGAAAAAGTGAAGTGGCTTTGAGAGGGTCATGTAAAATGCAGTCTCCCAGCCTGGCATCCAGTTCAACCACATCAGTGGGATTCACATCAAAACTGAAGCGATATACCGCTTCCATCTGTTGTGATTCTAAAAAATAATTCAACAAGACGTGTTTTTGTCACCTTAACAGAAACGTGTATACTAGGTTAAAGGGGAATGCCCATAATTTAACCAAATTTCTGAATAACTCAGGCTTGAGTTTAAAACAAAGTCATTCAGAGTACTCTGATGTTAAATATTTTATGGTAGAGAAACTCACTGACTCAGATTTCAGTGGTGGTGATAGGAATCTACAACACAAATATAGACATTTCATTCACTATCCAAAACCACGAGTGAACCTACATGCACCTTCTGAGTTTTTATATGTAATGTTGCTGATGGCGAAATATACGTCTGAAAAATAAGCTTTCTTAAGGGACTACTTTACCTTAAAATGCCCTGCATGTACCCCTTACTCGTGAATTGATTGAAACGTATCTTAAGCCATAACCTCATCACAAAACTATAATGAAACGATGTGTCAGGCATCAGGCACCTCATGTAATAACTTTCAGTGGGGGAGCTTTTAGAGTCATTAAACTCTTCAGACGTCTGGTTCCTGTCACCACCACTGTGAGCAATTCGGACAAGTTTCTCTAGAATGAAGCATTTCACACCAAACCACAATGGATAACTTTGTTTACATGTCAACCATTTAACTGGTTAAATTAATATAGTATTAATTTAATATAGGTTATGTAACGTCAACAATGCTAACGCTAGCTAACTTACTCAATAACCGTATACTATATATATATATATATATATATATATATATATATATATATATATATATATATATATATATATATATATTTAGAATTATCTAAACTTCTTTGTGTTATTACCAAGCCTTTCTAGAAAACGACGTTAGAGACGTTAAGTTAGCTAGCGTCTTTACCGTGAAAGAAGCCACTGTGCTAAGCTAACTAGCGACCTTTACAGATCAGCCGCTACTAAAAAGCGACCAGTGTTGTTATCTAGACCAACCTTTGAAAGAGCTACAGGCCTTAATAAGTTTATTCAGTCCTCCACTCCTATCCAGGTATATTATAATCGATTCTTTCAGAGACTGAAGGTCCTCCATTGTCAGTTCAATAACGGCCGGGTAAGCTAGCTAAGTTCGCTAAATTACCTCAGACTCAACGAACTCTGCAGCTCCACGCGCACACCGATACTTTTGATGTAAATACTATAAACGTCTGTGTCCAGTGCAGCGATACACGATGCAGGGTTTTCTGGAGTCGACTCCACATACTCTTTTCATACCAAGACGGCTCCAGAGCCGGTGATGAAGGGATACAGCAGATATCAAACCATCCTAAACGTTGTTTACCCGTTTTTGAGTAGTTGCAGATTACAATATGATGAAAATTCGTAATTATACCAAGTAGCATAAGATAGCTTTGACAAATTCATGTTTCAACAAATGTCCTTTGAGCATTAAATTGATTAGTAATTTGTATTTTTTTCTCCTATAGCTTAAACGTTTCTTCCACATTAACATGTCCTTCCTGTAGCACTGAACAAATGAGCCAAAGGTTTTTTTTAATGTGTAGAAACCCAGACCAAAGAGGACCCGGACGAAAGTGAACCCTAATCTAAGAATCCCTTAATTCACAGAACTGCAGAGTAAACATAAATGTTTCATATTTGATATTATCTACACATCCTTACCCTACAGCTTACAAATAATACATTCTAAATGATAGTTTCTTATGTTATATTTAAATACATGAAGTTGTCTGTCAAAACTAATGTAAAGGGCCATATTATTTGCCATTATTACTCAAAAACAGTGAAAATGTACTTATGTCCTTCTCACAACAGCCTAGAGCATTGTACAAATTCAGTTCATATTAAACGGACTGTAAAGGCATTCAGGTCACTACATAAAAAATGTAAATAAACATTATACTTTGTATTGCTGTTTATTTGGACAGCTAAAAGTGACTAGTTGCAGACCCGATCATATGTAATAAAAATGTACCTGCTGTTTAAAACCAGGTGTGAGTGATAACATGAATGTAGCTAAAAAGACTAATTGTAGTCATTAGTTCATGTAAGCACACAGGCAAAGAATACAAGGCAATAGTTTCTTTTACTTTACTAATTTAAATTCCACCATTAGTTAATTTTTTTTTATTCAGTTCAGTCTTACATCATTATGCCACAGGGGTTATTAATACAAAAATGGCGTCTTTGGTTAAAAAAAAAAAAAGTCACGTCTTAATATATGACTAGGCCTGTAACTATTTTCCATAATATATATATATATATATATATATATATATTTTTTTTTTTTTTTATAGGTCAAATCACACGGTCACAACTGCACAGGGTCCATGTCGTAAGCAATGATCTAGGTGTCAGGGGAGATAAAACGGAATGTATAAGACAAAGGCATTTTGTTTTCAAGCAAAGGGCATTCTCAGGCTTCCCTGACAGAAAAACTGCCACCGTATAAAATAATCTGAGGAAGAAAAGCAACACCTGAGCAACATCTCAGGGAAGGTAATAGATTCCATACAAAATATAAATCTGTTGTTTGAAGATAAAAAATAAAGATTTGAAATACCCTGCATCACAAAATGTCTATGTACTTTTGTCAACAAAACTATACAACCCCTAAGGTCAGGTTTCTCCACTGGGCATGTTCTTCCCTTTCAGCAAAAAAGAATGACTACTACAAAAGCCACTTCTGGAAGCACTCGCTTGAGCAGCAGCCTTTTTACAGGAAAGAGTCATCTGAAGGTGGAGCGTAGGAAAATCCCAGAAAGGCGTCGTCGGCCTCCATGACACTGGCATTGACGATGGAGTGCTCTGTGGAAATGCACACCGAATTGGGAACAGTTTCTTCAGTGAATTCAGGATCGAAATTCGATATGTCATACTGCGACTCCTGTAGGATGAGGAAAGACTGCATTAGCATAATGCAAACTCAATTTTCACAGTACTGTTTCGAGAATGCTTTGAACCAAATGGGTTCTTCGTTATAACAAGCTGTTTGAAACTAAACAGAGGAAAAATACAGTGAAGTAGACACTTACCACACTGGGGTTAAACGGAGGTGGAATCTTCTTCTGCTCAAGGTCGTCCCAGTTAATTGAAGAGAAAAAGTCATGGCTTTTGACTTCATTCTGAAACAAATACAGACATTGTGTCATTGGTGCATTAAAATGTGCCAAAGTATGTTATCTGTGGAGGATGTGTAGTAATTCCTGTCGTTGCAATGTAGATAAGCTCCCTGTCATCCTATTGTCCTGAAAGACTTGTTTTGATATTAATATATATATATATATATCATTCACTGATGACGAACCACAGTGCACTCATTCCACGCTTTGTTGGTAACGCTGAGGTAAAGGATCAGGCATGTACACTTGTCTGTAAATACGCCAGTGTTTAGCTTCATCCACCAGGGGGTGTTACATACAACCAACATGCATAACAGCAGCAGTTTGGAGTAGCAACTCCTTCAGAACCTCCCAATCAGCCTCCTTGCCCAATCAAATCAATCATCTTTATGTGGTTGTACAATTCCTACACTCTCAAAAAAAACCCCAGATTATTTCTAAACTGCAAGTTAAAATGTTCACCATACATACAAGTATATCCGGACTAATAGCAGGAAAATAATGCACTTAGATGCATCACGATTCTCTCTTTGAAAGATTCAGAATCACTTCATCCTTCCTCCTCCAATAAACTATTAGCCTTGCAGGACTGAAGGTCCTCTTGCTACTACTGGTACTTGCAAAAATGCTTAACACACTTTGTTCATACTTAAGCAAGGAGAAAGATTCACTGTGACCTTTAACCAACCCAACGCATTCAGCTCATCATCCATGGTGTGATTATGACTTATGTACTGTTGAACTTCATGCTCAATTTCATTCAGGAGCATGTTCGCCCACCCTTCAAACTTATTTTGAGATATTTTCAACACAGCTAATGTTATAACAGAGAAAGCAAGCAAGAGAAAGGGTGTGCAAAGTGAAAATGCACAAGTGAGAAGAAAAAAAAAAAAACTCAGAAAACAAACCAAAGCTCAATTGGAGTCCAATGTTTCACATACAAAAAGTTGACACTTTTGTTGGGCCTCAGGCTTGCACACTTCTAAACCAGATGCATTAAAACATGGGACACTGTCAAAGCTTGGCTTGGAGGAGGAAAAAAATACAGGATCACTAAAACATATGATTGCAGTCCCAAATTTGCTGCATATATTATAAAAAAAAGACCTGAAACCATAGTACACATGACCCTACATAAGAGTGCTGCTTTTTTAAAGAGCCACTATGCAAGGTTTAAAGATTTGGAAACCACCATATTTCAGCATGTTTTTACTCCTGATTCTACAACCTGCGTAGAGAGCAGTGTAAAGCCCCCCGCCATTCAGGTTTTGAACCCAGGAAACATGTTCTCTGGAGTGACAAAGTACCACTTTTGTGATGAACTAGAGTACTGTACTGTTGGAACAGTGACTATAGACTTAATCAACCAACATCAGTGCCAGTGGATAATCAGGGACTTCACCGAACCTCTAATGCTCTGATAGCAGCAACATGCCAACATGTTAAAACTAAAGGCCCCTAAATGAAAAGAATATATAAGATTATATAGAAAGTAAACTTTAAAAGGTTCTTTAGATGACCAAAATTGGTTCTTCCATGGAATCATTTGGGCACCTTTACATTTTAGAGTGTATAAGAAAGTATTCCTAACAGAGCAGAGGCTGTTACTGCAGCAAAAAGAGGGGCAAGCTCCTTACTTTTCACACATAATTAAATTGTTCAGCTGTGAACAAGTAATCTGATGTGAAATTCCAAGTTCACCACACACACACACACACACACACACACACACACACACACACACACACACACACACACACACACACACACATATATATATATATGCCATAGTATAGATAGTTAGGTTTTGGCCCAAAATGTAGATGCCATGTGTTCTAAGGCGAAACTGTACTCCACGAAAACGTTTATTTTTTCCAGATTTACCGCTATTTTACTATCACCTATATTATATATAAAAACTCAGAAAACATGTATAGAGACACTGGTTATTTTGGAGATTAAATAAAAAAAGCTATATACATCTGCAATATCAGTGTTGGAGACATCTTAACCTCACTAACATTGTGAAGAAATCATTAAGCCCTCGATAATTCACCATTTCACATTAAACCACTCTGAATGATCTACAACTGAATTATGCAGTTGAAAAATAAAATAAAAACAAAAAGTAATAAGTGGAATTCCCCTTATTCCCCTGATTTTAAAAGAAACTCACAAAGTCGTCCCTGTATCCCAGCCTCCTGGTGTTATCCTTCTCCAGTAGAGCCTGCAAGATGGACCAGGCAGTCGTGGATGCGCCAGGTCGCATTGGTAGCTCCTTATGCAGTATGTTTTCATACATTTCATGTGTGTCCCTACTGTAGAATGGAGGCTGTTGAGGACCACAGAACCATGACAGGTCAACATACAACCATTAACTAAAAAAAATGAAGAAATTGGCAATTTATCTTTACCAGGCCATAGAGCATCTCATACAGCACAGAGCCCAGACACCACCAGTCCACAGTATTGTCATACGGCTGTTTCCTCAGTACCTCTGGAGCCAGATACTGTCAAGAAACCAATTCTTTTAAAACACTAGAAGCAAAAGCCAGTGAATTGAAATTACTGAAATTATTCCACACATAACCTTTTGTATCAGAAGAAAACATTCCATAAAAGACTGTGCTTAATTAAACACAAACTTTGCAAATACTTTGCCATTGTTGATTTGGACAACAGCATTAATCATACAGTGAAAAGATCTGTACATTTTAATACACGTTCACTACATAATAGCCTCCACTTTCTGAGGAAACCATAGTATGCAAAGTATATTAGAAATCTTATTTCAAGTAATTCTGTAATAAATCAGTAAATTTATCTATTTTGTCTAGTCTTTATCTATTTTGCTCTATTCTATTTTGTGTTTTTTTTGTATCTATTTTGCTTATATTTATCTATTTTAATAACAGCTCTTGGGTGTAAACTGGACCATGAGATCTTAATTTCGTTCCACCTCATGTACCATGTGATGCGAATGACAATAAAATCTCCTTGAATCCTTGAAATGGTCGCACAATGTAAATGGCAACTGGCATCTTAAAATGGTTTTTAAAAAAATGGAGTCAAAGTTTTGAGACAGTAACAATTTCTTTTTCTACTGATGATGATCCTGATGATATTACCTCAGGTGTTCCACAAAATGTGGTGGTTGTGTCTGCTTGAGAGATCCCCTCCTTGCACAATCCGAAATCGGTCAAGACTATGTGCCCCTTAACAGACAGGAAACGGAGGCATGTTAAGAAGCGTTTTCACCAGACAAGATGCCAATTCTTTTCACAACTGAAGAACCTTTTGTTTAAGCAGAATACTGAATAGATCCTGGGCCACTGGCCTATTTTACCACATTCACAATGAGATTTCCCAGGAAATGCTCAATTAAAACCTAATCTAATAACAGATAATGCTACTACTACATTAGAGTATTAGTGACATTTTATTTGGTTGGCAACTATGTATTTTTGATAACACTAATCCTTCTTATGACTGTGGGTCCTTATTTCAGTTTCACAGTTGAGACTTCTTACTTAACCCTAGAAACTGTGACAGCTTTGTTTCTCTGATTCAGCGCTCAAACAATTAACAATGACACTTGACACAATTAACAAAAACGTGCTTACTTGGGAGTCCAGCAGGATATTTTCTGGTTTCAAATCCCTATGGGGGAAAAAAAGAATGCTCATTTCAGCTTGTTTATATACACACACACACACATATATACACATACACACATACGCATATCATATCATGTTGCTGTCATCATCATTTTATGTTGAGTGGCCTAAAAGAAATGACATGGGAAATATTCTGGTTCCATTGATTACATTGAAAGTGAAGTATAGATCGAGATAGAGATACAAGGTTTTCTTCCGACAGCAGCGATCTATCATACATTCTACAATATATATATATATATATATATATATATATATATATATATATATATATATATATATATATATATATATATATATATATATATGTGTGTGTGTGTGTGTGTGTGTGTGTGTGTGTGTGTGTGTGTGTGTGTGTGTGTGTGTGTGTGTGCGCGCATATATATATATATATATATATATATATATATATATATATATATATATATATATATATGCACACACACACACACACACACACACACACACACACACACACACACACACACACACACACACACACACACATATATATACATACATACACACACACACACACACACACACACACACACACACACACACACACACAGTGTCTTAAATAATTTATGCTTATACCCGAAATGGATGTGGTCTTTATGTTTATGGTGGTCTTGAGAACAAGCTCAGTGTTAAACTTTGACAATAGATGGTCATCTGACTTGTTCTAACCACACTACATGGCTGGAAACCATGAGTCCACAATGACCAACAAGACATTAAAAGAACAATAGGTTACTACAGCGTCATGGTGACTCATTAAAACTCCAGCATACAAGCTGACATAGAAAAGGGAAGACTGATGTTCCTCTAGAGAAAACAAATTTGACTTTTTTTCTGCAAATTGTAGTGCACAACTCCATTTGTTTGCTGAGCTTAACATACAGTGGGGAAAATATAAAATATAAAATGTGCACAGGCCATTAAATTAATCACATAAACAGTAATAGTGCATTAAAATCTGCAAACATGTATTCCCTGTTGAAGGTGTGTTAATTTATATACACTACAGTCATACAGTCTGACCCAGACTTTCATGAAATACCTTGAAGGCTCTTAGGGGACACTCCCTTGTAAAATAAATTGTGTTCACTTGTCAGTTTTCTTTACTACTATGCTGGCAAGAGCTTTGAATCAGGCCATAGGCTGTAAATTAGGGAAGTCTTCAAAGGCAGTTATTTTGGAAATGGACAGACAAGCAGTTACGAATAATGGGAACTGAATGGTGCCTGGTTTGCATTGAATTTCTGGAGTATTTGGAACTTAAATAATAAAAAAGGTAAAGAAATGATACCATAATAACAGTCTTAATCTAATCTTTTTACATTCTTACAGTACAAGCCCTAAAATAGGGATGCAGATGCAGTGAGTAAGAGGGTACTAACCTGTAAACAATGTTGAGAGAGTGCAGATAGCCCAGTGCGCTTGCCATCTCAGCAATGTAGAACTTTGCCCTGGGTTCAGGAAAGGTCCGCTCTTTTTGAAGGTGGAAGAAAAGCTGAAATGATAGAAGTGAAACATTCCCAGTTTGCAAACATGGGAGAGAAGTCGATTCAGCCACATCATGCTGAATTTAGTCTATCTCTATAGCTTTTATAAGCCATGAAGGGCACACCCCTACACACTACTACACACTACTGAGCTCTCACTAGGACAATGTGGTCAGCATGCTTGAATACAAATCAGCACACTCTTAAAAACATGATGCCAGCCAGGGTCATTTGAAGTATGTGATATGCAAATACATTTTTCTTATACTTTATTTCTGCTCCCATGTCAACATTTCTGTGCATTTATTCACCAAATGATTCATTTTTACCTGCCCATTTTTTAACTGCCCTCTTCTGTGCCTCTTTCAAAAAGCAGGTTGGGCTGAAATTGGCCTGGACTGTTGGTTTTTGTGACATCACAGAAACAAGGAATTCAAAACTTACTGTTTTTGCAGCTTATATATGAACTGTATGGACAGGGATGTGAAGTTTTGAAACTAGCTATTTTTGTGTTACATCAAACTCTTTTATGTAAAAAAAAAAAAGAAAGAAAGAAAAAAAAAGTGAGGAACATCCATTTTTCGACAGCATAAACTGTTCAATAAACTTTACATTTCAGAATGCCTACATTTTATAATTACTACGGATATACTTATATGAGACTTGTGGGCCAATATCAGTAAGTAAATCTGTAACTTTCAAAATCAATATTCATTATTTATAAGCAGGTCTTTTTAAAAAATCAAAAACTAAAAAAAAAAAAAAAAAAAGCATTTGCATAAATATTCAGCCCCTTCAGACTAGTACCACATCTTGCTGCAATAACAACTTTTTTTGCTTATTCTCCCTTGCAGACTTGCTCCAGGTTGTTTAGGTTGACTGATTAAGAGATCCCTATTCATCCCACAATTTAACTCATCCGTGCAGTAAAACACCACAAACACACTGTGAACACACACACTAGGGGGCAGTGAGCACACTTGCCCGGAGGGGTGGGCTGCCCTATCCGTGGCGCCTGGGGAGCAGTTGGTAATTTGCCTTGGTCAAGGGCACCTCAGTCAAGTACTGTCGGCTCAAGGAATCGAACTGGCGACCTTCCGGTTGCAAGGCTGGTTCCCTTACCTCCAAGCTCACAGCTGCCCCCAATGATGCTTGTGAAACGCCTGAGCCACTGATGCTTTCTGCCAAACTTCAGACATGTTGAGATTTGTTTTTCTTTCAGTAATGTCTTCTTTCTAGCCACCCCCTCCCCCAACTATAGGGTTTATGCAGCACTCTTGGTATTGACAATTGACCCAACAGCACTCAATGGGATATCCCAACACATATTATTTAATAGCCTTTTCCTTTTGCTTCTGCATGTCTATAGCTTTACATCTCAATTCCTTAGAATGCTCTTTAGCTGTAATTTTTACAGCTTTCATTCAGATTCACTCTCTGATCAATGGTACTTGAATTGAAGGGGTCTTTTATCCAGAAAAGTTGAACTTTTCTGGGCCAAAAGTATCTTCGCTAGGGCAATACCTTTCATTTGTGTATTTTATAAGCTTCTACAGCAAAAGGGTTGAAAAACTATGCAAACAGTATTTTTCAGTTAGTCATTTTTGACACAAAATATTTTCTTTATTTTCATCAATTTCACTTCAAATAAATTAACTTTGATGGTCAGTCTTTTGAAATAAAATACAACACCTCATAAAATATCAAAACATAATTTGTAATCTAGACAAATCTGCTGACTTTTAAGGGGGTTGAAACTTTTGCAGGTTTTCAGAACAAAATTTCATAGATCATCTTAATAACAAATTATCAGCCAGTCATGTTGGAGAAACTAAAATCTATATACAAGCTACCAAACTCCTCAATGTGATTTCAACCTAAAAATAGTCAGTGTTCAGCAATTGGGGCCACATTGTTGAAAACAGATGTTCACAATATTTTGGCCTCATTTGCAGAGTACTGACATTTTTCATCACATATCTGTCCACATCAGTCACGCTTAAGAACAACGTTCTTGTCCCGCTTCCTGTGTTGTAACTACTTGTGGTTTTCCACTGGAAGATAATATTCCACACATGCGTTGCTCAGACAGGAGAAACTACTCACTTCGCCTCCATTGACAAAATCCAGGACGAAGTATAACTTGTCTGTTGTCTGGAAAGAGTAGTGCAATCCAACAAGGAAAGGGTGCTTCACATTCTTCAACAGCACGTTGCGCTCAGCCATGATGTGTTTTTGCTGTTATAGGTTAACAAGAAACGATAAAACAAAATATCAACCATGAAATGAGTATATGCAAACTCAAATAATTAGAAGTAATACATACCCTAAATAAAAGCTGGTGCACTGATCTGATATGATATGAGTTTTTATGGCAGATTCTGATTCAGATTTTTTTTTTAGAGGTAAATTTGCCTTTTTATTGCCCTATCTTTTTTAACCTGAAGTAGTTCAGAAATGCTTTCATTTTTTTATTTGCTTAAGCAAACATTAATAACATTATTTACTCTTCGAAAGGCCAAATGGACCTCTTCAACAGTTTCCTATTTACCATAAAGGCAAACAGAGCCATAGATCGAAAGTAAAATACATCTTTATATTCAACACAATGACTCATGACCAGGGCTGGGAGGGATACTTTGAAAACATATTCCAGCACATATTATTGATTAATAAAATTTTTTTAAATGTAGCGTAACCTAATCCAAAGGATTACTTTTAAAAAAAGAAATCTGACACCTTCTTGTTATTGGATTCCTTATCTTTTTAAAGAGATATTAAATAAAGACGATTTCAAACAAATTTCAATGAGACATCTTTAAACAAGACAAAAAGAAAAATTGCACCATTTCATGAAACAAAATGATACATTAAAGGCAACATATATTTGCCAAAACTATGCCAGTGGCTAGGATAGGGGAAATGGTTGAAGACAGTGGTTGTCTCATCAGTTTTTCAACATTGTGTTCTTTACCACAGCTGACTTTATTGCTTACCTAGCTCACTATAGCTAAGTAAATAGAAGTCTGCACTAGGATCTACGTTCCTATGTCTACATCTCTCCTATGAGAACAGCGGAGCAGGGTAATGCTCTGTTTACGTTACTGCTGAAAAGTGTTGCCATGGTGACAGAGTCTGGTTTGACAATATCTTTTATTTGTTTAAGGTGAAGAAAAAAAATGATAATGCATACCACACTGTTTGTGACAAAAAAGAAGATGAAAAAAAACAGCCTTTAAGCCTTTAAACACTTATCACTCTTCACAGAAAAGGCATATAGTGCTGTTGGGTTGACTACTATCCATTTTGGAAAAGCAAAAGCATTGTGTTCACTTAGTCCAGATGTTTGTAGCACACTATGAGCTGATTTTAGAGATGCAGCACCATATGTGAAAAAGAAGACAAGCTAATCAGACAAGATGTTTAAAGGTTAGGCCCGGGCAGTGTGGAAAAATTGAACAGAAGACGAATATAAATAATGGCACTTTTTGCCATCCAATCACAATTGGTGTGCAAGTGGTGAAGAATGGTTGTCTTTTTTTGTATTATGATCAGATAAAGTCATTTCTGGTATACTGTTACAGCTTAACCCTGGCTACGATATTTGCATAATGTGTCGTGGTAAAGATGTGGCAGCATTCAGATCTAGTGAGAGAGCACTTAAACATAAAATCCCAATACAGATCAGCCAAAAAAAAAAAAAAAACTAAATTAGCTCATAGCAAAGTTTGGAGCAAAAACAGTTTTCAGAATCTTGGTCAATCCTGACTATGCATACCGAGTATTTTAATATCTCTAAATATTGCATTCAGCAACATTAATTTCATTTTTTTTAATAATTTGAAATTGCCAGCTACACGGTGTCAAAATTTCATGATGAACAAGCCAAAAGAAATGCTACAACATTACTTAGAAGAAATAATTTCTCCATTATAAGAGTTTTTTTGCCTGTGACATTATCTTTGTCCATGTTCTGACAGTAACAAAATGCTTTTGCCATTATTCATATAATGAAACAATGGCAAAGATAAAATGAGCACATGCTAGCAAGTATGTACAGTCCTATCCAGATGTTGCAATCTTGGACAAATGAAATTCTGTTGATATATAAATGAAAATAAATGACCACATCCTCTACAGAGAACACACTAATGCACATTTTAACTCACAATTACACAGATTATTTACAAATTTAACATAGTGGGAAAACACAACAAAAAATATGGCCTGTACAAACGTTTTGGCACATTTTATATGTTAAATTAGACAAATAAATAGTGCTGAAAAATGCCATATTTAAGTGTGTTCTTTGTACCTTCAAGGTGCGATAGCTTATTTACACTCACGTCATCAAAAAAGTAATTTCTCCAGGGGTGTTCAAACTTATGCATATGACTATACGCCTATTTTGTGTCTACACTCATTTTATGAGGTCCATATCAGGATCATCTCTCCCCAATACCACAGTTTATGCAATTTTTATTCACAAAGATGGTTTCACAACTGTAGATAGTTACCTCTCTTCTGTTTAAAATGACCTTTTTTTGCAAGACTTTGATTGCATAACACTTCCCGTCTCGCTTCCTCTTCGCAAGTAGAACCTTTTCATGAGAAAGAAAGCATGGTGGGTTAAAACAGTTCCAGTCTGAGAGAAAACGCCCCGTTACTCTAGACCTGTGAGACTCTCACTTCTCAGTAGGAAAGCCCATCATTTATTAACTGCAATACCGCAAACAAAACTAATAATTCACTGTTAGACAAAGGCTTTCACTACCTACAGAACTGATACCACCACACTCCATATAATGTGGTGTACTTGCACTTTTTAATTGAGTTACGGGCCATTTTGTTCACAAAGATACATATAAAGTGATTGTTTTCATTCACAGCAGTGCATCAAAAAGAAACATACCTTTCCAAAGCTCCCCTTACCGATGACTTTAAGAAAGTCAAAGTCAGTGGGTTTAGCCCTGGAAAGAAATAAAGAGCCAAATAACTATGTAAACAAGACCATTTCCATAACATACTCTACCCTGTCATGTTTTAACATCAGTTAAGCATTACTGGCAATATAAATGGTAAAAAGTCAGCAGAACGTTGCACTTACTGGGGATTTGCAGATGGTCCCAGGTTAATATTTCTGGAGGTAGAGCTATTCTGTAATAGAAAATAACGATACATGTTCTAATTTAGCTCTGTGTCAACATTACACTCATCTATATTAGTAATGAAGATTCAGTACCTAAAAACAACAACCAGCAACTTAGCTGTCGTGTGTGTAATAATGATACCAGTTTCACTTCACAGCCTATCAACAGGTCCAAAACATATATATAAAAAAAACAAGCCAAAGTAAATGTGAAACACCACAAACCTTCTCATCTTCATCTTCTGAGGCATCCGAGAAGTTTTTTGATTTGTCCATTTGCAGAAAATCTCGGACATCTGGGCTGTGCGTTTGAATGGAAGAGTGGTCACATGTTAGAAGTCTGACTGAGACCGTACAAAGCAACTGCTGTTAAGAGTAATATGAGCTCACATTAATAATGCTACGGAAGAAAAATGCCTGAGGATATTTCTTCTTGTCATTACAGTCCCAAAAGCAATGAAAAATCTCTGTAATCGTGTTAGGTTCTTTGTTTGTTCCAGCAGAACATGTTCATTACAAACTTGTTAAAAGATATGAGACATTTGTAAAAATCTGCTGGACATGTCACCATGACTGTTCATGAATAATAATTCTGGTGAAACACTGTATAAATTGCCTGATGAACTCACTGGTTGCTGAGCTGCGGATGGGACACGATTTTCTGGATGAACTCATGTAACCCCGTTCTTCTCTGTTTTATAAACTCTGATGCGGACCACAAAAACATATTAGTCTTTCAAAAATGAATACATGAGCAAACAAACTTTTGCTTGTACATAACAAAAGAGTCTGTAATGATGAGGAGAATTTATAGTGCAAAACAATCAAAAGTCAACTAAGCAGATTATACTTATTAAATTTCTTGCAGTCCTGAATCTTTATTAAAGGAAAAGTCCATCATTTTTCAGCTTAATCTTTATTTAGTGTGTCTGCAGCATCTCGATTACCATTGACAGTAATTTTCATGTGGTTCCCTTTGCTTAGTAATAGAAAAGAAAAACTGTTTACTCAAAATGCACTTATAATGTAATCCAATGGGCAGCTGCTTTAGCACACTGCAAGAAATGATGAAAACTATTAAGTTTAGTCAATATAACTGATGTCTTATTAAAAGATTGCTGCACAAACATTACAAGATTACTCAATTTGTTTCTAGGTGTGTACAAAAACTCTGTTTGCTTCTAGACATGAGTCTGCTCATTTCAGGAATTAATGGTTGAAATAAGCAGCATCATCTGCCAATAGAATGAGAATTTCACTAGATGACATAAAACAAGTAAAAATGTCTAGAAAGGTCTATAATTAATATTCTTTCAACAATCTCCTAATGAGAAGTATCCAAAACATTGCCCAATGCTTTATGTCCTTTTGAATATAGGGAAATTACTGCACTTTTAATAATCAAGCTGTCACTGCAGATTAAAGTCATTAAATGACTGCTTAACCAACAGTGAATGGAACAGAATGCAGTAGCATGGGTACCAGCACAGACTTAATTCAAGCCTTTAAGCACAAGTTTAATCTGTCAACACATGCATTCAATTACATGACCAGTGGCTGGAGAATGACAGATATACAGATCATCTCCTCTGGCAGTGTAACTGGTTATGCACGAGCTCTAAACAACTGCACAGTTTAATTTGTTCAATAAATCATTATGCATTCAAGATCCTGTATTTAATGCTGGTATGTTGAGACGTGCAACTAAAAACAGTGAGAATTTTTTAAAATAGATTTAAAACAGTTCATTTGCAATATGGACTTTATGGACTGCATTAAAGCTAATCTTATTTGTCAAATTCACATGACCTCTATTTAACTAAACAAGGCACAGCTACCACATCCCAGCCTTACAAACAAGGCAATAAGAGTAGAAGCCCACATAGGCTGATTTTTCCTTTTTGCACTATTAACTGCAACACTGCATATGTTCAATTGATATAAATACCTGGGTCAAAGTTGTCACCAAATATTCTCTTAGCAGGTATCTTCAAATTCAAAGCAGGATACTGTTTTTTCAACTGTTGTAAAAAATATATGGGTTTATAATCAGGTTATATTTTGGCTTAACCAGTTTTACAATTCCAAAAATGTATATTTTAAGTTTCGCTAGACGCAACTTTAAGCAAGAGGAATGGCTTCTCAAAGCAGATCTCTACATAGCATGTACTACATATCTCAATTTAGCTTTTAATAAAACAAAATCCTGAATGAATGAAATCACAAGACATTTGATGCTTCAGTGTGTAAATCTCAAGCTACATTATAACAGATATATGAAACATGAACATTAGACATCTAGTTCTAAACCAATCACAACATACAGAATGTGTCTTACTTACTGTATTATACAGTTTATCAAATTCTGTATATCTCCTGAAGACAAACCACTCATGTCTTCCAACACTGACCATCACTTTGTAAACCTAAGACAACAGAAGTAGAGTAGTTAATGTTTATTCACCATCAAACTATATCAAGGGCAAGACAAGTGCTATACAGTACTGATAAAATTCATTAATTTTTCAGAGAGTATCATGATATTTGATGACATTTAATTATCAAAATTATCACAAGGGAACCTTACACATGATTTACACAGAATGTGTGCATCTGAAAAATCATACAGCTGCAATAGTCCAGAATTTTGTTGTGTAATCAAGATAACATTAATAGGGTGGCAAATTCATTGTTGTTTCCAAAGAACCAAGTTTCAATGAGCTAAAACAACACAGCCCAGCTGATTAGAACAGCATTTTACACTGAGAATTTGACATTATGTAGCAAATCTAAACAAAGATCTCCATAATTTCTGCCACAGTTCCTTCAAAACAGCCTGAAGCAACCAGCAAATGACTTACTTTGCACTTAGTTTTGATTATTGTTCAATATTGCTAAAACTAAAGATCAGTATTTCTGTGTTACACCAACACAGTATTGCCCAGCACCAGGGAAAAACCAGTACTAGTATGCATACAAATAATGAAAACTCTCTCAGATGTAGCCTGTGAGGTAATCATCACTTACAGTGTAGCGCTTTTTCTTGTCTCTCTGCTCATTGTAGCAGGGAATGCTGACATTAGGGCAGCTGGAGTGCTCGTCCATCCTGAGGGCTCTGGTTGGCTGAGCTCAGAGAAGGCAGCTCGGTGTAGCAGTGGTTCTTCAGTGCTCTGTTCTGGAGCACAGCTTAAACACACAACTGACAATCTCCATTCTAGAGCTGTGCAGAACAGAGAGAAAGAGCATGTCAGAGAGCGAGAGAGGTGCTCCGCCGCTGTCCGCCAATCCTGTTAGGAGCAGAGCGCGGCGCATTAAAGGGCTTCCACTCTCGCTCTGCATGAATGAAAGACAAAAAAGAATGGGAGAGCTTGGCGTGACTGCAGACGGACCCCATCGGGGTCACTAATCAAGCTCAACATGTGCACAGTGTGGAGCTGCGGCATGGCCGGCCATGCTCCTCCTCTCTAAGGGTGGGGCATGTGGCAAAAATACGTGCCATTATTGAAGACTGTAGTAGGCAATATGAGGATAAACACCATTAAAAAAAGTTTCATCTTGTTTACAAACCTCAGAAAAACTAAATACTGTGATTACACACTTTCAGATGTGATGATTTTTGATAGCATGCACATAGACACCTATGAATGGTTTCCACAGAAGACAGCAATTAAGAGACCCTCTGAAAATGCCAAAGGGAGATCATAGATAAAATTTTAAAAACTAATACTGTAAAAATACTGTACTAAAGTACACCCTTACTTGCGATACACACAGCGCATCCAAAAAATACCTTCAAGTAAGGGTGAATTAATGTGGAAAAATAACATTGCAGCACTAGAAAATATATTTACTAGAGATGCCAAACTTATTCAAACTTCTAAATCTATGAGACATAATTTTTTTTTTACCCAAATCAAATGTTTAAAAAATGTAATGGTATACATATAAGTATTTACAGGTACCTACAGACCAATTTATACACAGTCAAGATAGGTGCTCGCTATCAGCAAACACTTGAGGATCAGGTATCAGCATTGAAAGGGGAAAAAGCAGTATTGGTGCATCACTAATGCGCACATAATAACAATAACAGATTATCACTTTGCTCAATCCATTGCCTCCTTTCTCTACACCTACTGAGAGTAATACAATGAGGGTCACATCATGGAACGCACATAGAGAGAGACATACACACTTTGCCTCTCCCACTCTCTCCCCACCTACACACATGCCCCCATATTGAGCGTGCAACATTCTGCATTCCCTCTGCTGGAAAGGAGATAATTTTAGATAACCTTCGGCAGGTGGAGTGTCACTACCGCACCACTGCAGGACCCTCACAGCGCACAACAGCCACTGATAAACATTCCTGCCCACAGACTGAAGGTTAAGTCTGTAGAAATGCCAAGTACATCATGGGTGAGCGTTTAATGTGACTATTTAAAGAAGAATGGTTATGGACACTCGCACATAGGGCTGTCCATATAAACTGATGTTCAAATATGACTTAATTTTCTTAAGGAGTCCATATTCTAAATGTCTCTTGGATTTAATGAAGTTCTAAATGCACATTTGTATGGCTTAATGTATAAAAAAATAGTATTTTTTCAGGATCATAATTAAACAGGTTGTTTTTGTTACTGTGACTTTAAGACTGATGATATATGCAAATGAACTCTGTTCTGACTGGCTGCCCTGTATTGGGCCTCATTTAAGAAGCAAACAGTGCTGCAACTCTCCTTATAACTTCAGCGTGAATGGGCAAGACTAAACCACTGTAAATAGGTACATGTTGAAGTATGTGTTGTTGTGACATCACAAAAGCAATTCCTTCAAAATGGGTTGTTTTTACAGTTTAGTCTACATACATAAATTGTATGGATGGAAGAATGAAACATTTTGAAACTTTAAGAATGTTTACCAAGTATATTAAAAGGAAAATTCAGTGTTCTGTGACACGGGCCCTTTAAAAACATTACTCAATCCATAATATGACGTCTGCGTTAATTTTAGCCAAAATGATTTACATTTGGTGGATCATATGAAAGCCTTGATTCACCAAAACACCCACGTACTGAAACTCATCTGTACATGAGGATGGTAACTGCACATGATACAACATTTATTATTTTTGGACAGAGGCTCCTTTTTATATCGCAGCAATTGCAGTATTAGCATAATGTTACCAATGCAGTAGTACTCAAGCCCTGGCTCTGCTATAAATTAACTACCTAAATATTCCTGACAATATAGTCCAGTTCAGCTAAGAGGAAAAGAATAAACAAAACCTCAGCATAGCTGCTCTGTAGCCCTCGTGGCCCTGGTACTCTTCCACATGGGAAAAAAAATACAATGAGAACACGCTTGTTAACATTCCAGAAACATTTTTTCCCTCCCTGAGGAAAGAAAGAAAAAAAAAAAAAAAAAAAAAAAAAATCACATACATACCTACTCATTATTTGGAATGCAAAACCACCAAAAGAGTGCTATTATTTTTCAAAACACCCTCATATGATTCTGTACTATTAAAAATGAAGGACAGAACTAAGACAGTAATGTTATAAAATGGCAAAATTGCATTTTTAACTAAGAATTATAAAAACAAAATATTGGCAGTAGCTTCTGAAGGTCCCAGACTGGCATTCATTTTATCTTGTCTTTCTTTCTGCAACAACTTACATTTGTGAGACGTGGTCAGTGAATCCTTTAATTATCTGAATTTCTGCACGCATGACTCCTAAAACATGATCCTACTTTCACCTAAACCATAACAATACACAAACAAAGTCTTGTTTACATAAAATAAGGCAAAAACAGAAAATAAAGTGGCCTTTGCTATGACAGCAGAAGAGCAGAAAGAAAATCATGGAAGAATAAAAAAGATCATTCAAAACAACTCGCAAGGGATGCACTGATATAAGAAATCATGGGTCAATATCAGTATTCAACATATTGCATGTTCAAATCTACCATTGTAGATGTCACTGCCAATACTTAAACATTTAGACAATATTTTATCTATACAAACTTGATATCGTAACAACAGAAGACCCCTTTTGGTGCTATATAGAACCCTTTTCAAAAAGGGTCCATTTAAAACCATCTACATACCATCTACCTTCTCCATCAAACAGAAGATCAAAGGGTTGCAAAGGGTTCTTAGAGTGTTCATGGTTCCATATAGACCCATTCTCTTTACTAAAGAACCTGAAAACCCATCTTTTTAAAGAGTGTACCTGTATTACTACTGCAGAGAAATATAACTACAGTCGTGTACAAATGGTATGCAAAGGGCCCCAGTCAAATTACATGTTTTGTTGAGTGAAAATAAGTAACACATCTCTTACAGAGAAGAGACTTAAAGATGACATTTTTCTTCAAATTGTAGTGCACAATTTTTATTTACTTGCTCAGTTTAACAGATTGGGAAAAATAAAATACAAAATGTGTCACAGCTTTTGCACAGCATGCCTCCCCATGTGCCCCCAATGTGTTGCATTCAGTAAATTAACAGTATTTGTGCATTAAAATGTGCAGAAATGGAGGACATTCAATTCAACAAGACATGCAAGTTGCATTTCACTGTACCCATAATATTTTCTATAGGACTGCAAATGACGTAAAAGTAATAAAGTACATTTTTGCAAATCAGGCCAGCACTGCCTAAACACTCAACTCTTCTGCAGTACAATAAAAGGATCAATGCATATTAGTTTTTAACATCTTAACCTCCCAAACACCCAATACTGACCAGTTGTGTTTAAGCAATTGTCTGCCAATAGTCATGATTCTGATATTGACATGCACCCCTAGTATTGATTTTTTAAATTGCCCATATCATGGAAAAATAATTTCCCTTGCTTTTTTAAAAATAAAGGAGTTTGAAGAGATATGTTACTATTGTTAAAGTTTCAAAACACACTATTTACTATTCAGTCCCGCCCACTGACACTGATGTTATAAGGAGTGTTTCAGCTCAGTGCTTTTTGAATGAGGCACAGGACAATCATAATGGAGCTCATTTATTTTATATCAGTCTGAAAGGTGCAAATACGAAAATAGCCTGTTTATTTCTAAGGGATGAAAAGTGGTCAGAAAAGATAAAATATAAGAAAAATTAAGCCTTTAAAGGACTGCAGCATTTTTCAATCTAATGTCTATCTGTGCCTTTTGTCCTGTATGGATGATTACTGAGGACAATCATTTTGACACCTTTGCCTATGTGTAATAAAAACTGTTGAATGTTGAAATTTTTGTCGAGATCAAGATCAAAACATTTTTGTTACAGACGGGACAGAGACTAAATGCTGGAGGAACCCTTTAACAATGTTTCCCACCATTTAAAATCACAGTTAAGTAACATGCAATTGCTGGACAGTCCCATCGACCTGCCAGCACATGCACACCACCACTAACGCGTAGCTTGCACTTTTCAAACTACCAGGTAAGAGGCGTTAGAGTACAAGTTGTTGATTGAGGCCAACTGTCACAGTCACCCCCCAGCACAGGCACAGTTTTAACCTAATCTCTACCTGCCACACAGTCTCTATTTATAGCACATGGTCAACCACCATGGATAATAACGGTGAAGCCTTTAATCATACCTAGAAAAGATCTGAAAAGCCCCTGACTCACAACAAGCTACTATAAGCAACCAAAGGGCAGGTGCTTAAGCATGTGCTCAAATGATTCTTTTATAACTGTTTTTTTTTCCAAGCTATAATTGTTTTCTGTTCTATTTTTAAGTACAGGCAAATACTTCACCATTACTACCCAGAATGGTTGACCATATGCAGAGATCTGAGTGAAAAACACTGAAATACTCCTTTAAACTACATCTTGTGAAGCACAACCTACTAAATGGTCTAAAGAACCAGCGACTGAAAATCACATTCAAATGACTGGGATTTATTTTAGAGCTATAAAACCAAATATTGTGAAAGCTCTTAAATGGGAACAGCCAAATGTGAGCTAATGGCTGACTAAGGAACAAGGTTTCTCATGTCCTCTTTGCCTCAGACTGGCCGTCAGGAAGCACAGCACACAATCATTCATCTGTTCACTCTCATTCTGGGACAAGTGACCAAGCGGCAGTGTGACATTTAATCCTGAAAGTGAAAGCAGGAACTGAGAACTGCCTACAATTTAGCAAACAAACATGACAAAAAAATCAAGCTGAAAAGATTCTGTGCTGTCAGTCAGAGCAGATAGGCCACTTAGAAGAAACCGGTTCAATCTTTGCCTGCTTTTCATAGCTAGGTACAAGTCTATGTAGCAAAATTATGCTTCAGTGCCCATTATTATGCAGTTCGAGCCTAATCCATCATGGTGACTCTGAGCCAAGGACTTAAACAGGAATTCCACCCATTTTGCTAAATTACTGCATAATTAAATAGTTCAGATGTAAACTGAGGTGCTGAAAAGGGTTTGGTGTGAAATAGTTTAATGCAGAAAAACTTGCCGACATAGATTCCTTTACTGTGGTGGTGACAGGAACCACGAGTTGCAAAGTCTACAACACAAATACAGCCATTTTACTGATAACTGTTCCTAATGGTAAATTAGTGGTAAATCCTAATAAATACATTTTATTTGACCACTACTTTGCCTTACACTGCTTTTCACATAACTCTTGGGCCTGCATTTATTTTAGAAATACACCATAGGCCAAAACCTATAAAAAAAAAAACTACCATAAAACAAAGTTTCAGATCACAGGCCACGTATTTATAACCATTATATGTGACAAATTAGCCTGAGATAGCTTTTAGAGTCATTTCAGATGTCCGGTTCCCATCACCACTGTTGTTGAAAATTCTGCATTTCTGAATTAAACAATTTTCACATCACACCTTAAAAAGTATAAATGACTTTGGTGACAATTTACTGGCTCAACTGTGCAAACTAGTTTAAAAGTTCATGGAATTTTTCTTTAAACTAATGGTTTAAGAAAAAAAAAAAAATCAAACGTACGCAATTTCCCTCTCATACCAAATGAAGTCGGTCATCCCAAAGATGTTCAGAGCTACGAGGTTAATAAAATACAAGTCTATATCACCAGTCTAGGCTTCCATTACTTGTCCGCTACCTTAGCCTCCTAGCTTCAGTGCAAAACTAAAGTAATAAACTCTACATTAAATACGTTGTGGCTGATCAGTCAACGTTGGGATGAAGGGAAATGGGAAATGATGGTTCTTCAAGGGTTCTTTAGTATATGGTTCTGTATAGAATTGTTTGCAGACTAAACAGTTCTTCGTAGGGTGAAAGGATTATTCAGATTGACGGAGAATGTGTTGTATATGGTTCTATATAGAACCTTTTTTGAAAATGGCTCCATGTAGCACCGAAAAGGGTTCTGCTATAGTTACGATAGCAAGCTCGAAGAATAACAATAGAAGAATGCTTTTCGGTGCTATATAGAATCACGTACAATGCATTCTCCATCAATCTGAAGAACCATTAACTTTACTTAGATCCCTTGAAGAACCATCTCTTTCAAATGTGTACAGGATAGCTTCACTTTGTTCAGTCAAGCAGGTGGTTCAATCAACACACAACAAAAAGAGATGTACACAAACACATGTACCAACATGCCATCACTGTGATGCTAAAACAAGTCTGGACAGTAATGAAGGGTATAAGAAATGCACAAATCACTCCTATTGCTCTTAGATGTTAAAGTCTGATTTCAATAATGTTAATGATGTTTCACTTAAATGTTAAAGTCTGAGTTCAACCAACTTCAAAAGCCAGATCCTGTATCACTTACTGCAATATAAATCATAAACGACCTGTATAACCCACCTCTTTACTTGATGCTGAAGGGAAATGAAGCATACGTGTGCTATAAAATCCAGTCATTTCCCAGCAGTATAACTTTATATTCAAGGTTCCTTGATAATATCCCCAGCTAGCGTGGTATACAGCTGGCATAAATGCCTCTACACACACAACGCTATAAAACGTTTTAGGGAGGGGGGCATTATTTCGCAGAGGATAATTATGGGTGAAAAGGAGCCAGGGCTTTTAAAGCTGTATCAGCTCAAGTTCATTGTAAATAGACGTTAAACCAACCTGACTAAACTCGAGTTAAGATTTCACGACTAAACTAACCTGTTACATGTTTTAAAGAAGGACTTCGTGTACTTTTTAAAGTACCTTTCTGCTCACATTATTACGCTAAACTCAATTCGGCTTTACGTTTTAATCTTTCCGTTCCACCTTAAATGGTGCATGAATTACCGCAGTGACTCGCGGCGCCTGTCCTCAGCCGTCTGAGCCATTTAAGGTGGAACGGAAAATTCGAAGAAGAAGCCAATTTCAGCCTCGTGGAAAAAAAGGGCTTGAAGTGTGGAGATGAAAACATTACATAATCCAGCTGAAGACCTGTAGCTAAAACAACTAACTCTAGAACAACTGAACACAACTAGAAACGTCCATTTCAGCTTATTTTACACACTTTATGAGTTCATGAAGTCTTTTTTCCCAGAAGTCTGTCTGTGACTTGCCTTATTTTCACAAGCTTTCCACGGAAACCGTCTCCACTGACGTGTCGGACTGCAGAGGAAGAAGCTGAAGAAAAACTCGGCGTATGTTTCACTAGCAAAGACTCCGGTGACTAAACGGACACATGCAGGGTTTTCCTTCATCCATTGCTGTTTGTTTCTGAACCGCCAAAAGCAAAGCTGAGATGGCCAGCTGCTGACGTTTGGCCCGAAATTCCGCAGCTATTTGTCACGGGACAAAACTTGAAAGACAATATTTGTGTAGCGAGCGAGCAACAGCGCCCTCTAGCGACCAGACAAAAATAACTTCACCACCACCACCACACGGTATGAAAGTAAATGCCTATGGATGTGTAGGCCATATGATGAATATTAACTGCCTGTATTAAATACTATAAATATGCATATGTGTGTTTATACAGGCTGTATTATAAAAACGAACTGCTTATGCTCCTATTAAATCAGCATTTGTTTGTTTTTCTGTAGACTATATCAAAACATTAAAGGGCTGAATTTTCCTCCCTTTTTGAAATGGGTTTAATGTGGTATGTAAGCATTGTTAAAGTTTTAAAGTGCACCCATCACTGTGGAAACTAAGCAGGCCGTTTTGAGTTCACAAAAATTCTCATTTACATATATCCACCCGTTCGGTCTACCGCAGTTTAGACCCGCTGAATGTGTAAAAAATGTTTTAGTCCAGACTGTTTTTGCATGAGGGCAGCCAATAAGGACAGAGCTCATTTACATATTTGCATAGTCATGAAGGCTCAGTAACAGAATGCAGCATGTTTAATTGTAAACAGTGGTCAGAAAATGGTTATGTAAATACCAATTACAATAGTTTTGGTACGTAAACTCAAACACAAACATCATAAATGGACCTCAGGGGAGAAATAAAATAGCATATGCTCATATTAAATATTACAAAAATATATTTCTATATGGATAAGTGACATTGTGCAGTGCTTGGCATTTTACGTTGTAATGGCACATCCTTCTGCTCTATGTTGGGATTAACCCTTTTGAATTTTAAATCAGCAGAAGAGTTGATTAAAATTACAGGACCAAATAAAATGAAGTGAAACGAATCATTTTCTGTCGCCATTTCAAGTTCCTTATTTACAGCTTTGGGCCATTGGAGGGAACTAAACGTGTGCATTCTGGGAAGTCACCATAAGGGCACCTCGACCAGTTTAATATTGACTATATTGTGTTTCCTAAACAGTTATTATTATATTACGACTTATTATGCAAATTTAGCTGCACAATCGCGTCACACAGACGTTTGTTTAATACGCCGAGCCGCTGGTGTATTTTAACTTCTCAGCTATTAATTCAAATCATAAGGAACTACAGAGCATATAAAGGTCTGTCCACCAGAGGGCGACAAACACCACAGGAGGAACAGTTCTTACATTCTGTAATTGCATTGTGAATATAATTTAAATTAAAAAATAAAAAAGTAATGAATGAATTGCTAATTGTTGGTATTACTGCTAATAATACTCTTAATAATTAGTTGGTATCCTACGTATGTGATGTATTATGGAACTACCCAGAAATCGATCAGTAAATGAGTTTAGTACTGTGAAGGACTCTTGGTAAGTTTCTGATCATTTCGTGGCTGTTGATGGTAAAAGTAATGCTGCCTTGTCGGTGATGTACAGGCGGAGGCTGTATTTATGTGTTTTTTGATAAATCACTGTCCACAAGAGGGCGACAAAACATCGCGAGAGAAAATGGTCTGATTTGCACAGAAATTGGGATTAAAATGGTGAATCAACTAAAATAGTAATAAACAAATGTAATCTCACACAAATAACATGTAATTGAATTAAAACAACAACAAATATTATTATTATTATTATTATTATTATTATTAATCATCATTAGTTATTATGATTAAATTTTACTTTTGAATTTTACTACTACTACTACTACTACTACTACTACTACTACTACTACTAATAATAATAATAAAAAGCAATTCTTAAATGTCAAATATGTCAAAGAGATCTTGAAAAAAATCTTGAAAATCGTATGATAAATTTGTGTTAAATTCGTAGTAATGTGATAAGCTCGTAGTGAATTGGTGGTAAATTCGCGGCTGTCGGTGGTAAATGTGTGGTGAATTGGTGGTGAGTTAATAGGTCAGTAATGTGCAGGCGCCACTGACTCGGCGCTCCTCTTTTCTGACCAATCAGCTGCGAGGCCGCGTGCGCAGATTCAAACCGAGCAGCAGCAGCAGGAGGAGCGCGCGATTCGGCGGGACACACAAATGAGCAGAGAGATCAGACTGAGAGGCGGACGGTGATCCGGAGACAAGGCGGGCGAAAACACGCGCAGAGACGTGTTTACTTTCTGATCTCTGTCCGTTACCAGTGCGTGCTTTTCGGGAAAACCCAGAGGCGGCTGTTTCAGTGTTTCGGGAGTGTCCGTGCCGGACTGCGGGTGTTTGTTGGTCCGAATGGCAGATCAGTGAACGCACCAGTCTCACCACAGCGACTTTAATGGAGAAACACGGCGACTCGACACTTGCCTGACGAGCAGCCTGTGTCCGGATAAATGTCATTGTGCTCGATATCGGTGTGTATTCGGATCTCAGACGTGGCCGCAGCTGTGGATTAGATCTCTGACACTTTTTACTTTCGATAACAAGCAGCGCTGTCACTGGCTGAGCAGCAGAGCTGACATGGCCAACATGAAATCCCGCAGGTGAGAACTTGGTGGAGATCTTTGGGTCAGTGCTATAGATCTAAATATCAAACGTTCTCGTTGTTTGCAATGTGTGATGCTGTAGAGCGCTACGAGTATCTTAGGTTAGCTAACCTAACCTAGCCACCTCTCGTTTAACCATAGTTACAGTTACAGTAACCAGAATGGATCTTGACACGTTGTTTTAGACTCTAAGATCAAGACTGCGTTTCTGCCTCATAGAGTATTAGATTTAAAAGGTAGTTCGCAAGTGTGACATTGAGGTATTAATCTTAGAAAAGCATGATTTAAGTCAGCGTGGTGATTGGCACTAACGTTAGTTGTTGCTAAGTTGGTAACCACACATTAGCTTAGGGACAGTTCTGGCATTAGCTGGTTAGAAAGTTATATCTACTCTATTAGGTTAACTGTCTGGGTTTGCTTAGTTACAACTTTACTGCCAGTTCTGTTCAAACAGGCCTTTTCTTTTTCTCTTCAGCTTACTGGCGCTGTAACCTTCGCTAGTTGTGTCTAAGTGTATTGTCAGTCTGTTTAGGCTAGTTCAAAAGCTAGGTTAACAGTTAGCTTCGCGCTTCTAGCATAGAATTTAATGTAAATACGACAACTTAGCTGATCATGTCATTATTTATCCACGTTTTCGTACTAGTTACCTGCTCTTTTTTCTGTAAGAAGTGTTATAACCTAGTCATAGAGGAGGTAGCATGTCTTAGGAAAGTGTGTCTCACTGATAATGTAGCTAGTTAGCTTGCTAGATGTGAATTCTGAGTGAAATCTGTTGTTGAACTCTACACGAGTCTACTTATAGAGATGTATTTAAAATGAATTTATAGTCGATGGCGATGAAGATATACAGATATAGCCTGCTTTACGTTAGCTGAAACAGCTTGGCCTGAGCAGGAGTGTGTTGCTAATGTTATCTCGCTAGAAGAGCAGCAGTGAAGCTGTCACTGACCTGTCATCCTGCAACTGCTCATATCAGCAAGACCCTGATCAAAACTACAGATACCTCTTCAGGATTCAGACAGTTAGCTACTGTAGCTGGTTCACTGCAGGGAGCTATACGAGAATGATATATTCATACTATATATAGGTGAAAGTGTTTTAGATTATTATGGAAGACTACACACACACACACTGCACTGCACTAAATCCAGCTGAAAGGGCTCGATTATGCTTTCTTTAGATAAAACATGCAGTTTAGTTACTTCATTAAGTGTTGATGGGCTCAGAAAACCGTACTGCGACATTGCATTTATTACAGTAATGATAAATATCAGCATATTTCCCACCCCATGCATCTATACATCTTATAGCTCTTATAGTATTACTGTAGATGATGAGTTAAAAAGCTTCATTTACGCGTCAAGTGATCTGTATATGTAGTTCTAAAATGGAACTGCTGTTTATTTGTTTGTCTATCTTCATTCCATGGAGTTGTCATGGAGATACCACAGGAAAAAAACTCTTTGAAACCCTTAAGGAACCTTTAGGGTTCTCTAAAATAAATTAGCAGGTAGAGTAAGTATTCTAAGTAGATTAGATTTTAGATAGTAAAATATCAGAATGATCTGAATATGTGTTTCCAGATCCACTCCCTTGTAAAAAAAAAAAACAAACAAAAAATAGAAAATCGATTGTTTACTTACAGATACATTAAACACAGTGAATGTAGAGAATGGGAAGTGCTTAAAGAACAGCTAACATTATCCAAATAAGGCAGCAAAAATTATCGAATGAGAGAGATGGAGGTCTTGCTTGAAGAGCCTAAACACTCAAGCATTACGTAATTTATGGATGAATGCACAGCTCTGTGGTGTGTGAGTGTGTGTGCGTTTATCTTCTCTTGCCCCTTTCTGTGTGCCTCTCGAGGGGGGCCAGGGTTGAAGCTGTTTTTTTACTACAGTAGTTCAGGTTTGGATGCTGTTTTCAAGAGGAATCAAGTGTGCTTCAGATGTTAACATGGATGAAAGCCACTCATGTTTGTGTTCACAACACTTCAATACAGGATTTTCAATACAGAATCCCAAAATAAAAAAACGAATACATTGAATTTTAAAGCTGTAATATTAATATACCCCTCGCTCTTTTCAGAGGGTCTCTCTCTCTCTCTCTCTCTCTCTCTCTCTCTCTCTCTCTCTTTTTTTTTTTTTTTTTGGTGGAATCCACTTTCAATGATCAAAACCAGGCATCTGGGTGTGTCCTGTCGTATGTTGTATTATATATAGCTTAGTTGCACTGTTTTGTAAGAACACAGTTTAGCACATGCTAAATGAAATGTGTATTTTTCTGAGCCAAAACAATCTGTGTTCTGTATAGTTAGAGCTCTTAACACATAAAATATCAAAAAACAAAATGAACATTGACCTCAGTATCTGATCACACCAATAGTGTAAAGCATTTTTTGTGTGCTCTCTCCAGGCAGCTTTTCACTTTGATGTTTCACTACATTTTTTTGTTTCTTTAAGGAAACGTAATCTTAGTGGACAGATTTGAAAACTCTGGCTCGTCTGGCCGGCTGAGTACGCTCTGCCATTGGTTGAGCATCCGCTCCGCCTGCCTCCTGACTGAGTGATGTGAGCAGCTCACCTCTGGAGGAAAAAGAAGCCGTTTATTTCAGAGTCTCTCCTCACACTTTCCCAGAGGGGGAGCTTCAAGCTAAAATTCACTTGGCATGTTTCTAGACTGAAATACCTCTTTCATTGGGGGCATAACACTTGCAACCAATAGGAGGCCTTGTTTGGCCCAGAAACATGCCTAGTGGGATTTTGGATTTCCATATTTGTACCTTTTCAGGCAAACTTGGACTTTGGCCTACAGTTGCCTCTGAACAGCTCACAGAATAGGAGTGAGTGGAGTGCATGGAGGAACTATAATAGACAGATGAACATTTTTCGACAGCAAATCACTACATAAATACCCAAAATACCAACCACATTCTTCCAAAGCAAAGTCCTCAGTGAGAAAATGTAATAACTCACTGGTACGTCGAAGCTGACTATCTTAAACTATGGGCAAAATGCTTGTCGCTTTGCTTTTAGTACTGGACGAGTGCTTTGGTATGAAGTTTGCCCTCTGGTATCCCAGGACAACTCATCTCCTCAATACACAGTAGCGATTAAATACTCTGCAGCTCACTGTGTGGGGAACTGTTGCCAAGCAGCGAGGCATTCCTGTAGGCTGAAGTGCAGTGCATATTACTTCAGCCAGTTGCAAGAAAATACAGTGAAGTCATTTCAGTACGATTGTGAGTCAGTTGTGCAGAAACTGATGAGATAACATCTACAGAGCATGTTACAAATCTGTAAAACAATGGCAGGAACTGACAGTGTGCCATTTCCATATTTTCATACATCCATCAAGGCTCTGATAAACGGTGATTCACTTTAATGGACAACCACAAAAAATGTTTCTGATGATGATGCTGCGGATGATATATTTACAGATGTCTATCTCCCTTTCTTTGTTTTATCTCCGTCTCAGTGAGGATGAGGATGATGAGCGTCATTCTACAGACCCTGAAAGCAGAGACCCCAAGAACTCTAAGAAGATGCTCTGCAAAGTTAAATGGTCCAGAGAAGAGGTAATTGATGTATGCAGATTTCTTAATGGCATTTTTTGTGAATTAAAGTCTAATTGTTAGTATATTTGCATAGCACCAAAAAAGTTAATGCATAAAAAATTGACTTGATTAAAATGTTTACGTCATTTTCACACAAATAAAATCTATTTAACACAATGATTTCCTAATGTAAGTAAACTGCAAGTCATGTGTAATGTGTGTAATACAGTAGTGTGCAAAAATCAATCACCACCCTTCATTTTATATATTATATACTATATATCATTATATTTATATATATATATATATATATATATATATATATATATATATATATATATATATATATTTATCATTTTATATATTACATACTATATATCATGTCATTAATGCTGTCAGTACTTAAAGAATGTTGAACAACTACAATCGTCATTATAAAGGGAGCATTATTAATCCTGTTGAATTAGATTAAGTGGTAGTGCAGTTTGTGAAATGGTGAATAAAAAACATTGTAGGTATATTATAGTATTTTTATGTGTAGCACTACAGGTGCTTTTCTGTCTGTTCCAACTGATCAGATCTCAAAAAACAACATTATGATGCATATTGTGTATAATTGTAATGGGAGGGAGTGAGAAGGAGGCGGACGCATATGTGGAGAAAAGCGAGATTTATTGACGGCAAATCCAGAGTCATGGTCAAGACAGTCCAGGATCAGAGTGCCAACACGGAGAGCAGGAGGGACAGACATGACTTAAATAAACACAGACTGTAAACACACTACACGAGAATACATATCAAACAATACATTCAGCACAAACAGTACAAAAAAAGATCCGCACTAGACTAGGGAAAACACAGGGCTCAAATACAAACAGGAATAACGAGGGTTCACAAGACACGGGTGGAAAACAGGTGGGAACAATCAAGGGCGGAGTCAAGAAACAAGGGGGCAGAACCGGGAAGAAACAAAAGAAAGAAGCACATGGACATGCAAACAAATGCACATGGAAGATTGGGAGGGGCCAATCATGACAATAATGAAAATGTCTTGGGGTATCATAAGATAATATTTTTGTCATATCCGTCTCCACTACTGAATATTGAAATATACAGTAGTTTATCGTATCCAAGTGAAAATGATGTACACATTTGAATCAAGGTGTGATTCAAATTCAGTGGATTCATTTTCATCATTTCAGTTTTTCATCACACATTGAAGACTGCAGTTAATCATATTAAGTAAGAGCTGGGAAACTCCCTGACATTCCATAGTGAAAAATGTGGCTGAGCCATCATCCTTCCTGAAGTACTGCTAACGCTCCTGATGAAGTAGGCTAGTTGTTTTAGGAAAGGGACTCTTCATGACTGTGTTCATTCTGTTCCCAGGACGAGAGGCTTAAGAAGCTTGTTGAGCAGCATGGCACTGATGCATGGAAATTAATCGCTAATTATTTCCCAGTAAGTAAAAAAAATTCCCATAAAGCTTTTTTGAAAGTATGTAAAATAACATTTTAATCATTTTAAGAATAGTTTGGTGGTTGTGAGTAAGTGTAGTATAACATGCAACTGAATGCATTAGATAGAAGTTGAACTATATTACTACAATAGGTCAAAGCGGCATTATTATATTATTAAAATAGATTAAAGAAGTGTATTATAGTGTGTGCTAGCTGGAGGTGCTGAGCTTAGATTTTATTTGTTTCTCTTTGACAGACGAGGACAGAAGGCCAGTGTCAGCACCGCTGGCAGAAGGTCCTCAACCCAGAGCTGGTGAAAGGGCCATGGACAAAAGAGGAGGATCAGAGGGTAAGATGAGCTGGGCGTTCACCAAAATAAGAATGGCAGAGGAGGTGTGCAGTGTAAAATAATGACTTTTGAATGTGACTTAGACCACACAAGTACATATCCAAGACATTACTACAATAAAGAGTCTTATGTAAAGCTGAGGCTTAGGCTTGTGGATTTTGCCTAAAACTGTTATAATTGAGCAAAATTGACCTTTCCATGTTCCACTTTCAAATGTGTGCTTAAATAGTGGTTATGAAGTTGGACAAGCTTTACAAATGCTACAGAATGTAATCAGAGTTTTTAGGGACAAACATTTGATGTTCAAAGTAGAATGTTGACCAGCTTTGACTGTTTCAGACTTATTGCTAGGTAATTTTACGTTGTAGCTCACAACACTCCTGAAACATGGCTGAAGTCAATCCAAAGTATTATTTGGATGGGATTCCTTTTACTCAGTCATTAGAATTGTCATTAGCTTGGAAATAGCCTGCAATATTGCCATTTTTTGACAATACGTGATGGTTTGATCTGAGTCACAATACAATTACATACACTATGCTTTGTTAAAATTAGAAGGAGTGTCATTACTGAATGAGACTAAAATATGTCGGTGTGCTGCTGCGAGTTGCCCTGTTAAGCCCAAAATAATAATTTAAAAGTCAGACTTGTCAGATCAGATTTCATTAAAGTTTTTTAAAACCATGTCATACGTCCTTACTTATTAAAGTCACTCATACAGGCTCAAAAAGAAGGTCCAGCTCCATGTTTATGTCTCAAATGCAAAATCAACATTATACTATGTTGGATATGATGACAACAGAAGATAATTCACTCACATCCTCATAAGACACGTCCTTCACCAAGTTTTGTTTGACTTCTCTTTGAATACTTTTTCAATAATAGCTTTTGGCTTGTGTGTCCTGTATCTCCCTTAAATGCAGTTTATTTACAGTGCTGAGACAGTAAGATCTGCTCAGTGTTTCAGTGTTTCCTTAGAGTATACATGTGGTAATGGTCACATATTCAGTGTGATACTCACTCTGTTCTATAATAAAGACCTAAACCCTATGAGGTGCCAGTTACCCTGGGTAAGCACTGATTAGGACCAAATGGCTTAGAAATGAAGTAATGCATTTCCTGCATGATAATAGCATGACATCAGTGCTTAAAGAATCCCGTGAATGCTGGTTCAGTATTCAAACCCTACTGGAGATTTATGTGATGTTCCATTTTACTACATTTACCTTGTTTTTAATCCCTTTAAAATATCTTAAATTTTATTTAAGGGAGGCTGAAGCTACTTGAAATCCTGAAATGTGTCTATTTTCTTTCATTCAGCATGTTACCAAAATGAATGAACTAATTTATTTCTCCCTTATTTGGTTTGTGTCTACACAGGTGATAGAGCTGGTGCATAAGTATGGCCCCAAGCGATGGTCAGTAATTGCAAAGCACCTGCAGGGCCGCATAGGAAAGCAGTGTCGGGAGCGCTGGCACAACCACCTTAACCCAGAGGTGAAGAAGTCCTCTTGGACCCAGGAAGAGGACCGTATCATCTATGAGGCACACAAACGCCTTGGCAACCGCTGGGCTGAGATTTCAAAGCTGCTACCTGGAAGGTACAATGTTCTGTGTAAAAGTAGTTTTCATTTTGTGTCAGAGAATAACGGGACTATCCATTCCATGTAAGGGACAACATGCTCTTGGTATAAAAGCATACTTTTTTTGGTTACTGAAGTTAATGTTATGGTCAGGTTTAGTGTTAGACCTAGAAGATTGTTATTAAATGTCACATACAGTATATCTAATACATATGGGATGTATTTATCATTGCATACCGGCACTTGCATATGTGGATCATTCTGCCAAACTGGTTCAAAGTCAGGCCTTTTAACTGAGTTGACCTTCAGATTAAAATCGTTTTCCTTTAAGTGACATTTTTTTCAGAACAATGGCATCTAACTGCTCACCATGTGGCCATGAGGGACAGGGATGCAGCCTCACCTTCTGCTCTAAAATACATGTTGGTGTGTGGCTAAAACAAGGCTCAGCCTACCAACTAAAACTGTGGGACAGCATAAAAAATAAAATGTAAAAAGTTTTTATTAAAAAAATGTAACTCATGATAAATCTGAATAATTCAACTTCAATTTAAAAGAAATCAGTAGGATATTTTATTACTATCTGTTTTAATGTGTTGGGTTAAATATAACATAATAAAATTCAACTTTTGGTTGCCCTGATTCACAGTTTAAAAAGATGGTGATGTGCTTTTTTGAACGTTTGACTGTGGTTTTAATCAGACATTAGTATCTCACTGTGGTGAATTTCATTCTAACAAGGTAAAAAAAACAGTAATATGTATTTTCACCCCATTCACATAACACTTTACACATTACTTTTTTACATTTTACAGGACCGACAACTCCATTAAGAACCACTGGAACTCCACCATGCGTAGGAAGGTGGAACAGGAGGGCTATCTGCAGGAGGGCAACAGGAGCTTCACCAGTGAGCAGCCTATGAAGAGACGACACAAAGCCTGCCACAGTGTGGAGCAGCAACACAGCCACAGCCAGCTGCTCATGAATGACCAGTCCCAGGTAATGATGCCTTCAATGTCCTTTAGTAGCAGTTTACCAATATACTGGATCAGATTTCAGTCATATATGATCAATGCACATGTGATACTGATGTTTAGTTTTGATTGTTAAAAATTGTAACAGTCAGTTTTGTACACATTGTAAAACAATATAATTGACAACTTTAAAATTTAAAATTCTAATTTCTAATTCTAATAAAAAGAGTGTTGGTCTCTGGCATCTGTACTGTGATATCTTAGCCTTGACAGTATGTTGATGTAATTTGCATTTGTTTATGTACTCATAGAGGATTGGTACTCACTTTTGACGAACACGAAGTTCAGATATCATGTTGAAAAAGCATTTATGTTATGTTAGTTAGGACTAAACATATTAATACTTTAACATATTCTGAAACATCACATTTCTAGGCACCACTGCACTTAATTTATGGCGGAAGATAAATTTAATTTTTGGATTATTAAACCCACATGTGGTTGGAGTGTGTGTACATTTAAGAGCAATAATTTAACAACCTGGAAAGCACTCAATTTGTGGTTGAATCACTGATGAATAAGGGCCATTGTGCATTTTTATTTGCTCCACATGTAGCTGGCTGGATACTCGTATGGCTCTGTGAGTGGGCAGTGCATGGACAGCGTCACAGAGGGCTCCAGCTTCATGTCGGTGAGTGCTGCTATGAGTGTGGAAGTTTTGTGCTGTCCTCTTCTTGGGTTTGTTCTGTGTTATTTCCCTCCTTCAGAGGCCTGTCCCTCTTTTCTGTCAATTGAAGAATTGACTCAGCAGTCTGTGTTGTGTGTCTGAACTGCATGCGTGTGCTGATGTTCTAAGAATTGCTCTTCTGAATTGCACCGTGGTTATTTTGCAGATCTGTCGTTTGGCCTATATAAAATGTGCTCTAAATGTATAATTCTGCTCTTTTACTAGAATTATTGTAAAATTAGCTTGATTTGAAAAATATGAGAATCTATTCCAAGTAATACCCGGTGGAATTTGGGATCAGAGCCAATGAAGTGTTTGTTGTTCTGCCAGTAAACTCGTTGTCTCCGTCTCTTCTCCCGTCTCTTCCTTCTCTTCTTTTCCTCCCGGTTCCTCTCCCACAGCCGTGCCATGACGATCCCGACAAAGAGCAGCGAATTAAGGAGCTAGAGCTGCTGCTTATGTCGGCTGAGAATGAAGTCAGAAGACAGTCCGGCCCTCGTGTAAGAACCGCTGTGTGTGCGCGTAGAGTAGAGTGTGCTGTAGGCTTCACTAGCTCTTCCATTATCTCCCTCACCCACCCCCCAACCCCTTCCCTCAACAGCTGCGCTTGGTGACCCCAGCTTACCCCCGCTGCTACCCCACCTGATAGTGGCCTGCTGTCAGTAACTACATCCTAGTGCACAGCATGAGAGCGCCTGATGAAGAAAACTCGCTTGGAAGAGATTGCTTTCATCATTGTTAAAACGTGTTTTTATGCTTTATTTTCCTTCTATGCTTTGTAAATTGGCAATAGTGGTTGCCGGTTTGTTTGTTTTATTTATTTGAGTCATCTCCAAAAGGTAAACTTTAAAGGGCCTGTATTATGGATAATCAGAATTTCTTAACTTTTATTTGACTTAAGAGAGTTTGATTTAGTATGTAAAGTTTTAAAGCACACCATTCACTGCCAGTCAGTAAAATAGCCATGCTGAATGCATCATTTTTGTGATGTCATAACATTTACAAATATCCACATATTCAGTCTACATCCGTTTAACTCATCATATTCTCATTGAAGTTATAAGGAGTGTTACAGATTGGACTGCTTTTTGAATGAGACACAGTACAGGGCACCCTGCCAGAACAGAGATAAATTGCACGTATCAGTCTTAAAGGCACAGTAACAGCAAACAGCTAGTGTAGTTGTATGCAAAAATGTGGGCACCCCTGGTCAATCTACATTTAATTTTAATGTGAAAATAATAAGTTGAAATATTGTCTGCGGAGAACGTTTTGAAGCACCATAACTGGTTATTTTGAAAATTAAGTAAAACATAAAATGTGACCTGTGTAGAAGTTATGACATATCTTATTTTTTTTTCTCTTATATGTTTAACTAAGCTATATATATATATGTAAGTTATATGCTAAAGTTGAAAATGTCATATTTAAGGTTGTTCTTGTAGAGAACGTGCTACCTAATTTTCTTTCAAAAAAATTAACAAAACATGTCATTTGACCAAGTGTGTTCAAACATCTGCATACAACTGTATAATTATAAAGGTTATAGAAATATTGCAAAGTAGTGAAAATGTAAAAATTAATTACGGCTGTTTCCAGTATATAAACTCACGGAAATATATCTAGAAAGTGGACAGAAATGACAAGAGAAATATAGGATGTTGCCCCATTTAATGCATTTTATATGTTAATTCTTCCCTATTTTGTATGTTTTCAGAGTTTTAAGAGTAAAGTCTAACTCTTTTAACAGTTTGAACAGGTGAAACATTGCCTTAATTGCCTTAATGTTGAAATTAATTAATTGCTAGGCCAGGCAAGCTTCTCTTTTATAGATAACTGATTACTGGTTGGCATCTGCTGACTCTGCTGTCAGACTTTACTCACTGACCTGTACACCACTTTGTTACTTTCCCCTTTACCTACCTTTTCATCATCCTGAGCCTCATTGCTGCTCATCATTCTTATCACTGCTTGTCGCCTAGTTCTAGACTGTGTTTAAAACTCACTTGTCTGATTCGCAATGGTTTGCTTCTCTTCAGAACCCAGAGAGTTACTCCAGCTGGTCAGACAGTCTGGCAGATGACACTGTGACCACCACTGGCAGTCTGGAGGAAGGCAGCGTGGAGCTCTGTCGTGCGGAGGAAACTCATGCACAGCCCATTCCGCTGCACGTCTCTCCTAGCAAGTTCCTGGCGGTGGAAGCTAGCGCTGTGCTGTCCACTCTGCAGACCATTCCTGAGTTTGCAGAAACCATGGAGCTCATTGACTCGGTGAGTGGAAGATATACCGTGGACCACTAAGCCTATAAAATTAAGTATGCTGTTTCTATAGTAGAAATAGTAGGAATACCAAAGAGAGCAACAGGGAGTGAAAGCTTGTACCCACTATTTGCCTTGATATTATTTGAAATTTTTGCTAGGGGTGTAAGTCCCTCACATTCAAATGATTCAGTTAGATTACACATCTTATGTAACAGTTCAATGCTTCAATGTTCAATGTCTCAAAATGTACCCTTATTCAATTTCATATGGTTTATTTTAGCACCAATTTGGAATTCCAACTACATTAATGTGAGTGGAGGGACTGTTTAGACAGTAGCAGTTTTATACAATACAGCAAGTGTTGTTTAAAAAATACATTTTAAACCAGCCATTTTATTTTAGCCAAAATGTTTTTATTGATTCTGAATCAATTCCAGAATTAATGCAATTGAACTACCACTTTCAGATCAAATGCATTATAATGCATTGAGGTCCACTTTTGACATTTGTGTTGGTTTATAAATAAAAATTAATCATATTTTCTTCATGACCAATCTTAAAGTGTCTCTTCATCTTTTAGACTTGAGCAAGCTGTTGTTAATGTGCATTTAAGATTGACATACGTAAGAGAGCTCTGTTTTGATTGACTGCCCTGTATTATACTTCAATGAAAAAGCAATCTGGCCTGAATTACGCAAGAATGGGTGAAGTTAAACTGCTGTAGACAGAAAAATAAAAAGTAAATGTGTCACGCAGCACACCAAACTCATTCAATAAAGATAAAACAATCAGGAAAAGTCAGTTTTGTATGATATGAGTCATTTAAATTCCAAAGAATGCCTTTTATGTATATAAATAGCATTGACATGGTCTAAAAAAACAATCATTTATGAGTTATTTTCCGTAACATATTATTACCAGAGAAGATTGACTATTAGTTTTTGTGTTTTTATGCACTGCACATTATGTTATAGTTAATACATCAGAAGCCTCAAGTCTGGTGAAGTTATTATTGGGATGATGAATACGTTATCAACTGTAAATGTATCTGTCTCTGCAGGATCCCACAGCCTGGAGTGAGGTGGCTAGTTTTGACCTGTCTGAGGCTGTGAGTCCTCCTAAACCTCTCGGCCTTGGTGGGGCATACCCAGCTCCGGAGAGCAGTGCAGAGGTTGTTGGATACCACCTCAACGGCCTTGCTGTCCAAGATATCAACAGGCCACTAGTTGGAGCTGGGCAGGGAAAGACTGTTGCTCATACCACTCGGCCCGCTAGCAAATTCAGCTCCCCACCATCATCTGTGCCAAGAAAGCAGGCAAGAGAATGCGGAGACCAGTCGCCCACCACCGACAGAAACTGTGGTTCGTTTAGAGACACCACCAGCAGCTCACCCAAAGGCACACCAGTGAAAGGGTTACCGTTCTCTCCCTCCCAGGTATGCAATGCCAACTACAGGAAAACCACAGCTGTCTAACTGTGCTGATTTATTTCTGTTTCACCCACATGTGGCTTTTGGCCTTGTATCTACTTTCACTGCAGTTCTTCAACATATCTGGGACTGAGCATTTGAACCTGGACAATCCTGCACTTACGTCCACTCCAGTGTGTGGGCAGAAATGCTTCCTTAACACGCCACACCAGAGGGAAACCACACCCAAACACCAGAAGGAGAATGCTGGGTAATGGTCCTCTCTAAACTGACCCTCCTGGTCTTTTTGAAAGGGTAGTTCATGCATATGTATTCAGCAAGACATATTTTGTGGTCAGTCTTTGTTTCTTTAGTTTTGCAGTCAAGCTACAAGGCTAATTTGGCTAACATGCAGTAGAAGCTAGCAAACTGCATTGTTAACAGCTGCACTGAGTTACATAATCTCACACAGACTTTCTTATGTGTATTTTCAGATACAATATGACATAAATCTTTAAATAATAAATCTATAAATTTATCTGTATAAATGTACTTCTTCTATAGCTGTGCAATGTACTTTTGTCCATTTGATAGATAACCTGTCACACAGTGTCACAAACCATATTAGCCAATGGATTACTTGATTTTAGAACAAATGAATCAAGCATAGCGTTAGTTCAGACAGGCCACAAAGTCTAGCACAGCCCACAATCAACCGCTGTTATTAGCTAATCTCAATCAGATGACAACTTAGCTGATTGCCGGCTGTGCATACCCATTGGGTATATTCACCAACACACTTATTTAAGCTGCTTTAACTTGCCCATTGTCGCTGCTTTGTCTGCAGCCACTTTGCAACCTGCTTCCGCCTCATCTCCTCCCTGCTGTTTCTGATTTGTTCAAGGTTATTTGTTGTTATTGATGCCTGCTCTGTTTTCCTCCCTAAGATGGGTCATTCTGCTGCTCTCCCTGCCTTAGGCTTTCCATGTACGCATGTGGAAGGGCAGGGAGGTCCCATAACAGAGCCATACTGCCAAATATAACTTACTGCAAATGGAAATAAAATATTTTTTTGACAAAGTGGTCCTGACTAAAATGCAATTTACACAACTGTGTGATTTAGGCATCATGTTTGTGTAGTGCTACTGTGTGTACAAGCTTCTATTACTTGTTAGGCACATTAGTGTCATAGTTCCAGAGCAAAGCTACAGATCTCCAAACAACAAATGTTTTGATCGTGCATTGTGTACAGTAATAAAACTTGTAATCTGCTCAGTTTCAGAACCCCCAAGATCCGTAAATCCATAATGGTCCACACCCCGAGGACACCCACTCCTTTCAAAAATGCCCTGGCAGCTCAGGAGAAGATGCATGGGCCCTTAAAAATTGTGGTAAGTGTATCTAAAAAAGGCCAGTGCCTCTGTGGCTTTTTGCCCTAATTCTCCATATACTGTACCTGTCTGTAATTTCCACCACTATTCAGAGTATGAATAATAAGAAAGTGTGTTTTCTGTTGCATACAGCCGCAGCCACTGGCTTTCCTGGAAGAAGACATCAGAGAAGTGTTGAGGGAGGAAACGGGTTCAGATATCTTCACTCAAAGACATACTCACTCTGAACACAGGGCTTATGAGGTACAGTATCAATGCATTTCTTATTAATTAATTGATTAGTTAATTATTAAGTGTTTGTGTCAGATTGCTCGTACTAATTTTTGGGGTGTTTTCTAGATGGAAGTTCCTGCCAGAAAGGTGAGGAAGTCCTTGTTGTTGGACAGCTGGGGGAAGGAATGCCTCGGTGTGCAGCTATTCACTCAGCAGCAGATCAGCACTAATGCTCAAGTAAGGACACCGATCATATTCTCTTCTGATGTCTTAGGCCTTCTTAAGCCCTATTCTAGATGTATTAGTTTTACTTGGGGAGTTGCTATAATGTAAGTGATCACTGGCTACTTTTAATCCACTTTGAATCTTTCACAATAATAATTCTAGAGTGAATGGCCTTCTGAAGTTGGCTAAAAACCAGAGCTTCCTCACTAATAGGAGTCCTGTTCAAAGTGACCTCATGCCTTATTCACTGATGTAACCAAAAACATGTTAATAGACTGTGTGCCACAGTGTTATTGTGTTTTGCCTGTTTTATAAAACACATACATCCAGGCCATGATGTTACAGTCTGAAAATGACATACAATATCATCTACAAATTGGCGTTTACGCAACCTCCTCTGTTAAAATTACTCCAACTACTCCAGCTCCAAAAGTTCTTTATTGTAGGATTGTTTTTTATGTTGTTTTTTTTTTGGTACAATCATTGCGCTATCTATATTCTCTAAAAGACCTTTAGTAAACTCTTCCCTTACTGCTCTTTGTTAGATTATTTTTTGGGCGTGCATTATTTTCATTGTGCTGACTCTTTCTCTTACCCCAGTCTCTTAATGATGGGTTGTTGAGCAGCACTCTGCTGCTGCCCCCTCTGGCTGAGGGAGAGAAGCTCACCTGCTCTCCTGGCTCAGTAAAGGAGGACGCCTACCCTCTTATCTATCCCCTCAGCCCCCAGGCGAAAAAAGAGCTTCATGCACACAGGAACCCCGCCTACCAAACCTCTACTCAGGTACTATGCCTTTCAATTGCTTAGAACCTTTAGAAGAATGGTCAAGGAGTGGCTACTAGTAGTTGACATCAGTATACTATACACTCTGTTCTGAAATGCTTTAATGCTTAAAAGCCATAGAAGTCATGATAGTCGCCGTAAAATAGGTAAGTTGTCATTTTATGTGAATTATTGTTCACTTTTGTTTAAACTCCAGATTCCAAACTTTCACTTGATTCCACACCTATGTTTGTAACCAATGGATGAAATGTACTGATGTATGTACAAAGAAAGAAAAAAAATGTTTTATCCTGTTTTTTTTTTCTCTTTCTGGACAACAAAGCAAGCAGAACAGCAGAACTAGTGCAGACTCAGACCTGTTGAGACAGAATGTAAATGTGATTCAGTTTGGAACAACTGATTATAATATGTAATTATAATATATAATTACATGATTAAATTTACTTTAGTAAAGCAAAACTTTAACTGTAGACTCCTAAGAGTGAAAGGAATAACCCAGTGTTTTTTGAAGCAACTGTGCATTGACTTTTATTATAAATTTGTTTTGATGCGACATACTTTCTGTTTAGATAAACACAGAAATTATCCCATAATGCAACTGACTGTACAGTAAAGATGTGTCAGATAGAGAAGAGGTTGCAAAAAAGCAGAAGTATATCTTTAAAACTATTGATACTAATCAAATGTTCTTAAAAAATAAAACATTCCTAATCCTTACTGATCTTGCAGGCAAGCAGGGAGTGGGAGGCAGTGGTGTTTGGGAAGACGGAGGACCAGCTGATCATGACAGAGCAGGCCAGGCGCTACCTGACCTCGTCCCAGCTGCCCTGCACTCCGAGAGCGCTGGTCCTGTAAGCTCTGGCTCCGCAATGCTCCATTTCAGCAACCGTTCCTGCCCCGTCCCCGCGTTTCACCTTTAGACAATCTGGCATAGGAAACTAAACGCCCACCTCTTTTGTATATATTCACTAAAGACTTACTTATATGACAGTGTATTGCAGAATAGGCTGCCTTAACACACGAAGAAGCACGGTAGAGACTTGGCTTTGATTCTGGAGATGTAGACACAGCTGGGTTTGTGACTAAAAGAACATGACCTGTTTACCTGTTAGGATTACACTTTTAGCATCTACAGTAGTTGTAGATTTGCTGACCTAGGTCAAGGCATTTGAACAGACATTTCATATCATATAACTTTTTAGGCGTAGACAACGTCATGAGAGACAGTTTTGAGTATTACATTGGTGGAAGGGAATTAAACCCTTTTTAATGGTTTGTCTCTGCTGATCTATCTGTGCTGCGCCCATAAATGGTTGCTAGGTTCGACAAGCTTTACAAAATTGCCATTAGAAAAATGCCATTTACCCTAATAGCTACATAGTGTTGAGTTTCCAGTTTAAAATGTTAGAGTTATTAGAGGTAATTGAAACTAGACAGGTAAAAGACAAGTTAGCTTGGTTACATGACAAAATACATGTAGTCTATACTAACACTGGGAACGCATGCAAAATAAATACAATTTAAAGTGAATAACACTTCACAATTTAAAAAACTACAGTTTCAATCACATTGTGATTTCCATAACTCTTGTTCAACCTAGCAGCAGTTGCTACAACAGTATACATTTGTGGGTGAAGCATGTACAGGTCGGTTGTTTTTTATTAATATAAGAGAAAAAGCATTTTTTATTGATTTTGCTCTAATGTTAATGCCAGACAACCAAGGTACAAACAAAAAAATATTTAGGGTGCAGTTCCTGAAGTTGGCTCATACCAGCCTGTCTTCCAGGTTTTTAGCTTGTTTGTTTTTAGAGAATTTTTATTACCAACATGGCGTCTTAAGGATTGGAGAGCACTGGCAGTGTTGCACTACTGATTGTGGTTGTGTGTAAAGGAGAGGAGCTCGGAGAAGGAACTGGATAGCACTTGCAATGTGATTGTTTCGGCCTGAAACCGTAACAAGAAGGCTCTGCTCCGTTTATGCGGATGACACTCACTGAATGTATTGTACAGCATTTATCCGCGAAGTAGCGTCAAAAGGAAGGGTACCTCGTTTTGTTTTTTATTTTTGGCTTTTAATTTATTTTCTACTGTAAAACTAGAGTTGTTGAGATGTTTATTGAACACCTGGACCGTCCAGTTTCAGAAAAACATAAAAAAACACAACTAAAACAACAACAAAAAACAAACCTACCTTTTTGTTGACGGACACAGCTGTGACTGCAGCCTAAACGAATAGCATCTTAGCTGCTTTAGTCAATCTTACCATAAATCATGTTTTGGTACTGATTTTTTAATTATTTTTTTTAAGGTGCAGTCTAGCAGAAGTTACACATTCCAAGACATTCACATTCTTGGCAAAGTGGATTTCTCTCTTCATTTAGGGCTGTAGGTTGTATTTATTAAATCTCTACTAATTTATTTATTGCAAAGATATAAAGAGAATCTTTAATTTTATTTTCCGTCTTGTCGAGAAAAAGGATTTTGGCTACCTTCCATCACACATTTTTCAAAAAAAAAAAGAAAGAAAACATGTTAATGACAAACTGCCACTAATTGTTCTTTTCTGATTGGTTTAAAAAGCAGAAAATCATCTCCACAGTTGTATCTCTGTTGAGTTCAAACCAGTTTAAATACAGGTAGCAGCATTCAGCCTCCAAAATGTTTAACGTAGGCAAATTGCACTTTTTAAATGTTTAAATGTTGGTTTGTTTTCAGTCTGTGTTTTTCCCCTTGTAAAGTCCCCCTGTAGTGTTTGTGAGTTTTGTTTTTTTTTTAATTATGATTTTTTTTTGATGGTAGAGGTGGTGGCTGAATGTTTCTTTAAAAAAAATGAAACACTGACTTAGGATGGCATCTAAATACGAACAAATAAGAGTTCCTCTCTCTCACTCAGTACTTCTACTGGTGAAATCGAAAGCGAGCTGCTACTGAGAAACACAAATGAAGAGGCCATACTAATAGATAGAAACACAAGCACAGTCCTTTCGAGATGTAGGATGTATTGTTTTCGTATATATTGAATTTGAAGGCTGGTATCGAAGGTGACCCTTGTGAAACTGTTACAGTAGAGCATTTGTCAGACCAGTGTTTTCTACTGCGCATTTGAAATTATCCGGTAGTATTAGAGGTTACTGAAGGTGTCTGCATTAAGGCATTTTAATTAAAAGCAAGAGTTGGTGAAATGCACAGAGCTTGTTTAATTAATTAACTCAGTTGTTTATTTCAACACAAGGACTCAAGCACCAATTTATCTTTCAATAATTAATCGCAAGGTCTGTGTTCTTAAATCACCAAGATATTCACCATGTTTTATAGCATAAGATTGAATATTATTTAATGTAACAATGCAGGTAACAGCTAAAAAAGCATTTTTGATTTGTTCGAAGTCTTTGGTTTGATGTGTCTATGTACATTTTTGTCACGTTTTTAATGTAGGTGTATATAAAAATTCTATTTTCTAACGCTCAACCACCTAATCGTAGGTTTTGAGGGAAGTAAGTACATGTAGCAGTTTAAAAACAGTGCATGAAACGCAATACATTCACATCCCACTTGCATTTTCACAAGAAGTTCAAACATGACAATATTTTGCTCGTCATCTATTGCCTGCCTTTCTGAATCCTGCCAATAACCATATGTGACTCTTGTACTTATTGAAATAAAAAGAAAATAAAATAAAACGCTTTGTTCATTATGCTGTGGTCTCAGTCCTGCTCACATATGATTTCTCTCAAGCCTGTGTTTATAGCAGATTCAGTAGCCAGGAGTGCTATACTCAGGCCATCATTAATCCATATGCATACGTCTCTTAAAGCATTAATTTGACCAAAAATCTAATTTGCACAAATTTCCTCTTATGCCCAGTGTAGTTATTCAACCAAGACTTGTTTAATGTCTGAGCTTCGCTTCTTTGCCCTTGCACTGAAGACATGAGGCAAGTTAAACTAGTAATTAGCTAATCATAGAAACATGCATTAGCATCTTGCAAACTATAGGCCTAAACCATTACATGCTTGTCTTAAACCAAGTTGAGTTGTTAAGCTAATCTAAAGATCACTTAAAAACTCAACTTGGTGTGAGGCAAGTGTAGCTAATAACTAGCTAATAAGAAATACAATATTAAGGTAGCATCTTTAGCATTGTGCATCTGCCAGCCTAAACCATCACATACTCACGTCATTGAGTTGCTCAGTGGCATCGAATAGATTGGCTTTTGTGATTTATGGCACTGTATACCCTACTGTCATCTAAAAAAATGGTCTAAAGTACAGACAAAAATCCTGCTTCAAGATGGCTGGTGCATTCAGTTATGTGAGGTCTCATTGTCCATTTGTATAGATTACAGTGAGATACAGTCAGAAACCACATAAACAAGACTGTTTGAAACAAATGTGATGATTTAGGCATGCAGTTTGGCACAAACCTGGTAGCATAAGCTTCTTTTGCAGGATAGCTATGTTAGCCTTGTAGCCTCCATGCAGAACTGAAGGATCAAAATGTGTTGGTTGATTGACGGCATGGGATGAATGGAGGAGATTGTTTAAATTCGATTTTTTGCCAAACCTTTCCTTTAAAATGAACAAATTGTGGCCATGGCACTTAGTATCTTTACTTGCATGGCCTCATTCATGTCATAACCAGATTCAACATCTTTGTCAGTGGAGTCCTGTTCCCCTCTTTGGTGCTATCTGAAAGCCAGGTGTTAATGGCAGGAGTGCAGGTGGAGTATGTGGAGCTGACTGCTGAACTTTTGTCTGTGGACTTTGTGAGTTTGCTGTCATGTCAGCCTGGGGTCTGCGGACACGCGCCCTTTCTGAACAAGAGGCCCCTCTGCAGGTCAGCTGCTCTGGCTAAAGAGGCCCACTCGCCCATGAAATAATGTCTTTTGGTTCCATTGTTCCCTGAGTCTGTTAGTTTTACAGGCCCATTCACTCAATTGCCCCCAAATGGAGGGGGCACAAGGCCCCACTGACATGCCTTCTGCTGCCTAGGGCCATTACAAGCCGATGGCACATGTGCTCTAAATCATTTCTTCTTCTGACTCAGAGAAGCTGTGCTATTGTGGACCAACACTGGCTGAGATGTCAAAGGGCCTGTTGGCTCTGTGCTTGGGTTGGTGTTTTTGGACAGTATGGCCTTGAAGGCACGCTGGCTAAGACCAAAACAAACACCTGTTGTCTAACATTGATGTGTATACTCAGATGGGGTCAGCTGAATGATGACGGCAACATGTATGGTTATAAAATGATCTTAAAGGGCCTGTATTATGGAAAACTGAATTTTGCTCAATTCTTCGATTGATTTAATTTTATTTTAAAAGCTTAAAAAAGGTAATATATAGTATATATAGAAAATAAGCTTAAAAAAACAGCCCATTTTGAATGAATTGTTTTTGTGACGTCACAGAAAAACAAATTTATATATGTTGACCTATTCATTTATGGCCCTATTATTTTTGAACGCAGTACAGCACAGCCAATCAGAACAGAGGTATTTACATGTATATCTTAAAGGCACAGTAACAAAACCAGCCTTGTCAATGATGAGGAATAAAAAGATATCAGAAACACTCATGAAGAAATGAAGCGCAACATAAAATCACATGAAGGAAACATGCAGGATAGGGCCCTTTAAAGGAACAGGCAACCTGTTGACATGAAATTCACTTATAAGCCAGTTGCCTCTGTTAAAGAATAGTGCTGCTTTAGTCTTCATGTCATGTTTTATGCAGAGATGCAATAATGAAAAAGTCACATCACTCAGATAACGCTTCCCTTTGAAGATGTAAACAATTATGCATCACCCCTTGTTTAGAAATGTGCGTGTGTATGTGTGCGTTTAGAGGTGTCCCAACACGGCATGTGGCGGGTTGCAAACTCATCCCCGTGAAGCCCCTCCCCCAAGTGCCTGCGTGCACACTGCCAGCCTTTGTGTGTGCCAGACAGCAGATGGTAGGCCATTATAGCAATGACAGCCCCAGTCATCTGGCAGGCACCCCCAGTACAGGCCCTGGTTGAGCGGGAAAGCCAGGGCGAGGTGTTCTGAAGGCCTTCCCTGCCTGCACGCTTATATAGGTCAGAGTTTCCATTGGCCCACACAAGAGCCACTGCTGTGAGTCTGGACATTAGAGACAGTCCGGGCGCATAACTACAGAGTGCTTGAGCACAGAGGAGGAAGCCATGAATAAATGCAGCAGGGCGTGGAGCAGGCGCCTGACAGGCATTGGAAAAGGTTACAGATATTAAAGAAAAAAAAAACACAACAGCCACACTGTCAGTCCATGACGATGACATGATGTGTGATCCGTAACAGATGTGGATTAACCCCTTAAACTCCAGGCTTATTATTATTTATTTGTTAAGGTTCAGGCTTTTTATCCAGTAACCACTATGAATTATTTGAAAATTGCTGTGAAATGTGTAATTATGGGTGAAGAAGGCATTTAGGATTATTGTTTAAGTATTAAGATTCAGGCTTATTACACTGAAGCCACTATGAATTTTAATGCCAGCCATTATGAAACGAATATGTCAGCTAGGTTTTTATGACTGAGGAAGGAAAATCTAGACTTGTTGATGGTGATGTTAAATTTCAAGGGTTAAGTTAAAGGCATGCACTTATTGCTTTCCAGATTTATTATTGTTATTAGGATTCAGGCTTGTTAACCAGTAACCACTGTGAATTATTTGGAAATTGCTATAAAAATGTAAGCTGTGTAATTATGGGCAAAGAAACAAAATCTTACATGGCACTAAGCCACTATTAATTATACAGGAATTACCATGAAACTAATTAGCAATATAGAGTATTTATGAGTTTGAGAAAGAAAATTCTATACTTATTGACCAGTCTTTTGAATTTAAGTCATTGAGTAGAAAGCATTTGCTTATTATTGTCTGCATGTATTGTTCCATCATTAGGTTTCAAGCTTATTAACACATAACCACCATGACTATTTGCTAACTTGTATGAAACAAATATGTAAGATATCTAATTATGGGTAATGAAATGAAATCTGAACCCTCTGAAAAGTATCTAAGACTTTAAAACGCTAAGTAGAAGGCATTCCCTTCCTATTATTTTGGCTTTTAAGGCTTATTCCTTTGCTATTAAGGCTTATTATGCAGTACCCACTATGAATTATTTGGTAACTACTACAAAACTATGCAAATGTATAATTGAAAGAGGAAAGGAAAATCTAGCCTTGCTAACAGCTCCATAGAGTTTAAATGATTGCACAGAATGCATTTGTTTATTATTTTACAAGCATATTATTCTGTGGTTAATATCAAGGGGTGTTAGCCAGTAACCACTATTAATAATATTGTAACTTTTATAAAAGTAAAATACAAATTGCAGATATGAGAGTTATTAGAGGAAAGTAAATCTAGACCCACTGACTGATCTTTATGGATTTTGTCATTTGCCATTTTGCCCATGCAATTCTCTGGCCCCGAGTGGTCAGTGATTTGGGGGGGTGGGGGGTGTAACCAGAGCTCGGGAAGTTCTGCTTTGAGTGTGAGACAGATACAGACTTGTGAATAGAGCTGTTCTGCAGGAGAGGCACCTGGTGAATAGGCAGAAGGCTGTAGGGGGAACATGGTGTACCCTGGGTGTGTCTGGGGTGTGCTAACCCTCACTGTGTCCTGCCTAGCAGCTGCTCACCTAGCAGGTGATCTCCAGGTACCAGCTGCCATAGTTGTGAAAAAGCCTGCAGCACACTCAGCACATGTGCGTACACATGTGTGCACAAAGTTTGCAATCATTTGTCATAGAAATCATTTGGGTAATTTTACGGTCAGCTGCATAATTATTGCCACACTTGATTAAAAAAGGTGATGAATTTTTTTTTCTTTGGTTAATTAGCTCCACTTCACACTAGAAATATGACGGTAATATAACCTTTCAATCAAATAGATTTAGTCTAAGAAAACTATTTTTTTAAATAAAACAGTACATCAAAATTCTTGGGATCTCTGGATTTAGTACTTTGTGCAACATTTATTTGCCAATATAACAACGTCTGCTTCTACAATGCTTAATTAGACTGGAGAAAATGGAGCAAGTTAGATAGAAAAGTCTTTCTTATGGCACACCTTCCTAAACTTGCATCCTCTGCTGGGCATGTTTATTACAGCTCTGGTTGTTTTAAATTACTTCCAACAGTAAAAACTGGCATTTTCAGGCACGGAATTCCCAGTCTTGCTCGTGTTGAGGACTGACTATGACAGTTTGGCCTCTGTGTCACCACATTTTAATACCCCAGTGAAATAGGTATGGATGTCATGGATGGCTGGATGGATGGCTACTTAAGAGTTCTTGAACAGTCATATGAAAATAAAAATGGAAATATGCTTCAGTTACATTTTGTTTCAGGGTGTAAATAATTCTGACAGGTCTGATTTACATAATACTTTTTCCCAAGGGTTTTGGCAAAAAGTTTTCTTTTATGTTTTCAGAGTGAAATGGAAGCTCATTAACCACAAAGATTTTTTCCTGATTTTTAAGGCAGCTTTACCAATGAGCTAATAATTATGTAGCAGTAGAAGTGTACAGTAGAAGTTTGTTGATTTTCTGAAAATAAGTTAGACATGCTCTACAGAGAGCAGCATTTTGCACAACATTTTGCACATTTTAATGCCCAATTCTCTTTTTCTTTTGCTAAATTTAACATATTGGGGAAAATGAGACATAAGTCATGGCCTGTATAAGTTTTATATAAATGTATATATTTTTCAATATGTTAAATTCAGCAAATAGAAATTCTTCACTAACATTTGAAGAAAAAAATGTCATATTTAAGTTGGTTTCCTGTAGAGGATGTGTTAAACAATTTTCATTTTACTAACTTCCTAAAAAATGATATTGTTTTTATTTTACTGAAAACTAAATTCTAAACTTTTGACTGGTAATTAAGACAATAGAACGGTGGTATATGCATTACCTTGCATCATCCCCCTAAGAGCTGAGATCAGAATAAAAGCAGGGCATCAGCGTAACATCATCAGTCACTGAGTTTGCTTCTGGATTAAGACTAATTAAAGCATTCTGAGAGGCCTGCTTCAGATGCCAGGAAAGAAAGCTGCAGGCTTTGGTTAAGCTGTGCAGAACAGATGGCTTGAAGCACCTTATTAGTGTAAAACCTGCAGTAAGTCAGTATCTTCAAATCAAGGAAGTGGCTGAATTAGAAGAAATGGTAAACATAAATGTATGGCACATGACGCGGTGCTGACTTAGAGCACGTTATATATATTGCATGGCCTGTATTTAGCAGCTGTGCTGTTGGGTACTGCAGAAAAAACTGAGTGCACATAAGTGGGGATGTCCTGACCAAAAAATCATTAGTGACTAATTCTTTCAGGAATTATTATCTGATGACTGAACATGTGTCTGGGTGCTCTGCTTCATAGCAACAAAGAAACAAGCACAATGGAAAGAAAGGTTTAGTGTAAGCTGCAGCCCTCATTACACTGATGCAATTAGTGATCGGATATGTGGCAGTGGTGTAGTGCAAATAGATCCTTATCCTATTGTTCAAATTTGGACAATATTTTAAAAATAGAAAACCAACATGCAGATAAATGTATAAAAGTATCTGTGTAACCTCAGGAAAAAAAAAGGAAAATAAATTTTAGACGTATCCAGAAAGATGAATGGAGCTGTGAGTGATTTAAAGAGATTAAGAAAGCTGTAAAACAGGAAGTCGAATTTTATTTAATTAAATTATTAGCCAGAAAGTCTCAGATTTGAAAGATGTTGATGAAATGTCAGAACAGACATTGAAAAATAAATAAACAAATAAATAGTTACGTATTAGTTATGGAATCAACACTGATATATAAACAATGAACTTTTGTGGAAGGGTTGTGGATGGCCAATAAAAACTGCATATATATATATATATATATATATATATATATATATATATATATATATATATATATATATATATATAATTTGAAAATGTTTACTGTCTTTTATATTATATGTATACTTCGTAATGAATGGACCAACTTGCAAAATGTGTGGTTCCACTGACTTACATTAAAAGTAAGGTATGTTCTTCCCTTCTCCAGGAAAGTTACCATTTTGGAGATAGAAGGTTTTTGATATATATAAATACACTCACCGGCCACTTTATTAGTAGAAGGTTGGACCCCCTTTTGCCTTCAGAACTGCCATAATTCTTCATGGCATACTTTCAACAAGGTGTTGGAAACATTCCTCAGAGATTTTGGTTGGTTATTTGAGTTACTGTTGCCTTTCTATCATCTCGAACCAGTCTGCCCATTCTCCTCTGACCTCCTCTGACCTCCTCTGCCGCTCACTGGATATTTTCTCTTTTTCGGACCATTCCCAGTAGATCGTAGGTGTGGTTGGTTAGTGTAGTGGTTAACACCTTTGCCTTCTACGCTGTAGACTGGGGTTCAATCCCCCACCAGGGTAAGCACCCTACACTATACCAATAAGGGTCCTTGGGCAAGACTCCTAACACCACCTTGGCCTACCTGTGTAAAATTATCAAATTGTAAGTCGCTCTGGATAAGAGCGTCAGCAAAATGGCGTAAATGTAGATCAGCAGTTTCTGAAATACTCAGACCAGCCCGTCTGGCACCAACAACCACGCCACGTTCAAAGTCACTTAAATCCTCTTTTTTCCCCATTCTCATGCTTGGTCTGCACTTCAGCAAGTTGTCTTGACCACCTCTGCATGCCTAGCATGCATTGAGTTGAGGCCATGTGATTGGCTGATTAGCTATTTGTGTTAACAAGAAATTGAACACCTAATAAAGTGGCTGGTGAGTGTGTGTGTATGTGTGTATATATAAATATACACACACACACACACACACACACACACACACACACACACACACACACACACATATATATATATATATATCACTGTTGTCGGTCCAAAGAAACACCTCCTTGTTTCTACACTATTTGTGTATTTTCTGAGCTACAATTACAGACTGTCCATCTGTTTCTTTGCATACTTTATTACCCCCTTCCACCCTGTTCTTCAATGGTCAGGACCCGCAGAGGACCAAAAGAGAACAGGTACTATTTAGGTGGTGGATCATTCTCAGCACTGCTGGAATCAGATACATCAGTGCTGGTGGAGTTTTTAAACACCTCAGTGTCACTGCTGGACTGAGAACAGTCCACCAACCAAAAATGCAGCATCCTGATTAAGGACTAGAGGATGACCAATTCAAACAGATGAGCCATCACCTCTGACTTTACATCTACAAGGAGGACTGACAAGGTAGGAGTGTCTAATAGAGTGGACAGTGAGTGGACACAGTGTTCAAAAACTCCAGCAGCACTGCTGTGTCTGATTCACTCAGACCAGCACAACACACACTAACACACCACCACCACATCAGTGTTACTGCAGTGCCCAGAATGATACACCACCCAAATAACACCTGCTCTGTGGTGGTCCTGTGGGGGGTCCTGACCATTGAAGAATAGGGTAAACACTCTGTAATTGTAGGACTACAAAGTGAACCTAAACAGTAAGTGGAGCTGACAAAATAGACAATGAGCATAGAAACAAGGAGGTGCTTTCAATATTATAGCTGATTGGCATGTAAAAAAGTACATTTAGTGTGTAGTTTATACTATTTAAATAACTGACAAGTCATTTCAAATTTTTTTGAAAAGTAGTGTAGACAGGAGAATATGACCATTTCATTTAATTTTTTTATTTAAAAAACAACGACATATCAGGTACAGGATGCAGCAGATTACAATACAGAAAAAACAGAACTGGAAAAATAGGGAAAAAATTAAACTCTTAATTTAAAAGAGACTCTTACTTTGAAAACAAATGCCATGCCTTTCTGGGTACTTCACACATATGGGAATAAGAGAGAGTAGAAAATTTTAGTGACTTGTGACTTCCAGAAATGGCCTATTATCATGTTACGTTAGCATGTTTTCTTTTACTATTTATTTCCTTGGACTTCCTACCCCGCGGTTTTTACAGCATGTGCCTTCATATTCCATTCTGTCATTTTTGTCATGTTACCACTGGATCTGGTCATGTCCTCCAACACTGCACATAGACTCACAGTTTTAGTGTGATATATGAGCAAGAAGAGGCTCCTGTATCTTGTTAGCTCAGCATGCCAGATTGGCTCCCTTATACAGCAGAGCCTCAAAGGAGAATGGAATATATTGTGTATGTTGTCAATTACTACTGCATAATATGGGCAAAATACCATATTGCAATTGTATGGCTACATATTGCGATTGCGATATGCTCACAAGTGATGACTGTTAAGGATCGGCCTGGGTCATTTTCTAACAGCCGTCATTCCATTTTTGAAGATCCTGTGACACTGAAGGTAAATGAATGTAAGATGGAACATTTCAACTTTAGAACCCCACAGGGTGTAATAATGGCAATTTTTGGAGAAAAGTGTGTTAGGCCTGGATTTCCTTTTTTTGGGCATGACACAGACTACACAAAGACAACACGACCTCAGAGATCTATATAGACACAATATTATATTTAAATTATATCGGTACATTTTGCTTCAAATAAAATGTAATCACATCTTAGAATTTTAAAGGATCAGCCTGCATTATTTTTTGATAATAACACCAGGAGAACACTAGAAGAACACCTGAAGGACGTCAGGATACTCAGAGCCCACAATAAAATATTCAGTGACTGGTTAGAGGCTCATTTGCATATTGCAGATCTCTGCAATGTCTATATTGTGAAGGCCATTGCTGAGATAATGATTAATAGACGATACATTGTGCAGCCATGCAGTCAGTATATATAATATCCATGCAATTTATGTAAGTAATATAACATTATATGGAATGTGTTATTTTAGAGTCCCAAACATTGTTTCAACTCTGTTTTAAATTTTTTTGCCAAAACACCCCAACGACAAAAAAATTATTGACTTCAGCAACTTAAATGAAACCAAGAATTATTGTTGCTTAGCAACCAGTGGTTGGTAGAATGATACAGGTATGGTGAAAAAAATAACACTTTTATCAGAACAAGCTGTTATGTAATGTAATGTATTGTCAACATGTTCCATTTTAGTATGGGACATTCTGCTGTGCGATGAGTGGCGGGCTGTCCTGCAGACCAGGGGGATTCAGTCGGGTTCAAAGGCGCTATTGCTGGCCCCCTGGCTGTGGCTCTTCCTGCGATGTTTGGACAGGATCCTGTGGAGCAGGCTGGGGGAGCTGGGGGCCTGGGCCTCGTGCTTTAGGGTCAGGAAAGGACCCTCCTCCCCTCCCCTGGAGGGCTGCGGCCTGCCTCCACTGGGGCGACACAAAGAGGAAACAACAAGCACAAAGGCGCTGTTTATTCCCGCTGACCCAGATTCCAGCGCTTTGAGAGAGAGAGTGAGAGAGAAAGAGGGAGAGAGAGAGTGTGTGTGTGTGTGTGTGTGTGTGTGTGTGTGAGAGTGTGGGAGAGAGAGAGAGAGAGAGAGAGAGAGAGAGATAGACAAGGGGCAGGCTGTTTAGGCCCCTCACAGTAAGAGGGACGCTTTTTGAGTCTAATCAGGCCCAACACACCTCTACTACACAAACAAAGCAGGATTTTTTAGTAAAATAGAAAGCCCATACAAAGGACTGTAATAAATACATGATTTCCCCTTTTCTCATTAGACTGGTTTAACCTATCTCACTTAAAGGTATCTGACTAACAGAGAAATCCTGCTTTTTGAAACACCCCTGACCTCTGTGCAGCTACACAAGCAGTGGGCGTCAGCTCACAGGCATTTTTACAAGCAGTGAGAGTGAACAGCGAGACATGACAGGGCAGATATGCAGTCTTTCTTTCTTAAAAATATCCTACCTACTACTGTCATACCACATAAGTTCTAAAAACAGTAGCTATAACTGGCAGCTGTCTTTTTGAATAGGATGGCAAGTTTAAAGAAAACAATTATTAATTTGGGTTTTCTTTTCTTTATTTATTTCCTTAACCCTATCTTTCTTTCCCAGTGAAATGCCCCACTTACTGCTTTTACAATAGTACTCACATTGTAAAATTTACAAAACTCCAACTGGCTGCTCCATTTTAGAGCATGGTGCTGAATCTATAGCAAGGAACATCCTTCCTTCCTTCTTTGCTCCCTCCCATCCTTCCTTCCTCCTTCCCTATACTTCCTTTTTTTCTATCTATCTATCTATCTATCTATCTATCTATCTATCTATCTATCTATCTATCTATCTATCTATCTATCTATCTATCTATCTATCTATCTATCTATCTATCTATCTATCTATCTATCTATCTATCTAGCTGTAAAAATGTCAGGATAAGCAACCTGGTTCTAGCTGCCTCAGAATTGATCAGATGTGGTGTGTGTGCTGTTTGTATGCATTGTTAGCTAATGAGCTATGAGATGAGCCACCTGTTTGGGGTGTGGTGGGTTTGGAAGGAGAGCAGCTGCTTTGGGTGGGCGCTGAGAGGGGGCTGGAGGGGGTGCTGATGAAGGCAAGAGCAGTGAAGTGGAGCAGAGTGGGGGGTGGATGGGCGCGGAAACACACACTCACCCTGCACAGTCCCCGAGGAACTCTGCGGCCCCAACGTGAACTGAACTGTGTCTCCGTAAGCCTCGTCCATTCTTAGCGGCGTCATCCCTCTAGGAACACAAGCAGAACAGATCAGGTCACAGTACAACAGGATTAACTCCATTCTAATATTGACCTTACTGCACCTCTTTATGTAACAAACTCATTTCTGCACTGTCACATATTGCTACAGGACAGCCTGAGGGCAGGCGATATCAATACAATCATCATGATGCGTAATATGGATGATATACAATTGCATCATGTTTTAGTCGCGGTGTCAGGTTTGAAAAGTCTATAAAGGATTATAGAAACGTTATTTTATTGTACCTTTCCTTCAATAAACTATTTAAAAGAACATCAGGAGGAAAAAAACAAGTTTCAAACAATGAATAAAAAACAATTAACAAAATATGATGATGTCATAATGGACTGACATTTAATCAGCTACTTGTTGCAGTTGCTTGTGTACTGGTTGTTGTTTTTTACAAGTCACTGTTGTCATATTTATGACATGCAGTTTTTCTAGAAGTACTGACTCTACCCATGACATACTTGGGAAAACATATTGTGACAATTTACTGTGATAATGTTCACATTGTTCAGCTTTAGAGTAGCTGACATTCATTATGAAACAACTGTTTCAACCTACTTACAGTGCTGAGCAAAAGGCAGTGATATATTGAACTCTAAGGTGATATATATAGAACTCTTTTCAAAAAAGGTTCTATATAGAACCATCAACAGTATATGCTTCATTAATCTGAAGAACCCTTTCACAATGCAAAGAACCCTTAAATCATGCAAAGAGTTCTTTGACTGTCCATGGGTTCTATTATAGAGCTATTTTCTTTACAAAAGAACCCTTGAGGACATCCTTTCTCACGAATGTGGTGTGTGTCCAAGCAAGTAATGAAGAGAAATAGCTCCAAATATTTAAGATGTCTAAATACTTCTTCACAGTACTATATGTAGATGAGTTAGTGTTAGAGGCTCTAAAATACATGAATAAATAAATAAGTAATGTTATACAGCACCTTTCATACACAAAAATGCAGCTCACAGAACTTCACTAAATAAAGTATATTTAAATAAAACAGTAAATAAAGGTACCTCAGTTGACCTTGGCTTGGATGTGGGGTTATAAAATTGATATAAAACTATATATTATATAAAAGATCTTTAAATTATAAAAATGCTCTTTACATTTGCACATCTCTTCCCAAAAATGATTCATTAAAAGTCTTGGTCACACATTATGGAAGGGCAGCATTCATAAAGCTACAATGACACCTACATATGCCTTTTATGACAATTGACATAAGCCTGCACAGGCATTTACAACAGCTTATTCCAACAAGTGTTAGACATAGAACACTCAACACTCAACAGTGACATAAAATTGGGTTAGTGTAGCCTTGTAGGAAAAAGCCTGTATAAATGTTTATGTAGGTGTCATGTAGCCTTTTGAATGCTAACCTTCAGTAAAGTGTTACCAAAGGTTCTTTAGGAGACCAAAAGTGGTTCTTCTGTAGCAAAGACAAAGAACCCTTATTTTACTTTCAAGAATGCACCAGCTGAATGCCTGAGCTGGCAGCTTGCATGTACTTACATGGTCTGCATTATGACTCAGCTCAATGACACAGGAGGCAGGGAAGTAGCCCTGCTGACCGCTCTGCAGCCGCCCAAACCACCTTGACTCCTCGTGTTTGGAAAAGACTTGGATAACTTCACCCTGAGTGAGCTCCACTTCATCGGGCCACTGGGGGACGTATTTGTGTGTCACCACCACCTAGTGGACGTGTCACATTTGAATACATACTGGGATGAGCAAATTCTGAAAAGTTGTAAGTCATCCAGCACAGTCAACTGCCTGCCACTTGATCTCAAAAGGCCTAAGTCACTGGAGTGGATAAGCTGTTTAAAAGAACAAGGATTAGTTGGTTCTAAATTCAAAGACGGCTAAATCCTCTCCTAGCCTAGATTACTTGCACCTTTAGCAAAGCATTTATAAAGCTAATCACTGACTGGCCCAATATAGATATTAGAGCATCGAGGAGATTCAAAACACTGAGCAATGGACCAAATCAATGCTGAAAAGGCATTCTGCAGAATGCTTACAGCTGGTTAGGATTAAGATCCTGTGTCCCTAGGCATTAGAGCCATAGTGCACAATCCACTGACAATAAGACTGTTAGCTGAAAAGGTCTTGGTTTTGCTAAAGATTCATTCTATTTCTTCACAAAATATCACAGTTGATTCCTCAGCTAAGACCTTGTCAAGTTTGGTCAGGTATGCCAATGAGAGGGTGAGATCACTAGAAGATGCCAAAATGATCTGTTTTGTCCAAACACACGCCCCTGTACACCAAGTTACACAATGACAATGCCTTTTGTTTATGGTTGGATTGTAAACATAAACTGAATGTTTCAGAAAGTGTTTCAGAAAGATTAAAATGATTTAAATCTACAATTGGTGCACCTTTGGTGCTCGTCTGGGTTCATTATATGGCAGATCTGGCCATGGCTGCACATGCTAGGAATTCGTGATGAATAAGATGGGGAAGGATTTTCTTTAAAGGAGAATTCCTTTTTTTCCTGGAAAAAAAAATTCATGAAATGAGAGTAGTTTGAAATGTCGTTCTAGAAAATCTTAGCAAGTCAGAGGTGTTCACAGGGGTGAACACGTCTGAAGTGTCTAAAAGCTCCCTCACAGAAAGCTATTACATCAACTTTTTACAAATAAAACGCCTAAGATATTGTTTTAGGTTAGTTTAGATAATTAGCTTTTGGCCTAAAACATATTGTATGGTACTGCTGTATGGTAATTCCATATAGTAACAGAGTATGAATTATATATGTAACATTATAACATACACTAGTCATTTCATTGTAATATATATACAGTCTTGCAAGATAATGCAATGGCAATGTATAAATACAGTGTCTTTTGCAATGTCTTTTGCAATGTCCTATAAGCTGCATATCATTTTGAAGTACCTGAGTCTAGGTGATAGATAATATCAGAGTATGGGATAATGCATTAGTAATCACGAAATTCAGTGATTTCACACTTTTAGCAGTGACCCAAGTGCATGAGTTTTGCTTTACATAGAGTTTTAAAGACAGATTTGGGATAAAGTATGAAAGGTGTAGGAAAGGGTGTTGTAGCTTTTTTTCACAGGATGCATTTTATGTTTTTTTTTTTTTTTTTTTAAATTCAACAAATACAGTAATTGTGCCTTAAACTGTACAGACATGTGTTCTCTGTAGCGAACATGTTAATTTGACCAGGGTGCTCAAACCTTTGCATATAACTTTATATATATTAGCATTTTTTAAAAGTCATTTTGCAAGATTTTGCAAGAAATATGATATCATGGTCTGCAATTATGTACAGTGACTTTAACTCTGTAACAGTGCTGCCCCTGCAACTTTTACACAAATGCATTCCTATGTAATATTATAGAACAGGAATCTTAACAATACCTTATCTGGTTCTTCATGTCTGTACCGATGCCTTGATCTGCTTACTGTCAAAATGCAAAAATCAGAAACATCATTTGTACAAACAGAATTAGCAGTCGACAGGTTATAAAATACAATCCAACCTACATGTCAGCTCCATAAAAGCTATACAAATGCAACCTCTTGGCCTAAATGTATTATAACTTTAAGCACATGTAATGGAATCAATTATGTCCTACTGCACTGATCCGTCTGGTGAACAGCGCAAGGCTGTATGGAATACTTACGATACAAGCTGTGTAATGCAATATGTATATAAAGCAATATACATGTATATAAAATTACATTGCATTACTAACCTTGCGGAGAGAAGACAGTGGTGAAAACTTCAAAGTGTTCATTGCTCTGCATGTATATGTGCTGCATCTTGAGTCCTGCGTCTGTTGGACACACTGACTCTCCTCCACTCTCCCGGGCTCCTTTAAATAAACTCCATTCACTAATCCACTGCCGAGGATATTTAAGGCTACAGCCTGGCACAGCACTCACACGCCTTCGTTTGCTCCAGCACAAATCTCACTGGATCCATTCATGCCCCTGTGACACTATTTGGTAACACCTGTGACTCGGTCCAAATTCTCCACCATATGCTGTTGACCATAATGCTGCATGATGAATACAGTAGCGTGTCATATTCCCTATGTGAGTTTGCAGCATATTGGCATGCTGCAAATGAATTCATTCCAACCAAAAAAAAGGATGCACTAAAAAGAGACTGAAAAGCCCTGTCCTTGGTTTTAAACTATAGAGCAATTTTGAAGTCCACAAAACAATTGGGCTGATTTCCTAGACATGGATTAAGCCTAGTCTTAGACTAAATTATGCTGACCATAGTGAGTTACCACTGGAAAGGCTTAGACTAAATCTAGGAGACTGGTTTGTGAAGCTTTTTCATTTATGGCATTTGGTAGACACTCTTATCCAGAGCAACATACAATTTAATTATTTTACACAGGTAGGCCAAGATGGTGTCACTATAGCAACCACAGCTTGTTTGTATTTTTTTGCCAATTTCTTGTTAATAAAAAAATATTTGCATGAATTTATTTTAAAATTATATTTTTCCTCTCTTTAGTTTTTTTCCCCCACGCATGACGGCCTGCCCTTGAATTTAAAGGGCCCATATCTCGGAAAAACAATTTTTTTCTCACTTTAAAAAGTCTCATGTAGCGCGTAAACACTCCTCAGTTCATAAGATAAGATAAGATAAGATAAGATAAGATAAGATAATCCTTTATTAGTCCCACAGCGGGGAAATTCACAGTATTACAGCAGCAGCAGAGTAACAGGAGTAAGGCACTCAGTAATAGAAATGGGAAACAGTATAAACATTATCAACATTATAAATAATAAAAATTAAAGCTAAATCTCTAGACTATTTACAGGAAAAATAAGGATAATAAAATAAAATAAGAGTTGCATAGGAATCTGTATTGCACTTAGCATATTGCACAAGATCTGTATTGCACTTAGCATATTGCACAATTCATACATAGAAAATAAGCTGCAAAAACATCTAGTTTTTAATGAATTGCTTTTGTGATGTCGCAAAATCCATCTCACTTACTTATTGTAGTAAGTTTGAACACTTCTGGTTAATTTATAGCTTTGTTGAGTTTCTAAGGGAAAATAAGTAACAACATTCTCCACAGGTGACCAATTTAAATATGGCAAGCATCTGCAATTTTACTGCACTTTATCTGCTTTTGCCTAGTTTAACATATTGGTAAAAAATAAAATATAATATGTAAAATATGCTAGAACTTTTGCTCAAGCTACATTTAATGATGATTTTTTAGTATGTTCAATTCATCAATTAAATAGCAATTGTGCATTTAAATGTGCAGAAGTGTAAAGGACATGTTCACTTATTTTCATGTAAATCAACAAGGTCACAAAATCAACACAGCATGTAATTTGACCAGGCGTGTTCAAACTTTTGCATGCAACTATATGCCTGCTTATGTGGCCTATAGTTGTTAAACTCCACCCATTTATGTTGAAGTTATGAGGAATGTTTGGCTTGGACTACAGGGCAGCTAATCAGACCAGAGCTCATTTACATATTGCTGTTGTCGGAAGAAACCTTGTATCTCCATTTCTGATGTTTTTCAATTTGGACATAATTTTTAAAAATACCTGATACCCTTTACACTGTGCATAAATTCATTATGAACAGACTTTTCTTTCTTGTTATTAACATTAAATAATTACTGCAATGCAGTTTAGCTAGCCTTTTATATACATTTACATTACAATTTTAACACTTTTTTTTAAATAAAATGTTTTTAATGGCTGCTCAACTCACTGTCAGATTCAGTTTTCAATCATTTAATTCATATTAAAGAAGCACTGTAATGCTGTTTATCTATTTTTGTCATTTTGCAAATCTACAGGTCTACAAAGCAGCAACAAAAGAGATTTGCTGTCCTTTCAAAAACTGCAGAAAAACCCCTCAAACTCAATTAAATATGTTTGACCTTTGCTCTCTCTCCATCTGGCCCACTGCTCGTATGAGACAGGCCAAGGCTACTACCAGCTCAATATGGGTCAGCCTGACTCAGCTTGGAGATCCTGATTGATTTTGATGCTGACAGTGTCCCATATTTCTGTCCTGTGAGGTGGGATAGTGATTGTTAATAGCTGCTGTTTTGACCGCTATTACAGCAGTCAACAGATGGACTCCCCCCCAACCTCCCACCCCCAAATCCCTTAGCTTCCCTACAGACTGGTCTCAGTGGTCAAACAGCATCCATCAAATGAATGAAGGATGGATTATGCTGTCATTCAGAAAGACCCGCCAACTTTGCATAAACATTAACATGTAGACACGGGATGTGCATCTGTTTTCAAAAGGGGAAAATGTTTTTTGGTGCTGGACGAGAAATCTCATCATAAACAAGGACAAACAAAGGCAGTTTGAGTAATGAATCTCTCAGTAGGTAAAGAGGAGCAATGATGTTTAAAGCTGTCACTGTACTACATTGGTTAAAGCCATAACATTACTTAGTTTTGACAATTAAAGGAGAATTGCAGCCATTTTTTAAAATTATTTTATAATAAAAAACTTGAGATGTAAACAAAATTCAGAGTGATTTGATACAAAACGGTTTGTTGTCAAGAAATTATGACTTGGATTTCTTTACAGTGGTGGTGATAGGAACCATATCTACAACATAAATATAGCCATTTTACTTAGTATCCAAAAGTGAACTGACATGAGTTTTTATATGTGATGTTGATAATGGGCCTATTTTGGGGGCTATTTTGCCTTACAACGCCCGCATGTATCTATCCACCTTGAATATATTAAAAAGGCTAAAACATGCAACAATGTTCTGTGAAGTAGCTTTTAGAGGCATTAACTGATTCAGATGTCTGGTTCTTATCACCACTGTGAAAAATTCTGACTCTGCAAGTTCCTCAAGTTCATATTATAATTATGCATACATTCTGAGAATGTGGCAGAATTCTTCTTCAACTAAGTAAACAGAGTTTAAAAAGAGTTTTTTTTCCCCTAAAAAGCCAAATGATCAAAATATATGGGGCTAAACTGCTGTAGGGTGAACAGGTGGATATACAGTATGTACATGCGCTGGTTTTCACAACAAAAATTATAAAAAGACAAGCTGTGTTTGCAGCTTAGCTTCCATATGGAGGGGGAGTGAATGGTAAGTTATGAAACTTTAACAATGATTACACACCACATCAAAATCTGGCTTAAAAATGAGTTGGAGATAAAGTACCTATAAAAAGACATTATAAAAATGTAGTAATACTATGTGGTAAAAAATTTATATAAATGAGTGTCATTTCTTACTGTAAGAAACACCAATATACTCCTAGAAATGACGGTTCTATATAGTACCATAAACACGCGAAAGAAACCTCTGTTTTGTGATTCATGGAGAATGTGCTGTATACGGTTCTATACAGGACCTTTTTGAAAAAGGTTCTTCTATTGTTATGAAGTCACACTTGTAATAACAGAAAATCCCTTTTTTGGTGCTATACAGAAACTATACAGCACATCTGAATATCCCTTTCACCATGCTGAGAACTGATTTATTATGCAAATGCATCTTCAAGTGTTCATCGTACTACATAGAGCCATATTCTTCAATAAAGAACACTTGGATTGCACAAGATCCTAGAGTAGCAATACTGGGCATAATACCAGACAACCTATAAGGCTTTCTAGGAATATTGCTAACAGCTCTGAAATGTATTATAATTAAATGGATGAATCTAGACCCTCCCACATATAATTTATAGATCCAAAAGGTATGGGATGTCTACCAAATGGAACAAATAACATACTTAAGAACTCAAAAAGACATGTTTACAAAGAGATGGAGCCCTGTTATAGATCTACTAATGCAGCAAGAAATCCTTTTTAAATTAATTATTTATTTTCTAGACAATGTTCTGTTTTCACACCATTTTCACTTTTTTTTTTCTTATGCTATTGGCTACTTTTATTTTGGAGTGGATCCCCATTGTTGCTTATTTGTGTAATAACTCAAGATTCAAGAGTGTACAGATATAACTTGCATTGCTTTTCTCGTTCATGGAAATGTCTTAATACTGTTAAAAATGAACAACTAAGTTAAAAAAAGAACCCTTGCAGAGCTTTTTAAGTGTGGGGGAGAATTTAAAATATGCACTTTCATGATGCAAATTGCTAATTATTCACCAAGGTGGTGCATTTTAACCAATTAATAAAAACAAAAAAAACATGATCATGAAATTCCCGTGTTAGAACATTTTAGATTTATACGAATAATCTGGAATGAACAGCACACAAAGAGCAACATTAATATCTTGATTATTAGTTTTCAGTTTCCTGTCTCTGAGACATTTCTGACCCAAAACAGTGATAAAGGGAGAGGATGTGAAGTATGTGTTATTAGCAAACAATAGATCTGACTACTAATGAAACTGACAGCCTGTTGACCTCATTGCTGGACTGAAGGCCTCGTGCACCTATAAATTACACTCCATTTTATCTCCTGATCCTCAAGCCAGAGCTGGGGCACATCCGAGCTTGTCGGCAGCCTGATTAAACAACTTTCAGCACAAAGCTGTTAGAAGAATATAAAGGAACCCACTAATGAGCTACTGTATAGTTGCTCTGATGCAGCTTTGTAAGGCTCGGTTTTGGCCTTTGGGTAAACAATGCCTTGGACTACAATGGCAATCAGAATGCAGTACCACAAGAACCACAAGAGGGCACTAAATTCCTTGTTATATTTATCTACTTTGATAATCTGGGGTGCATTTAAATGCTGCTAATGATTCTACTACCTTTAATGCACCCCCCTCAGTATATATACACCCGCTGTTGTCTATTTACTGCAGGCCCTGCATGTGTCCAAGCTCCTCTGAACGCAGGCACTTTCGTGGTGGTTTACATAACGGGTGCTGCGGCTAATCCGTAAACCAGATTAAATTAGGTACGGTTCAAGGAAAGCATATTAATAGCAACAGACAGACTAAATATTTTTCAGCTGAATCATCCTTGCAATTTAATAAAAAGTTGTGAAGCATTACATAAGCAACCACATTATAAAGAAATTCTGAAAATTCTGAATGATTGCTATACCACCCCATCAGACAACTGTGCAGCATATGAGCAAGTATCACACTGACTGCAACATTTACTCAAGAAAATCCTGTGAAAAATGTCCATAGGGTTGATGACAATTGAGGGCACTGAAAACAAATGCTTCTCCAGACTCACTCAGGAGAAAACACATTAAAAATAAAAACTATATAATATGTACAGTGACAAATTATACCGTCCTAATGGAAGAGCAGTTCCATTTTTTTTATTTGTACAAAGGTCTTCAGGTTGAAAATTATACTGGACATAAGGCCTGAGGGATATTTCACAAATCAGGATTAATCAGAGGGATAACTTGGGCCCAAAGTTAAGGGCTGTTCAGTCGGAACAGTCCTCGGATCTTTTATATCATAGGGCAGGTTGCAATATCCTGGGCTGACATTCAAAAAGCTTCTCAGAGCAGTTGACTGTTGATGTACGATCTCTTAACTCTGCCTTTACTGACAGGAATAGATCCTAGACCTTGGATCCTGATCTGAGAAGCTGCTTAAATATAGGCACTGCCTTTAAAAAATACCCCCTTGATAAACGTCAAATACAAGGCACTTCTAGTCCATCTCTTCAAGCCAGAGATGCCGTCAGATCTGGTCATAGATGGCAAGAGTCCAGCACATTTTGGCTCATTTCCCTGCCCACACCAACCAAACCTGGTTCTGAAATGATGAGTTCAGTCAGAAGTGTTTGCGCAAAGAAATCATTCAAGTATGCTGGACCCTGGAGCTCGAGAAGTTCAACAATCATCACACAACTCTGGTGGTCCTGGAGTATCCCCTGAACTTTACTTTTCAGCATTTCTCCTGGTCATTAACAAGACCTTCCTGAGCTGATGTAGATGCATTAGAGCAGATGAATGCTAAAAAGAACAGGACAGGAGATACTCCAGGACCACGACTGGGAACATGTAACATAAGTAACAAACAGATCAGTCTGAAGCACAAAGCTCATCTCAACGCTTCCCCTGCTTCATACGTGGGTTTCGTCCTTTGCCACCTTTGGAACCTTTCCCACCTTTGGGGCCTTTGGAACCTTTCCCCTTTCCTTTTCCACCTGCGGCGATTCCCTTTCCTCCCCGTCCCTTCTTCCCCACCCCTCTACTCCTTCTTGCCCTCCCTTCCTCCTCCTCTTCCTCCCTCATCTGTTTATTCACCGCTTTGGTTATGTCCACTCGCGGTCTCTTGCTCTCCAGCACCTTGAGCAGCTCCAGCTGCTTCTGCTTCTCGCTACTGAAGTCTCCCAGCAGAGGCTGGAACTTTCTCTTCTTCCCAGTGTTCTTCGGCCCCTTTTCTTTAGGCAGCCGCTCCTGGAACTTGCCCACCGAGGCCGTGGCGGTCTTGGCCACGCTGATGGCCTGAGCCAGTTCGTTTTTGGACTGCTGCGCCCGCGGTGCGAGACCCACGCCGGGCACCTTCGTTTTGGTAGCCCGGGCGATGTTGCGCAGGCGGTTGAACTCGTTTTTGGCCACTCGCTCCTTCTTGGCTTTGTTCCTCTTGGCGAACTGGTCCTCGTTCGGGTCCGTCGTCTCGGGCACCTCGATCAGCCACTCTTTAGTGTCATCTTTGGCCCGCTTGTAGCCCCAGCGCCTCCGCCATTCCTTGTGCACCTCGTCCCACACCAGGTTCGTCTTCTTCTTCTTCTGGATCCCCTTCAGTTTGGCGAACTGCTCCCATTTCGTTGGGGGCCTTGCCTTCGGAGGGGGCTTTTCGCGCGGTAGCCTGGTGCTCGGCTCAGGCAGCTTCACCACGAGCACGTCGTCCGCGCGCTCCGCCGGCAGCTTCCAGATCTCGTTCACCAGCAGCTGCGCGTTGTCTCGCGCCAGCGCCCGCAGGAGCTCCTCTCGGTCCCGGTGTGGGTCTCGCAGCACCGCCGGGTTCTTATCCAGCGCCAGCAGGTTGCCCACATCGAATTCGAGCTCCAGCTCCTTTGTCACCGCGATGCTCTTCAGTTTCTCCGCTTCTTCTCGCTCCGCTTTCGCCAGCACGTCTTCCACGCTGCACGCTGCCATGTTGGTGTTTGCACGTGCTACGCGTCGTCACGACGCTTTGACGTCACACGATGCGTCCCGACTCGAGCACTACGTACTGCGCACATGTGTGCTCTCTGTAGGCAAAGCGAGGAGACGCTTCATAGACGCTTCATCCAGAGTATTCACTCTGAACGTTTAAAAATAAAAAAACTGGCCCACCTAAATCTGACCATTTATACACGGTCAAAGACGTCATTCTGTTACCACAAAATAATGTTTGTTTTGAGCAGGCGATTCCTTTCTTTATTCTTTTTGACAAATTTTACATTCAATAGCCAAAGTTTAGCAACTCCACCACTAAGCTGCACCTCTAACCATTAGACTTCACTCAATAATACACTTAACTAAAGAGTCTCTCTCTCTCTCTCTCTCTCTCTCTCTCTCTCTCTCTCTCTCTCTCTCTCTCTCTCTCTCTCTCTCTCTCTCTCTCTCTCTCTCTCTCTCTCTCTCTCTCTCTCTGTGTGTGTGTGTGTGTGTGTGTGTGTGTGTGTGTGTGTGTGTGTGTGTGTGTGTGTGTACCCATCAGGGATAACATTATGACCTCCTTGTTTCTACACTCATTGTCCATTTTATCAGCTCCACCTACTATATAGGGTCACTTTGTAGTTCTACAATTACAGACTTTAGTCCAACTGTTTCTCTGATACTTTGTTAGCCACCTTTTACCCTGTTCTTCAGTGGTCAGGACCCCCAAGGACCCTAACAGAGCAGGTACTATTTGGGTGTGGATCGTTCTCAGCACTGCAGTAACACTGACGTGGTGGTGGTGTGTTAGTGTGTGTTGTGCTGGTCTGAGTGGATCAGACACAGCAGTGCTCCTGGAGTTTTTATCCGCCTCAGTGCTATACAAAACCATTTTCAACCATCTTTTTAAAGTGTGTGTGCTAGTAGATACACTGGGATTTCATATGCTCTGAGTTGTGTATAGAAAATGACAAAAGTCTTAATAAAGTTGACAAGATATCCTTTTTATTATCATTATAAATAATTATTTATTTAATTTTGACAGTATGGCATTTTGTCTCACTGATTGGAGGGCCAGAAACCAGCACAATCTGGGTATTTTTCTGCTCTAGCCCATCCGGTAAACCTGGTAATCAAAGAAAAAATAAATAATAAAAAAAAGAACAAAATTAACCATTGCCGCCATCAGTGTTGTAAACTTGCTTACTCACCTCCAGTATTGCTACCACAGTAGTCTCTGTAGTGAGATTTTCCTAATTAAAGACCCCCCCTCCTTCTGATGACATATTTTGAAGGGTACTGTATTAAGTGAGTGTTGATTAATTAAACCACTAAAAGTATGCAAATTTGTCAAATGATGAGGCTGAGGAATATAATGCTATGCTACATAATATTGCATAACATAGCAAATACCATTTTAGATTTTAGTTTTAAGCCCTTTTAACTGATGTATTGAAAAGTATGTTTGGAACAAGAAATCACCAAACTGTGCTGGATTCCAGTTCTCCTATTTTGGATACTTCTTCTTATAAAAAAATGAAATAAAAATAATGTGTGGCCACGACTTAGTAAGGCATGAAAATCAGATGATTAAATCATGGCCACAGCTTAGTAAAGCGTGGGAACAAGATCCTAATGCATGGCCATGACTTAGTAAGCCGTGATCTCATTCCCACGCTGTACTAAGTCGTGGCCACGCATTTATTTTTATACAGGATGTCACCAGCAGGGCTCTGTAGGTTGGCAAGTCATGTGAACATAGCTTGTTCAGTCATAATGTTAGGTTATATATGTGGAGTCTTGCATGTTCATTGACATCTCCCCTCCAGCAAACTCTAATTGACATCAATAGTTGTCTTCAGAAGTCCTTGATTAGCTGCATGAGGTGGGTTAAGTTTGGGTTGGAGGCAGATCTCCAGGAGGAGGGCTGGGTGAAGACTGCACTAGCACCCTTACTGCATGTTTAGAGTAGTTCTGACTTTATCCACTGGGTGGAGCTGCTGTTTAAATTTCACATTTAGATGAAGGAACCAAGGACACTTAAGGCAAATGCAAATGAGAATAATAGGTTCACAATAACTTTATTTATTCTATTTATTTTCATTTGCAATTACTTATATATTAAAGAGACCACTTAAAATACTTAAGTGAAGTTGTAGCTATTCTGTAGTCTAAAAAATGTAGGCCTACGCTATCCCTGTATTACTATACTGATGCTCACTAGGTTAGCATGTTCTTAATCTATAAAATCCCCAATTTTCCAAAGTATATGAATTTTACTCCTTGGACAGCTTCATGATGCAAACTGTATGCCTTTAAAGAAATTACTTTGGAAAAGTTAATGAACATGTAAGTTTTATTCATGTGCCATTCCTGCTAAAAAAAAAACACAGATCAGCAAGCACTTCATGGTCTATGCTGAATTATACTGGTCTGGTTCTGGTGTAGATGGTTACCCCAGCATGGTCATGCTAGCTCACCAGTATCCAAAATATTACATATGTTGGTTTTGCTAGCGACCAGCCATGCTGGCCTGTGCTGTTTTTTCTAGCAGAGACACATTTCTGAAGACCAACACAATTGAATTATTTCCCTGCTACTACGGAGAATAAAAAAGTTGCTAGAAACTAGAAAAAAGTCAAAAGTTGCATCAGTTCATAAACTAGACCCAATTAGAGAGAAAATCAAAAACATTAAAATAATCCAATTGACAAACAACAAAAACTGAGGCAGCATATTATTATAATGATGCAAGACAAGTACTCAGTTTAGTTTCTGGTAGTTTGTCCTGTTCCAGCACATACAAAACATCAGACAAAGCCAAACTATAAGAAATAAAATGATTGTTAATTAGTACTATCAACAGCAAAGGTGCAGCACGTACTTGTTATCCTACTGGTCACAATCGTGAGTGTTCATATGTTTACATCTCCTGTGAACATGATATAAATATGGCAGAACAATTTTAGTACAACATCAATCATATACCCTTTAAAGATATGTACCAAATACAGTCATTGCTTCTTTATTATAGCATATTTTACTAACTTTGCTTTGAACTCATCTTTCTCAGGTGTGTACTTGAAGCGAATGCATTTATGCTGTAATGGCATAACATCAAAGAAAAGCATTGCTCTGTGGACTTATACACTAGAAAAATGCATTTTTATTCAGTGAATGTTAGCATGTGAAATGTGGTGGTTCAGAATGAACTCATGTGTTTTCATATACATTATTGAAGTGCAAAGATTCACCACACCATGAAACCGCTCAGCCCACATCAACAAAACAAAATAGGGTGGATTCATGTAGCAGATTATAGCACGGAGATAATTTGGTACTGCTTTATGATTTGAATTACACCCAATTACACAAGACATCCATCCATCTATCCATCCATTTTCTAAGCCGCTTCTCCGCCAGGGTCGTGGGGTACACAAGACATCCATCCATCCATCCATCCATCCATTTTCTAAGCCACTTCTCCGCCAGGGTCGTGGGGTACACAAGACATTTAAAAATTAAATAACTGTTTTAATAAAAAAAAAACCTGAAGCAGCATACTGATATAATGATGTTCTAGCCCATCTGAAACCTCAGACAATGTCAAGCTATATTACATAAAATGATTGATATTTAGTATTATCAGCATCAAATATGAGCCACTGTATTGTCCCATTAGTCACAGTTGTGAGTGTTTAAATGTTCACATGTTCCCTGTGGGATCTTCAGAGCTAAGTCGTCGGGAGCAATATGCTCCCGGTAGGGTCTCCTAGGGTGAACAGGTCTGAAACGAAGACCCAGACTAACGCGATCCAATACCCCACCATGGAAAACCAGCACAGAAAATCGTGTACTCTGACCAGGAGAGGGTCGCCGGGACGTACACCTTGAGCCAGACATGTGGGTAGTGTTCCTCGGTGAGCATCTGGTGGACGGGCAGCCCATGTGACCCGGTTAGGCTCAGCCCGAAGAGGCAACATGGGGAGACCATGTGGGACAACCACCCACAAGGTTATGCACCAAACAACAGGTCGGGGTATTCAGCCTTCTTGGAGTGAGTGGGAGGGGTTCTGGAAAGGGTCCCGCCTACAGACTCCATAGTCTTACTGGGAGACTTCAATGCTCATATTGGTAATGACTGGGAAACCTGGAGAGGCATAACTGGGAAGAACAGCCTGCCTGATCTAAACCCGAGTGATGAATTGTTATTGGACTACTGGATTGTCTATAACTAACACCAAGTTCGAACACAAGGATGTTCATAAGTGTACATGGTACCAGAGCTCCTTGGGTGAGAGGTCAATGATCAACTTTGTATTCATTTCATCTGACTTAGGACCATATGTTCTGGACACTCGGGTGAAGAGAGGTGCTGAGCTTTCAACTGATCACCATCTGGTGGTGAGTTGGATCAGATGGCAGGGAAGACTGATGGTCTGGCCCGGCCAAAGCGAATAGTGAGGATGTGCTGGGAATGACTGTCGGAGGCCCCTGTTCTGAATGATTTTAACTCCCACCTCTGGGAGAGCTTTTCTCATGTCCCAGAGGTGGTAGGCGACATGGGCTCTGAATGGACCCTTTTCAAAACCTCCATTGTCGAAGCTGCCAGGTGTAGCTCTGGCCAAAAGCTTGTGGGTGCCTGTCGGGGTGGTAACCCAAGTACCCCCTGGTGGAAACCAGTGGTGAGGGAGGCTTTCAAGCTGAAGAAAGAGGTCTTTAGGGACTGGATGGCCCAAAGGACTCCCGACTCAGGATATAGGTACCGACAGGCACAAAAGGTGGCAGCCGCAACAGTGGCAGAAGCAAAATCCAGGGCATGGGAGGAGTTTGGTGAGGCCATGGAAAAAGACTTTTGGTCGGCTTCAAGGAGGTTCTGGACAACTGTCCAGCAACTCAGGAGTGTTCGGGGTGGCTGTGCCCAAGCTGTATTTGGCAGGGGTGAAACTCTGACTTCAAGTGAGGACATTGTTGGTCGGTGGAAGTAGCACTTTGAAGAACTCCTTAATCCGGGAGATATGCCTCCCTCACAAGAGTCAGGGCCGGAGGCTTCTGGCATGTCAAGCTCCATTTCCCTGGTGGAGGTCACTGAGGTAGTTGGCAAGCTCTTCAGTGGCAAGGCAATGGGGTAGGATGAGATTCGTCCGGAGATGCTTAAGGCTCTGCATATTGTGGGGCTGTCGTGGCTGTTGCCCCTCTGCAATATTGCGTGGAACTCAGGAACAGTGCCCTTGGACTGGCAGACTGGGGTGGTGGTCCCTGTTTTTAAGAAAGGGGACCAGAGGGTGTGTGCCAACTATTGGGGTATCTATCTATTGGGAAAGTCTATGCCAAGGTGCTGGAAAGGAGACTCTGACTGATAGTTGAACCTCAGATTGAGGAGAAACAATGCGGATTCCATCTGATTCCATACCAGCTTTTGACGCTCTCATGGGTTGTTGAGGGGGCATGGGAGTTTGCCAACCCAGTCTACATATGTTTTGTGGATTTGGAGAAGGCCATGTTCTGTTATGACCCTAAGATATCCTGTGGGAGCTGTGAGAGATGTGTTCATATACTCAGCAGTTGGACCTTTTCAGTGTTAGCATTAGACTCCATCAGGGTTGTGCCTTGTCTCCACTCCTTCGTGATCTTCATGGACAGGGTGTCAAGGTGTAGCCGAGATCAGGAGGGCATTATGTGTGGAGGCTGGAGGGTGGCGTCTTGGCTATTTGCAGACGATGTTGTTCTTTTGGCTGGATCATGTGGATGCCTACAGCGCTCACTGGAGCAGTTTGCAGCAGAGTGTGAAGCAGTTGGTGTGCAGCTCAGCACCTCCAAGTCTGAGTCCATGGTCTTAGCCTGGGAAAAAGATGGCATGCCCACTCCAGGTAAGGGGAAAGGACCTGCCTCAGGTGGAGGAGTTTAAGTATCTAGGGGTCTTGTTCATGAGTGATGGGAAGAATGATCGTGAGATCGGCCGAAGGCTGGGACAGGCGGCAGCAGTAATGCGGTCACTGTACCGGACTGTAGTGGTGAAGAGGGAGCCGAGCCAAAAGGCAAAGCTCTCTGTTTACCGGTCGCTCTACGTCCCGACCCTCACCTATGGTCATGAGCTGTGGGTAATGACTGTAAGAACAAGATCGCGAATACAAGCAGCAGAAATTAGCTTTCTTTGCAGGGTGGCGGGCATACACTCTATTCAATAGGGTGAGGAGCTCGGCCATCTGGGAGGAGCTCGGAGTAGAGCCACTGCTCCTCCACATTGAGAGGAACCAGCTGAGGTGGTTCAGGCATCTGATCCGGATGCCCCCTGGATGCCTCTCAGTGGGGGTGTACCAGGCATGGCCTACCGGGACAAGACCTTGGGGTCGTCCTAGGACCCACTGGAGGGATTACATCTCCAAGTTGGCCTAGGAGCAGCTTGGGGTCCCTAGGAATGAGCTGGAGGAAGTTGCAGGGGACAGGGTCATCTGGGATTCTCTGCTCTCCCAACTGCTACCGCAACCCTATCTAGACTAATCGGTCAACGACAATGATGATGTTCCCTGTGAGTATGGCAGGACAATCTTATTAAAATATCAACCATATACCCTTAAAAACTATATGTACTGAATATGGCAGTTGCATCTGTACTATAACATATTTTACTAACTTTATCCTGAGCTCATCTTTGTCAGGTGTATACCTGAAGTAAATGGCCCTGGTTGTGTGTCTTAAACACCACATAATTTAACTTATAGTTTGTCTTTCAATAAAAAGACATGAATGACTCTTGTAGAGCTTTACAAGCAAAATCAAATTTGGGATGGATTAGCCTAGGTTAGGCTAGCAGATACTTAATGGATTCAATGAAAAACTGAATTTGGCACAAAACGCTTAATCATTGGGAAGTGTCATGGTCTGGGCCTGGCTTGGTTTACTTCACGAATATAGCTTGTAAAGTGTGTGAGCTCTGCCACTAGCCTCCTCATTAAAGTCTATTCATACAGCACAGGTAGACCTAATTATTTCAGTCACGGCCAGAGAACAGAGGGACTTTGAAGGATCGCGCCCAGTCCCTGGAGAACACCCACAGAGGGCTTGTTGTGTGGACTTTGGGGCCATAGAGTGCGGATGTCCTCTTTTGTTTTTCTGTGAGGACCTTTCTTCTCCTCATCAGTATGGGCAGAGGGTTCTGTTTTCTTCTTTAACTAGGACATTGCATCTTTGACTGGTGTCTCCCAACAGACTCGGAGGGCAACAGTACACTGAATAAAATTTCCATTCACTGTGAATTATTAGAGCCGCGGCTAATAGTCCCTGGCCAGAACCGCAGAGTGCAGTGCCGTACCTTGAAAAGGTAATCAGTCTGTGTGATAATCGAATAGAAAGTAATGAGAGAGTAATTCAAGAGAAGAAGAGGCCCTTCCCGATTCATGGCTTTGAGGGCCTATTGGAAATCAACCCCACATTTGTGAGGCAGGCGCAACATAAATGTCAAATCATTCATGAAGATTCCAGGCTGAAGAGATTCCAGTGTTTTCAGAAATAACATTTTCCAAGAGCGAATTGAATGTATTTATGCTGTAATTGCGTAACATCAAAGAAGAGCATTGCTCTGTGGATTATGCATCAGAAAAATGCATTTTTATTCATGCTATGACTACTTCCTTGTGAAATATAATGCTATTCAGAATTAACTGGTATGCTTTTATAAGCTGTGTAGACTTAATGTAGTTAGAAGGTTCACCACACCAACGAACCACTTTTCTCATACTAATAAAACATGTTTATAAATATGTTTATCTTCTGCCAAGGTGGGTTCACATAGCAAGTTTTAGTAAGAAGAAGATGATGATACTGCTTTATGATCTGAATCCACACTGACAAGCATATTCAAGCAAAAGAAGAAGCTCCCCCAGTTTGTCACATTCAGACATAAAGGCTCCCTTTAGTGAATTTTCAAAACATGACCCATGTAACCTACAAGCAAGGATTCTGTTTTGATTAGCTTTGAGGGTCAGTGCATTTAGGATCATTTCAAGAGCATTGTGGATGGTAAACAGAGAAGAGGCCACTAATATTTACCCCCAATCCTCAGCTGTGCTTCATAAATGTAAAACAGAGTTTGAGGGGAAGTGAAAAACATCTCAAACCAACTTTTCTCAACACGATGGAATTATTATGTACATATGGTATGGAGAATTTCATCATCACTTATCATTTATATGAGTCACAGACCAACAAAACATCCATCAGGTGTGATTTGCAATGCAGAAAAGTCGTCAGATGGCTTATAGGTATTTGAGGAAGGTACCCTCAAGCTTTGATTGTTCATTTAACAATGTCATCGAATGGGCGAATGACATTGTTTTATTTTGGGCGGCACTAATTACAGCCAGTTTGAAAGTCTTCCTGTGAAAGTGAGGCTGCTGACAGCTATGGAAATTAGCGCAGGAATGACGCCGCTGCACACGCCTGCAGGTAGCGTGATGGTGAGAATCTTAATAAGAAGCGAGTGAGTGTGCTTGCTCCACAAGCTTGTATGCTATATGAAAGCTCCTCTTTCCTGTCTCAGCAGTCACAAGCTGTTTCTGTTTGAGAATGTACTTGGAAGTTGCCCATTTATGTTGCCAGCAGTGAGGGCATGCCATTGTTTTGTGACGAAAGCGTCACTGGCTTGATGTGTTCTCTAAGACACATATCTTGGTGAGGAGTGCACGTGAATGCACAAAATGTGTAAGAATGGCCTAAAGGAACCAAATAAATCACCAACCCTGCTTGAAAAACCAGAGTATGACTGGGCACCAGCATAACCAGCATATGTCATGTTTTGATACTGGTATACTGAGTGACCAGCTAAACTAGCACTAGACCAGCTCAAAACAGCATATTGTGTTTTGATGCTGATGGCCAGCCAAATCAGCACGAGACCAGCACCAGACCAGCATAAAGCAGTTTAGACCAACATTGTTTTTTTTTCAGCAGAGCACTATAGCTAGTGCTGAGAAATACTGATAAATTCATTTCTGCAATATTTTTTATATTATCATGGTACCAGATGATATTTCATTGCCATCACTAATGAGCCCATGCTTCCTAAGTACTGCTACTTAAATGCTTAAAGAATGTCTAACAAATCTGATGTAGCTTGTTTGGGACTGTTCTGTTGTATTCTACCAAAGGGAACTTTAGGGAACATAATATTGTATATGTAAGCCAAATAGAAACCAGAAAACACATGGCTGATTTGTGCACATAAACACGTTAAACATCTGTGTCTTGACGCATAGAAAGGTTAGTATTTGCATAACATTTCTGCCACCTGTAAGTTATTCACTTGAATTTAATTTGAAAACTGGATGAAAATCAAACTACTAATATCAGTATACTAGAGTGGATGATATATCACTCCAGCGTGTTGTGTTGAGGGCCTTCGTTACATTCTAATTCGTCCATACTTGTCTTTGCCATTGTTTTATAATTGACAGGCTCAGGATGAAAAAGATCAATCATGCATCTTCATGATCTAACATTACCCCCTGCTTGTGACACTCGCATTACCTTACAGCTGGTGACTTGTGACTGCATGTGTCATATCTTGAATGCTCCCAGAGGCATGATCAGCCTTGAAAATACATGTATCCCAGCAAAGGTCACACTGTCAGTGTGTGGCTAATGGGATAATCAGTCTTCCACAGTCTCTCACTGTAACACCTTCTGACTGGTGGCACCTTCAATGAGCACAGGCCTCTGTGATCTGTGAATCACTAAAATGAGTGATGTGACGTCACTTAAGTGGACAGCTAACTGCCCTAGCCTCAATTGTTCTCTTTTTGTGGACGTCTCTGGCCTCGTTCTACCATGGGGCAGATTGTGGAGCAGCAAAACCAAGAAGAAATTCATCACAGCCAGTCTGACCGAATCGGAAGTGACCATGATGGTTGCTTGTGTATGCATATTTATAGCTGTGTGTTATGTAAATGTAAGAGTCTAGCCTCGTTGCAAGTCAGGCAAATCTGATGGCAGTGAGCGTTAACAAGTCTAAACGAGCTGATTGTGTGAGGTGTGAGCAGATATTGAGGACGCTAGCTGTGGATTTCCCAGCGGAGCGATAAATCATGAGGAATGACATCTACGCCTGAAGTTTTCACTACATTTAAGGGAGCTAAGAAGGGTGGTAATTGGAGCCGGTGTGTCTTAAAGAAATAACAGTTTTTAAGCGCGTGCCCTAAAAGATGACATTGAAAATATCTAATGATGAGATTGAAGTGCGAGGTTATGATACTAAAGAGGGTTGACGTTCACATACCCGAAGGGATGCGACTTGACGAGATGCTTCATTTATCCCCGTGTCTCTGCAAAACAAATGACAAGTGCACTTTTATTGCACTCGTCTCTTCTTCATAAAAACACGCTCTTCCGGTAGCATACACAAACCCTAGTCTCAATTCCAGCAGTTTAGAGTTCTAAAGATGCCTAGATCCACTCCAGTCTTACTGTGGAAAAGGAAGATCTGGCTGCTTCCAAGGAGCAGAGTCATACAGTGTACCAAAATACACCTGGCTTAGAACACTAAAATCCTCCACATACCACCACCACATTCTTCTCCTCAGATATTCCCTTTATCTAATGGGGCTATGAGCAGAAATTGTGACGCAGTGAGATAAAGTTGGCTATATTTGGACAAAGCGGATATGGGGGAAGATGTGTTTGGTCTTTTTTGAGGTATCTCATTTGTATTCAGGCACCCAATAAAAGCAATTTGACTCGAATTTGAACATCCTTCTTCTTCCTAAAGGGAGCAGCTGATGCCAGCTTGGCGCTGAAGCCGATGTAGATATATATTGGGGTAATATGCTCTGCAGAAACTTAATTATTTGATAAAACAAGGCTCAGTAAAACTTCAAGAAACTTTATATGTTCAAATCCCAAGGCGTATTATCAGTGGCTAAAATGATCCAGAATGAGTGTTATTCTGGCACTTTCTAGGTAACCTGGAGAGCAGAAATATTCTACCTTGTATCTTCTTTTTTCTAGTTTTGCCTGCAGTCAAAACATTAACCAAATTCACTGTTTCTTCATTAAAGGAAAATAACGAACAATAATGTTTCACAAGAAACATAAAGGCCCAGTCAGTTGAGTTTGTGGGTTACCTAACTGAGGTGATCTTACCTTACATGTATATGAAGTAATATACTTTTAACTAGGTCAGGCAACATGTGGCTCCACAGCAGCATTACATTTTTCTACCACAGTTTTAACAGTAAATGGTCTTAAACGTGGGCGGCATGGTGGTGTGGTGGGTAGCGCTGTCGCCTCACAGCGAGGAAGGCCTGGGTTCGATTCCCGGTCGTCCTCTCTGTGTGGAGTTTGCACGTTCTCCCCGTGTCTGCGTGGGTTTCCTCTGGGTTCTCCGGTTTCCTCCCACAGTCCAAAGACATGCAGTCAGGCCAATTGGACATGCTAAATTGCCCCTAGGTGTGAGTGTGTGAGTGAGTGACTGTCTGTCTGTGTCTGTGTCTGTCTGCCCTGCGATGGACTGGCGACCTGTCCAGGGTGTATCCTGCCTTCCGCCCGAAGACTGCTGGGATAGGCTCCAGCATCCCCCCGCGACCCTGACGGAGAAGCGCCTTAGAAAGTGGATGGATGGTCTTAAACGTTGGAGTTAATGTATAACTGCTTATTCACCCTTTAACTGTGTAGGTTGGTGCACAGACTGTTGGTCACATAGCGAGGTAGACAACAGCTAATGTAAAGACAAAGAGAAACATTAAAAAGGTTGATACTTTGGAGATGGATGCATTTATAAGTGCTAGAGCTGGTTTCCTGATATGTTTAATCTAGGATGAGAAACTGTGAAACATAAAAAGTCATAAAGGTGAAGTCATTTTCCTGCCACTGTTCTACTACCTGCTGGAGATGAAAAGCAAAGCAAGCTGCGTTCCTTTGTATTATATTTTTTAGCCTAGATTAACACAGGAGCACATACTAAGACATGTTTACATCCAATATGATAAAATGGACATAAAATCTTGTGGCTGCCAGGCTGGTTTGATTTTTGTTGAATGGACAAAATGGCTCTTCTTAACATTTGGGTTGCCAACTCCTAAATTGGTCAAGGCTTAATAATTATTATTAAGGGTATGGAACAAAAGTGTGGAACCACCAAGAGTTCCTTGGGATATAAAGCGATAAACAGTGACGACCAGAGCAATGGTGATTTTTTTTTAACCCTTTAGTCCTCCATTCAGTCATACATTGCAGCCGAGAATCCTGTTGTGGGGTTATGGCTGGCGCTGAGGACGTCTGGAATCTCACAAACGAACAGAGTTGGCACAGACTGGGAGCGGAGTGTGCACACTGGCCGGCTTTCTACAAAATCTGGCCGCGCTCCTAGAAAAGGCCCAGCATGTGAGCCACAGTCCTTGAAGTGACATTCCAAGCCTTTTTTTGCACCTTTTTTTCATGACATGCTTCGGCAGCAGCCATGCGCTTCATGCTGTGGTCTGGACAGAATATAATGCAAATGACATTAAGCCCTAATGGAGGTCATCCCTCAGCCCAGTTACCGTTCGGGGCGCTGCACCAAAAAAAGCCCAGCGCCATTGCTTACAGAGGAAAGCCCTACGTTTCCTGAGAAGCACACTTCCACTTCCCTCTGTTCATAAAGCTCTGAGATCTGTCACCATAACTAATCTCCACAGTGTCAATAATACTGAAGACGCAGCCTGTTATTACCCAAGCCCCTCAAACAGCCCCAGGGCAGCACACTCTTTACACACTCATAATCTCATCCAGAACAAAGGACAAAAAAGCGGAAATAACAAGTATGCAAATATCTGGTGTTTGTGTCTGTAGAAATGCAGCTCACAGAAATCCCCTTTGAAGGAGAGAACAAGCCAAAAGGCAGAGCAGGACGAGGGGAAAAGGTCATCAAAGCCCACTCTTAGCTTGTCAATTAGAATGACGTGACCAATTAGAAGGGGAATGGTCAGTTGAGACTGAATGTTAGGCAGATGTAGCAGCTGACAATATGTTGAAAGGTGAGGTCAAGCCACGTTAACAGCCAGTGCGATCAGTGGTGTTTTTTAAATGAACACAGTTGCATAAGAGATAAGTTAGCCTACCATAGATCAGTGGTCTTCATGCTATTTTTCAGTTGGCACAATCTCAACCTCACCCTCATCTGGAGGACACACTGGAAGAAGTGCTTACTTTGAACTTACTTGAGAACACCCTTCGTTTATTTAAATTCTAGTCTAAGCAGCTGTTAAGCAAGTTATTTATTTTTTCATGAGATATTTCAGGAGAAATTAGATGTAAGATAATCCACTTGCAAAAGCAAGATGGAAGTCAAATTAAAATAAGTGGAAAAACATGGACTCCTACCAGCCACACAAGACATGCTAGCCCACCAAAACTGTCCCCGTAAGAAAAAACAACACAAAGTTTTTATGTTTGAAGAAAAATTAAGGTCCACTCTTACTTCAAATCTAAAAAAAAAATCCGCAGATGTTTCTGTTCATCCTTCCACTGTGAGAAGACAACTCAGCACTACGAGTCTGAAAGGATGTGTAGCTGTCAAGAGGCCCTTACTGAGAAAAGGAAGGATTTGCAAATCAAACACAGAAGCTGCTGGTGATTGACCACCCCAGAGTCCAGACCTCAACATTGGAACAACATGGATTGGATCGTGAAAAGCAGAAAATGCAACTGACATCTAAGACTGAACTTTGCAGGTGTGAAAAAATATCACTGAATTCTTTAAAAAATTGAATGGAAACTGTAATAATGGCAAAGGGTGGGCACCAGAATGAAAAAGGTGATATTAGATGTTGAGGCTTCTGTGTATTTTTATATGTATTTTTAGTATATATTTAGTTGTACATACTGCTAAAAATGAAAAAAAAAGAATTTAACTGTGGTGGTCTGTAACTTTTGCACAGTACTGTATTATATCAGCACATCTCTACATTTGGCAATAAGCACAGACACACACACACACACACACACACACACACACACACACACACACACACACACACACACACACATTATTTTCTAAGCAATATTACTGACATAATATTTGTTGAGTATGCACTGAATCATGTAAGTTTAATACATGACTTTTTCAGTGTAAATGGTTTTTATTATTGATATTAATTGATCTTGATATTGATATGCCATGACATGATATGATACAACATGATATATGACATGATATTAGTTTTATCTAAAATTGCATTTTCTATATTTGCAGTGGTCCAACACAAGCATTTGCCAGGCTTCTTCAGTCATGAGACCATATTGCTATTTTTAGCACAATCGGCTACTGCTTAAAGTCAACCTGGAAACCTAATTTACTACATATTCCTGCCTATTTTATTATATTATTATATTATATTATATTATTCATCATATCATAAAATTTGAAAGACAAAATTATTGATCTCCATCTTCCATCTTAATTTATTGACGTTTGCCTGCACATAAAAAGTCTTCTGATTTTTATTACATCACCATGCACCCATGGATGGAGAAGGAAAAAAAACAGTTATGATTTCTGAGACATGTTGACTTCAAGGCTAGCTATAACTAGCTAAGCTGACTTAGCAACTGCTTTCTAGCTAATGCAAAACTTTTGGGGTATCTTAAAGTTTTGGGTTGCTTAAAATACACACACAAACACACACACACACACATCTTCTAAGCTGCTTCTCCATCCGGGTCACGCGGGGTGCTGGATCCTATCCCAGCTGTCATTGGGCAAAAGGCAGGGTACACCCTGGACAGGTTGGGCTGCTTAAAATGTTTTTATTTAAATTATTAACTGAATATTTGTTCATTTCATCAAATAAATGATGAGCATATGATGCAGACAACAAAACTCCTGTGTGCATGGACTTGATGACCACAGCTGAGGAAGAACCACTTTTTATTTTTCTTCTTTGTTGGTGGACAGGTCCAGGTTTGTGTGTGTACAGAGAGGTGGTCGGAAAGATGGGAGCTTTTAGCATCAAATCATTGCTTAACGTACCTTTATCCAACGTCGCATAAAGTGACAGAGACAGACCACAGGGAATCTGCTCAACTAAAGCAAATTACCTTTCACCAAATATGCATTTGACAAGTGACAAATTAGCCCTTTGAGAAATGTGCTGGGGCTATTATGGAGGTTCTACCATCCCAAAGCATCACTCCTCCACTGGCTTTAACAAAAAAAACACCCTTTACTCCCTGTACAGCATTTCAAGTAAGTGTAAACCCATATGAAACACTTGAGACAATTGAATTTCCGTTTCAGTGATGTCGCTGCTGCCCTGCTGCAGAAATTTTCTTCATCTAGACTTTATCAAGAGTGCTCCAAGACTTTTTAAAATCAGGAGACCGTCTGTTAATTTGTGTGATGACTTCCAAGAGAACACAGCTAGAAATGTCCCTGAAAGTGTGAAAAACTCATAGGCTACCTCATCAGCAGCTGAGAAAGGAACCCCAGGAGTTTGCTTTGGATCCAGAAAAGTTTAACCCTTCAAAGGGCTCCAATGCCTTTTTCTCTCTGGCCTCCCACTGTTTTCCACTGATTTACACGGAAAGTCATAAAACACTTCTTCCTTTCTATCTGCTCTGAAATGTCACTATGAAAAATGATTTGGTGCTTTAAAGTAAGTAATCTGGCTGCCTTTAAAGGGAATTCCACATACTTCTCTAAAATAGTCTGCATAATTCCATGGAGCCCTGCTGGTCACATAAACATAATGCATGACCATGCTGCATTACTGCCTAAGATTAGGCTGAATGTTATTTTTTCCACTGTTATTTTTATGTTATTTTATGTTATTGGTATTTGTGCCCGGAAGGTTGGTTCCGGCTGACAACCATGTTGGCTGACAGTCCATGACTGAAGTACCCTTGAGCAAGGCACCTAACCCCCAGTTGCTCCCCGGGCACCATGCATAGGGCTGCCCACTGCTCCGCGCAAGTTATTAAGTCTCTCTAGGCTGAATGTGATTTTTGCAACAGTGATTTTAAAGTGATTAAGTCTCTCTAGGCTGAATGTGATTTTTACCACTGTGATTTGGATGTGATTAAGTCTAATTATGATTAATGTGATTTTTGGAACTGTGATTTTTGAATGTCATTAAGTCTCATGGGGATGAATGTGATTTTTGTCACTGATTTCAAAGTGATTAAGTCTCATTAAGTTGAATGTGATTTTTACCACTGTGATTTTAACGTGATTAAGTCTCACTAGGATAAATGTGATTATTTGAATGCATGTAAGGTGTGGGATCAAGATCCTAAAGCATGACAATGACTTAGAAAGGTGTGGGAATAAGATCAATAAGTTGTGGCCTCAACTTAGTAAGGCGTCTCATCTCAACCCCTTATTAGTCATGGCCATGCATTACTTTTATTAATATGGGATATCACCAGCATAATTCAATGTAAACAAATGGTTGAGGTGTAAACAAATATTCTCAAGAGTGGCTTGATGTGAAAAAATTCCTTGTAGAGGAACTTGTCCAATCAAATTTCTTCGCAGTGGTGGGGACAGGAACCAGGGGTTGCAATGTCTACAACACAAAAACAGCACAAACATACACTGTAAACTTTAACTTGTTTTGGATTTTAACTTTTACTTTACTATCCAAAACAGGCTGTATTTTGCATTAGAACCCCCTGAATGTATCTCTGAATGAATTTTTTAAAAATATGTTTCAGGCTAAAACTTTATATCTAAAGTATTATGAAATAAAGACATTAGGCAACATATTTGTAACATTTTTCTGTCAACCTTTTGTGAGGTAGCTTTTAGACACATTAAGCTCTTCAGCTATCTGATTTCTCTGGTTCCTATCACCACAGTTGTGAACAATTCTGGCATGATAAGGGATTTTATCGATCAATGAATAATGAGAGTATGTTACACTGATTATTGTTCTGTTAAAATACTATTTGACGTTCAATAAGCTCCCAATTTTAGGGCAAACATGTAGGTTACTTATTTTTTAAGTGTAAAAACAATGTGCATGTGGATGTCCTTTCCATTTTGTGAACATTTCCTAGCAAACAGACCAATAGAAAAGGTTGAAAATCAGTGGAATAAAGTCTTGTTATATTATTATACATTGAAAATATTTTATTCCTATATTGTTACCATTTCAAAGAAGGTTTTGTTGCAAAATCGGCAATACATTGTGTCTAATCTTTGAACTGACTGGCTGTACAGCCAAGAGCCCTACATACACATAAACTAAAGAATCTGAAGTAGAACGTCAATACCAAGTAAAGACAACTCCAGAAATGAGATCGGTTGTGTAGCAGGGCAATTATCTCCCCTGTGGCTGCAGACAGGTCACACTGAGTGAGCATTCAGCTCCTGGTCCTGCGTCACCTGGCCTTTGATGCTGGCACCCCAAGTATCGCTGATCAATGCCTGGCAGTGATAAATGTGAGCCGTGCTAGCCTTATCTCCGACAAGCTGCCACGTTTGCTAATTGCGGCCCTACTCAGTAAACTATCACTTGGTTGAACATGACAGCTGCCCAAGTGCGTAAAATCCAGCGCCACTCTGAGTGACTATAAATAATACAGATTACATGCATGCAAAACATCCTATTCCGGTTGCACAGGACATGTTTTTTTGTTATCCAGAACACTTGTCCCACTTGTTTTCCCCAAAGTTACAAGCTGTTCAAACATACTTAACATTCCCAGCTGGTCAATATAAGGGCCACTTTTGTATTATGTTTTCCTCATGCAAACCTACTGCCTAAATCAGAAATGAAGGGTCTAGGCTGAAGATCAGTGAAGTTTGATTGTGATTTTTGCCATTGTGGTTCAGATGTAATAGCATTACGCTGAATTTGATGTTTGCTTCTGTGATTTTAAAGTGATTAAGTCTCATTAGGATGGATGTGATTTTTACCACTGCGATTAGAATGTGCTTAAGTCTCATTAGGATGCATGTGATTTTTACCACTACGATTTGGATGTGATTAAGTCTCATTAGGATGAATGTGATTTTTGTCACTGGGACATTGAAGTGATTAAGTCTCATTAAGATGAATGTGATTTTAGCACTGTGATTTGGATGTGATTCTCATTAGGATGAATGTGATTTTTGTACTTTGTAAGCTTGTCCACCCCAACAGTTGCTACCAAAGAATGTGTTGACTCAAGTGCACTTTTGACCTCTTACACCCCTCTTGCTATCTCAGGTCGTCTTGTAGTACCTTACTTGCTTTCCCACACGCGCCAGACTTTTCACCTTGGGAGGTAGGTCCTTTGTTGCCATGGCCCCAAACTCTCTTCTTCAGTCTCTCCGTTCTCTTTTCTCTTTCTCTTCATCCTTTACTGCTTAGCCTCCTTTTTCATGTTCCTTGTGTTGTGTTTGTAAAAGGCATGTTTGTAAATATATATATATATATATATATATATATATATATATATATATATATGTATATATATATTTGTGTATCCAACACTGGAAAAATTATGTCCTGATAATCGAAAACATCTTGAATCTAGTTATATTATGGAATGTTTCTCATCATTAGATTGTTGTAAGAATATTACAAGATCATTCAATGTATTTCTAGAGAAAAGCAGTTTCCATTGATCTATTCATCTCACACAACATAAAGGGCACCTGTTGTGCTCAAATGATGTTGATGATTATTTAAAATTTGATTTTTAAAATAGTAAACAATAAACTTAAAACAAGTCTAATATCTAGATATACACTGAATAATCTTGTAATATTCTTACAAAAATCTAATGATGAGAAACATTCGATAATATAACTAGATTATCAGGATATCATTTTTTCCAGTGTTGGCAGAGGATGGATTGGTCAGTTGACCAACTGCTTCTTCTGATTACTTTTGGAAAGAGCAAAGTGTCCATTAGTACCAAACTCCATTCAACTTAATATGGCATGGGTTTTCCATACAGCATAGAGGGCATAAAAGATGCATTTGACACTGTGAAAGAAAATTATGTTCTTGACTGTTTACTGCACATAATAGCTGTCTTTGAAATTTGATGGGCTCAGCAATGCACTGTAAATGTCACTGTGACTTGAGAATCCTTATTCAAAGCCACTACAGCCTGTCCCCATCTCCCTCTCTGTCTCACTCAAACGTGGGAGTGGAGTGGTAAGCACTGGTTGCCCACTATCTCTGGGAACAAATGTGAGGCTCCAGTGGCTCAAGCTTCTTGTTGTCAGCTTCAAAGAGGTGGTTGAAGCGTCCACAATTACTGCAGGGGAAGTGCCCTGGTTTCGTAACCCTCCTTAAGGGAAGGCGGAGAGATGTGTTGTCTGCCCATAGGGAGCTGCCGGTAAAAAAGAAGGGAGGTCAATGTGATCATTCTGAGTGGATTTCAAATTGGTTTTTGTGTGGGGTTAGCAAGGGTGGAAGAGGAAAAAAAACAGCTTTTGATGAACAGTCACGTCTACCGTAACTGTCCTTTAATTGAGTTCTATTAAACTGACGCTATGGGAAAAAGAACCTTCTTTCTTCACAACTTTCATAAAAATAGAAGAAAGTGTCACTATCCATGCCTGCATCTCCATCAGTTTCTTGAGAAAAGTAGTTAATGATGCAACTGAAATACTGAAATCTCATGATGTAACCACTTATCATGACACAAAGAAAGGATTTCTGTCACACCACAAACATGCCACCTAGTTAAGTTCATTCATTCAGCATTACAGATTTACTGTTGGGTCTAGTTATAGTAGCTATAGTCATTTCTTCATGCTCTTTGGAATATCTTTGCAGAACAGTTTGTCCAAAACCTAGAAGGGACACACATGTCAAAGTGTTCCACTTGCTCAACTTGATCCACTCAGCTGCTGCCTAAGTACTCTGTTCAGGCCTAGTTCTATTAGAAGTGCATTGCACCCTCAGTTTGAATTTCTGTACCTGTAGTTGAGCTTTGGGGAAATGCATGTAGAAAGTCTGCCCAACTCCTATCAGTGACTTACACATCTGATCTTAGATATGCATTCTTTTTTAAAAATGAGTATATTTTTTGAATATTTCAAATAGGAACCATATTATTCCACAAATCAGCAATTTAAAAAAATCAGCTTGGTCATATGATCATGAACAAGCATCATTATATTTTTGAATAACAATGCACTTTTTTAGTGTGTACGCTGAAGTATTCATAGTCGCTGTTTTATCTGCTCTCCCAAAGAGCTCTATCTCTCACCTACAGCGAGTTCAGAATGCTGCTGCAAGGGTCTTGACCCGGAGAAGAAAGAGAGATCATATTACACCTGCACTCCACTCACTGCACTGGTTACCTGTCAGTTTTAGAATAGATTTTAAGGTTCTGGTGATGGTTTTTAAATGTCTTCATGGTCTTGCTCCTCTTTACCTCAGTGAAATGATGGTGAGATATGTTCCTGTCAGGTCTCTCAGGTCCTCAAACAGTAATCTACTGGTGATTCCTAAAACCCGGTTAAAGATTGGCGAGGGTGCTTTTAGCCACTACGGCCCAAAGCTTTGGAACTCTCTTCCTGAGGAGCTAAGAGGCATTACATCCCTGTACAGCTTCAAGAGTAATCTTAAAACCTTTCTGTTTAGATCTGCTTTTAGTTAAGAAACTTTTGTCTTCTATCTCTTTCATTTTATCTTTTTCAGTTTATTTCATTATTTTATTTTGTTTCCTTCTATCTTTATTTCTTTTAATGTGTTTTGCTTATCTTTGTTTTCTTTTTATTTATTCTGTAAAGCACTTTGAGTTGCATGTATGTATGAAAGGTGCTATACAAATAAAGATTATTATTATTAAAGATTATTATAAAGTGAATTAGAGCTCTTAGTTTGATTGGACTTAAGCACTGTCAGTCAACATGTTGCATTAAATGTTTGTGTCTCACACTGTACCAACTCATGTCTTCTCTTTGCAAATCGGTATAGCATAAAGTGAGAAGTTACAGTTCCTTCACAGGTGTCAGCCCCACTTGCCCCTGGCTGCTGGAGATGTTTTGAGGATGCAGTGATGAATTTACTCATAGTCACTGTCAAAAAAGGTGCTGCAGAGATTGTGGGGACGGCTGAGAGGCCTCATTTGCATTCCTACTATAAATAAAAGCTGGTGACTCATTGCTTTGAAGAGTGTTAAGAAGCGCTGCATGCCAACTCTCTTTCCGCTTTATAGATGTCATTATGAACCCTCAAGAGTTGGGTTGAGTTGGATGTAGGTTTACATTGTCAGGAGGCTCCTGAGTTGCTTGGCAGAGATGGCCTGGCAGCCATGCATGCCTGCTTTTCCTCAGTCTCCTGCTTGGGTTGTGGGCATGCTGCCATTAACCTCAACAAAACAACACATCTATTTACTCCATAGCAACTCACAACGTCAGACTCTTCTCCCATTCGATGAAGCATTCATCATAACATAAAAATGACACTCACTTCAGGAAGGATTTAACAGGTCTACCATGCAACATCACCCAATAAACACAAGTTCCATGAAATGGATTTGATGAAGTTTCTTGGCCGTGAGTCATGACTTGGCCTTTCGCTTTGGTGCTCTTGTGTGGTTATCCTTCAGCAGCGCTTGTGGAGGAGTGGATAGCACAGTCCAATGAACCGCAGTAATGTGGAGAAATCGACAACCTGCTCTTTAATTATCATGGACCCTCTGTCAAATCCACACCATGAGGGAGATTTCAGAACTTCTATTTGGGGGGACTTTCTAAAATAATTTTTGTAGATAGAGTTGTACAGTTTTTCCAAGAAGTAGTACTGAGAAAAAGTATACACTTCAGCATTGTTAGTAGACAGGATGACAATAGAAAAACATTTTGTGCAACAATTTTGCAGAATAGATTTTCTACTACGTAGTACTTAGAAAAACTTAGAAAGTCTTTAACAAGAGAAAATTCAGGGTTCACAAGACGCTTCTTGCAAGTCCAACTCGAGACTTAAGTCATTAGTAGACAATTTTAGTGTAGTCCCATCTTTAGCTGCAGCCACTGCAATTAAACAAACCTTTCAGGTTCAACAAGCATTTAACAACAGAAAAAAACATCAGTCTGAAGGATAGACCTGAAATAACTGAACTGAAGATACATGTAGTAAGTGCAGCATCTAAAAAAAAAGAGGCAGAACAACTTCAAACATTTGGTTAGAATTTGATTTACATATATGATAGAAGCTGACTTGGGTAGTGATGGCTTAATGCTGAATAAACTGTCCTAAATACATTCAGTTATGTATTCTATCTTCTTCTTCTTCTTACGGCTGCTCCCTTTAGGGGTTGCCACAGCAGATCATCAGTTATGTATTCTATAACAATACATAAAAAGTAATGCATTCAGTAACAGTGAAATTAATAACTGATCATCACACTGGTTTATCAGTCTACTCAGGCTTTAGCAGAGCTCAGTAACACTGAGATAAATAGCTGACCACAGTGATTTATTAGTCTACTCAGGCTTTAGTTGGAACTTCAGTGCTCCTAAAGAAGCCACTAATTGAGGTCCTCTTTAGAATGAATCTAGGATGCATGTTGGCCGCATGCTGTGTGCTGATTCTAAAATTGTTAATTGAAAAGCATTGATTATGATTTTTTTGAAGATTCCATTTTTTTGTGGGTAAGGATTATATAAGGATTTTTTTAAATGTGAAAAATAAATGTACTTTACTGTAAATGTAAAGACCTAAAAAAAAAAGTAAAAATACTGCCTTGGTCAAATGTAACTTGGACTGAATACAGATGCTTAATTTCTGAATTCTGAATACATTTTCCCAATAGTTGTATTCTTTTACATCCCAACCTTGCAAATGAGCTGTTTAACAAGTATAGCAGCTGATCCAGATAAAGTTGTAGAAAATTGGAAAATGAGTAGGATTCTTGAGTCTTTAGTCATCTGAAGGACAGGACTGAAGCACTACACTCAGTTAAAGCACAGTTGGTTAGTTAGAGTCCTGAGCTTTAGTACAGAATTTTAGTTTAGTCTCATTCTTAGCTGCAGCCACTATGCTAAACAAAAGTAAACCCTCCTAAAAACCTGTCAGGTTTGACATGGCTTCAAATGACATTCCAGCATGGAAAACCCTTCAATCAGAAGATCAGAGCTGAAGCTACACACGGTAAATGCAGTGTTTATTGGAAATAGACAAAACCATTTGAAACTGGTTGCTGTATTTTGTACAGGAGTTATGCTAGCTAGCTTCTAGCTTCTTCAGCTACTTCAGCTGAAATTGTAGTAAGTTCTAAAATGAATGTCTTTAACGTACTACAAATTGAGCTAGACTGACAACTTCTGACAACTTCAGCTATTACAGTTTGTGCACTGTTTAACATACTTTCTATCTTGCTGCCCAGACTAAATGCTTACCACTTGTTTTAAGTTGAGTCTTTCCTTCAAAAACCATGTTTACTATGTGTAGAGCTCCACCAGAATGAATGGTTTTTCTATAATGAAAGGCTCATTTCTTGAGGACTAATGCTAATGCAAATAATTCTAAATACCATGAGTCTTAAATCTTCAATCAGAGTTGAATATCAAGAAAGTTAAGGGCTAGTCCATGCCAAGTTACAAGTCAGACAACATGTAAATTGAGTTGGAGTCACCCCCATCTCTCTATAGCATCACTTTCCTTATGTCAAGTATACTACATATCAGGTTACACTTAAATATATTGCATTTTTATTATAATACAGTACATGACATGCACATAATATATATTACATTCGTCAACTGTGTGCAAAGAAAAACTATCAAATCTGCCATTAAGCCCTGGAAACATAAAAAATGATTAAACATGTTCATATCCTGAATAATTTCAGAATCCAATGCTGGTTATTAAATCTGATCAGACGTCATGCCAGGGCTGGTGTAAGTAATTAGTGAAAATCTAATCAGTTCTTCAAAACATGCACCTTAAGCGAACCTTTTTCTGACACCTCATGCATAATATGCAAAATCTTAGGTAAGCTTTGTTGTTTGTTACCCTGTGCTGTGACATGCTTATGGTACACTCAATAAAGAGCATCTTGAGTAATTGCTCTAATGATCTACTAATGCATAGTGCGAAAGAACAACCCTCTGAAAATAGACTTGTTTTTGTATTCACGACCTGTACTTCTAACCCAGTGGTAATCTAAGCTGGCATGTCAAGTCTTAAGAACACATCCTAAAATACAGTGAATTTATTTCATTTTAAGGGAACCTGCACACCTCAGGAAAATTCAAACCTCAGTATTTATTTCCTTCATTTTCATAGACGCAGCTTCTAGTGAGTGAATGGTCCCTCTTATTGATTTACCGACGTATATAGTGCCTTCATTTTATATAGTACATAAAACTATTTCCTGTAGCTGCGTTGAAAGTTGCGGCAAGTTCAAGAGAGCAATTCCTTCAGCTCAGATGATAAAGGCGTGTGTATACTGCTCTCTCGAGAAGGACTGACTCATCTTATGAGCTCGGGAGCCTGTAAATCTTACACTGATAAACTCTGACCAGAAGAAATGTTCGGTTCCCTGACGGTTCCTCTAATTGATGGTTGACATGTCACGTCTTGGAGGAGATGTCACCGCAGTCACTTAGGCTGATGGCTTCTCACAAGGAGTGAAAAATAAACCGTCCACTTAATACGATGAGAAGATTGCTGAGGGTCTATAAGTCTGGGCCTCGTGGTGGTGGGGTCCAAAGTTGAAGGTATTTCAGTTGAGGAGCATCTGTGAGATTTATATTCATATGGCTGGCGTGCGCATGATTACATTAGTTTCATTTTTGTCAGTTCCAGTGATTGATGCTTGACTCTGAGTGCTAAAATCTATTATGTTTAAGTAAGTTCCAATATTCTTTGCAAATACCAAGGCAAGAATGTCTTCAGAGATTTTACGTCCTGTTTCCAAAATTCAGTTACATTCTTCATTTTGGCAGAAGCAATTATTAATCTTTCTTAAGGGGATACAATGTGCGTGTAACTACGTAAAAGGAAAACTCAGTTGAGTCATGGAACAGTTCCAGGTACTTTTATCCTAACTGCTCACTCTAATGATGGTCGATAATAGTGTTAATCAAACTCAAGGCCAAGATCACTTGTGATGATCACTTGAGTCGGAAAGCGAGCCTGAGGCATCCGTCCTCAAGCTAATGAACACCAATTAGAGGGGAGGACGAGACAGGAAGGCCTTTGTTTAGCTTCGCGATCAGCATTACCTGATGAAGAAGTATGACTAGGTGTCAAAGTAGCCGCATAATGATGTGGATGGAGCAGACCGGATGGAGGACCCTTTCCCATTCCAATTATACAATTCTTTAATGGCACTGTTCTAAGAATAAATTGCATCGGTCTTCTTCAAACATCCGCAAAGGGTGAAACTTTCACTCCGGCTAATTATACACATCACAGTCTGCTTCGGTATTCCTGTCCTGTGACTTCTTGTGAAACTCAACTGTTTTTTTTTTTTATTTCTACAAGGGGATAATAACATCACTTGAGGTGCTTTCTCAGGCCGCATGCTGTGCGTTCCTGATTTATCCCTGTTATTTATTATATACAACAACCACAAAACCCTGTTTAGTTCTTCTTAGAACCGCTGATAAGGTTCATGGTCGGTTCTTGTAGGTTCTCCATCATGAAGAAGAACAAATGAACCATGCAATGAATCACTTAAGCACTCAGTGCTTCTCTGAGTGCTTGAGGCTCTGTTTTTACAGTACTGTGAAAAAGCCAGAGACCACCCTTCATTATTCAACATCCAGTCAAAACAATGATTACATATACATTTTTCATTTTCTAGGAGAAAATAGATGATCCAATTGCATAAGGAAGGAGAAAGTCAAAGAAAAATAAATGAAAATAACAGGAGTTTCCAAAACTGTCCTCATCAGATAAGCAGCACTTAAAGCTTTCATCTTTGAGATAGAGGAGAAAATCAAGCTGCTTCAGATCTGAAAAAATCCACAGGTGTTTCTGTCCATCCTTCCACTGTGAGAAGACTTCTCAATGCTATGAGTATGAAAGGATGAGTAGTTGTCTAGAAGCCCTCACTGAGAAAAGGAAATACAAAGATAAAATTCATAGCCACAAGCGGCAATCATAGGGGTCCAAGCACTCTCAGTCTTCATTAACGTTATGTTTTTGATAATTATTAATATTCTTTCTTAATCAGGACCCTTGTGCTTGCATAACTATATTATGTGTTTAATTTGTGAATGATGTAACTCAATTTTCATGTGCCCTATGTTTTAACTATGAAGTCCCATGTGTGGGTGAGTCAGGGCTGGAATGTGTGGGTTGTTAAAAAAAAAATCACAAAAAATATTCTGTGTCTTAAAAGGCTCTAAAGTTACAAAACTCACATTGCTTCAAGATGTCCTTTGCTTTGGCAAGGACGCCTTAAGCGGGAATTAATCTGGCTATAATCAGACAATTGCGTACGTATTTTAAGTCGGAATAGGCCAGGTCACATCGAAAATTCTAATTTTGCTTCCACACTCTGGATAATGATATTTTACTAATCACTTATCTTCAGACTCCACAGACAAAATATGTCCAAAGACATATTCATTCCAAAAAAAATAAGGAGTAGTAAGAAAACATCACCTTTCAAACTTATAACAATTGCAGAACAACTGTACCTTTTCTTTTAAAAGACTTGTATTTGCAAAAGTGTCAGGCTTGGTGGAATACATTAAATTCAGAATATTTCTATGTCACAAAATACATATTGTAAAGTATTTTTTCCCTAAGTTTTGTCCTTTTTTGACAACATTTATAGTCATTTATTGTATCCACGTTTACACATTTGGATCCAGTAAACTCAGCGCATCACTTTTTTCAGTGTAATATCAACATTTTAAATTGTTACACTAATTCAGGTCAATGTTAATGTTAAGGCTTATGATAATCTAGGTGAAAACACAAATTTCAAAGCTAAAACAATACAACTGGATGTATTTAGTTGCACAGCTTAATGGGCTGAAGCATGTAGCCCCCCAGTCAAACACTTATAAAGAGAATGGAAGGAGGACACATAATCGTGTTAAACAGAGAGGCTACACAACCTGATGAAATATGCAGGAGAAAGAGAGAGCAGGGTGTATTTCACGCCCCTCATCACTCAGAGATGCTGTGTGTGTGTGTTTGTGTGTGGGGGGTGTGGGTGTGTGTGTGTTTGTGTGTGGGGGGTGTGGGTGTGTGTGTGAGAGGGCTGGTGACAGGACCCAGCAGGACGCTCTGTGCTCGCTCATGCTGGAAAAGGCCACAAACCATTGATTGTGTGTCAGAAGGGCCTGATGGAGGAACACCCAGATGACACATTCACAAAGAGGTTACGAGCTTTAGTTAGAGACTGCAATATCGTCCCCACACAACTGCTCTATACTCATTTACTTCCATAGAGTCAGATGAGGATGAACAAATCCTAAGGTTTTACATCTGATGAAAAATGTATACAACTGACCTAAGCTAGTGTATTGACAAAACAATAAAAAAGTTATATATGGCAATATATTGGCCCTCATATATTGTTGCTGCATCTCTAAAATGGTACATTTTCAATTTTTTAATTTTTTTATTTTTAATGCATTATAATGTAACAGAATTCCATTACTGTCCTAAAAGACAATCTTTTTTCCCCAATTTTTATTTTTCCATGTAGTTTGAACATTGTTTACACTGTGTAAAAATAATTAATGGACCAATAGAAATGTTCTCTAATCGTCTAACGATTAAACCTCTCTATATTAACTTCATTAAAATGTTTAACATCATTAAAATGTTTTTGCTTTCTCCTATAAAGTGGCTGGGGACTTCATTAAGTACATATCCTTGTATATACTCTTGAGGTACAATTTACCAATCAGATCCAGTCATTGCAGTGCTGAGAATGATCCACCACCCAAATAATAACTGCTCTGTGGTGGTCCTGTGGGGGTCCTGACCATTGAAGAACAGGGTAAAAGTATGCAGAGAAACATATGGACTACAGTCTGTAATTGTGACCTACAAAGTGCTCCTTTATAGTAATCAAAGCTGATAAAATGGACAATGAATGTAGAAATAAGGAGGTGTACTTAATACATTGGCCGGTTGGTGTAAAGTTATTATTTCGGAGATACCTGTTTTTTTGAATAGCGTTGATTTGTTCCAAGTAACTTTTAGGTAATTTCTGTTGATTTCTGTTGCTGTACAAGTGCAAAATGAATTTTACTGCTGTCTTAGTATGTACAGCACTGTGAAAAAGTCCAGACCTGCCGTTTAGTTTATTTCATTTCCAGTCAAAACAGCCATTAAGTGCAACTCTTTGTCATTTTTAGCATCAGGAAAGAAGTACATTTAACAGAAAATCACACAGTGTCCTCAGCTATGTAATAAAAGGTAATGTATTGTAATATTATATACATTTTTTATTATTTAGTGTGTCCACTCTTTGCCTTTATTACAGCTTCCATTTATGGGGAGACCTGCCTTTATATTTTCAAAGTATTCTGTAGGGATGTTTTTCTTACCACCAAAGTTCAGTCTTAGAAGTTGGTTACTTTTGCACATTTGTAATTCCAATGACATATTTAGACCCATCAGTTGATAACACATCTCAGATATGCAGTTTCAGTGTTCAGGTGCATATTTTTCAGTCTATTGTTCTGAGAGCACCAGCAGCTTCTTTGTTTGATTTGCAAATTCTGTTCCTTTTGACCCATTTCCTTTCCCCAGTAAGGCCTTCTGGACCTTTCTGTCAAAGGACGGACAGAATCAGAGCAGTAGCAGTTGGTCACATAAAAGTAAAGCATGGACAAACTAAATACTTTATTGGTGTTGGAAGCTTCTGTGTAATTTTCTGTGAAATATGTTTTCTGTTTTTTCTCCTGACACTGAAAAATGACTAACTTGTGCTTATAACGGAATTCCAACAATTGTAAAAATTTCTGCATAATTCACTGGTTGAGATGTAAACAAAGTCATTCAGAGTGGTTTGGTGTCAAATGCTTCATTGTAGAGAAATCTACAAGCTCTGATGTCTTTATAGTAATGGTTATAAGAACCAAATGCTTGAAATGTCTAGTACAACCGTAATGTAAAATATACATTTTATTTGCTATATCTCCTTCGAATTCTCAGAGTTATCATAAAAGAATGTGTCAGGCATCAGACAAGGAACCTGTAGAGGTAGATGTCCGATTCTGATCACCACCATTGTGAACAATTCTGACTTGGTCATTTTCTCTAGAAACCACTCAGAAGAACTTTGTTTACATCTAAACCATTTAATTTTGCAAAATGGGTGGAATTCCTCTTTATTAATTTCTTTAATTGGCCCCCAACCAGGGCCAAAGTCATTATGTTTTGGTGGAAGATTACAGTAAAACCAAAATTGTGAATGATAATCTATGATTAATCTTGCTTAATGTGAACAAGGATATAAGAAGGGAAGTAACAAGGTTAAAAAGGGTACATTCTGATTTCAGGCAGCCTTTGAATGTCACTTATATGTAGGTACTGTTAAACTATAAAATAACTACACACTTGGCCTTCTTAAAAAGTAAAGCATGTTCATACTTCTCAAGCTTACTTTGAAGTCTTCCCTGAGAAAAGGACACAATATACAGTATAATGTACTCTGTAAACACCCACAGTAGGGGTGTCTGTCAGATATCAACAGACAGATTATGTATAGAATCCCTGATTGATCTGAAAAACTCCCACAGTATTTATGTCAAGGACACAAAAAGGGGCTTATATAACGATTTGTAAAAATGCTAAAGCTGAACAATACAATGCCGTACATTTTCAAACAGATTTCATAAGTGTATTTCGTTACATGTGGGTCAATTTACCACACCGCACCCATTCTATGTTGACCCACATATGCACATGGGCTGATGCGGTGGACATGGCATGTATGGACAAAATGTAGGCTGTGACAAGTAGAGCTCACTGAACGGTACATGAACAGACACATGGACAATAAGAGTGACAATTGTGAATGTTTTTGTCATTTGAGTAATACTCCTTGAAAACAGCAGACGTCTGAGCAGGGGCTATTGTCAGAGCAGAGATTGTGACCTAGATTTAGTTGAGATTGCTTGAAGAAAAAACAGCCAGAAACACAGTTGTGTGTTAGCGTTTGCATAAACTCTGAAAACCAATCATTCACCTGAAAACACCAGTGTTGTAGCTTTTGCTCAAAGGTTCCATCGCAAAATATGCTTCTCAAATAGAGATTGTGAATATGACTCAGACTTACTCTTTATGAAAGTCTATCCATCCAAATATATACATTTAATTGACTTGTTGATAAGGTGAAAGTTCCCTGATGTACATCACCATAAAATGCATCATTCATCTGATGGTGTATCATGATAAGATGTTTAATAGAGTATAACCCCATTTCCAAAAAAGTTGGGATGCTATGCAAAATGTGAATAAAAACAGAATGCAGTGATGTGCAAATGATTTAAACCTTACATTTAATTGGAAATAGTACAAAGACAACGTATCATGTTGAAAATGTTTTTTTTTTTGTTTTTTTTTATTTTGATGCTAATAGCATGTTTTACATTTACCATAGCATCCCACCTTTTTTGGAAATGGGGATGTAAAACCTGAATTTGTAAAACAATTCCTAAATCATTTAAAAAATGGGGATTTAATTGAAAACAGCATAAAGAAGACTCTTCACCTTGCCAACTATGGTTTTTGTAAATATTTGCTAATTATAAATGTATTGCCTGTAACACATTCCAAAAAAAAAAATTAGGACAGGGGCACTGTAAGACTGGAAAGGTTTTGAAATGATAAAAAAAATCTGTTTTTGGGACTTTCCATTGGTAAACAGATGAATAGATAGCATGCTATTGGATATAAAAGGAACATTCATGAAAGTCAGCACTTTTTGGAAAACTACATGAGTGAATAGTCCAACTTTTTAGTCCAAGTTTAACCTGTTAAATGTCAACCCATTTTTCCCTGAAACAGTTTACCCATAATAAAAGGAGCACAGTTCCCACTTGCTCATATACAGCTCATTTGAAAGGTACCATTCTCAAGTTTTTTCCCAATAGTATGAATTACTGACAGTGTAATAGAGGCTAGAATGGAGAAGTTTTATTTCTGCCTAACTCATTGATCTCTAACCTGATCTCTGACTCTTGCTCTGTTATCAAGACCACGTTTTGGACTATGATGTCTACATGGAAAGCAGAAAGGCTATGAAGGTAAGGAGCTACAGATTTGCCAGTGAACACTAATATTCAGTGCTTATATTACACGAGACGATTGTAACTGCTGTAGATTATAAAATGGTTTGCAAGAGTCCAGTCCTTAAATTTACGGCTTTCTGGTGGTATATTGCATTTTTGGAATTTGTAGGCCATCCTGATTGTTACCAATGTTCAAAAGCCAGCGTCTGTCATGGTATGGGGCATGTGTTAGTGAGCAACACAATGCCAAGCCACCAATTTTTCAAAATTTCTGCATCATTAAATTGTCAAATACAAATGAAATTGTATTGATTTTAATGGTAAAATGGTGGTACATTTGAAAAAAAAGCTCAAAACCTTTCTATTTTACTTTAGAATACCTTGCGTGTATTGCTCCACATTATAAAACGCCTATTTTATAATGCAGAAAACTAAATTGGTGGAAACTCCTCTTTAGTGCTTCTAAAAGCTACCTCATGGTAAGTTCTTACATTACTAATATGCTGCCATTGTTTTCCTATAGTCTTCACATAAGCTTTTGGTCTAAAATGTACTTTTCTTAAAACACATTCATGGCAGCTAGATGCATGCAGCATGGCAAAATTGTCCCCAAAGATTTCAGATTTACTACTATTTTAGCATTATAAGCATGATAACCCATTAAAACTGAGAAGACGTGTAGTTTCACTGGTTGTTTTAAATAAGTTTTGAATAGTAAATAAAAATTGCTATGGCTGCATTGTATACATCGTAGAAGTATGCACAAATTTAGACAAATCTGAGAAATTCCTATATAAGTCATGGGCAGGGTTAATGTTTACCTACCTGAAGCCCACACAAAGCAGAATTTACCGCTTGGGATGGATTTAGACATTCTAGATCTAAAGGAAAAAGACAGGAATGGGCTGCTGAGATGCATATGCTTAAATTAACTGATGCTCTGGGCTCCTGAGTGGATGTCTCTACTGCAAAAAATGATCTTGGTAAGTGAAGTCATCTTAAATTAAGTTGGTGTATCTGATATTTCTCATTTTGAGATTGTGGTAAGAATATAAGATTATTTAATTTATTTCTAGACTTTATAAACTTATTTCAAGAATTACCTGTCAACATAATGAAATTAATTGTTAAAGAGTAACATGGAAGTAAAGTAATGAGTAACTACCCCAACACTGGAGCTACCTATACTAACATTATGTTGAGCCTGTGCAGTACTGGAAGTGTAGCAACAAACCTACAACAAAAAACATGCTTTCCTTACTCCTTTTTGAGTTTCACTGCTGTGCTTGAATGACTTTATTTTTCCTCTCATCATCCAGAAAACCAAGGCCCTCATCTCTATAGTGTAGGGCTTCACTTAATTGCCTTGCTTATACCAGTCGGTCTTTATGCATTTGCATCATCACATGGAGTAGAACATTATAGCTATGACCAAGAGCCTGGGACAATGAAATTACTGAAAATAATTGCCACAGTTGCAAATAACAGCTCCTCTCTTTCTCTCTCTCTCTCTCTCTCTCTCTCTCTCTCTCTCTATATATATATATATATATATATATATATATATACATATATATATATATAGGAGTTACTGCTTCAGCGTGATGCTTTTAATTTGCTGTGCTTTGTGAACAATTCACCTGCAAGACCAGACAGAAACCAAGAATGGTGAGAGGCTACACAGACCTTTAATTCAGTGTTTTCAAACTCCAGCCCCTACATTATATAGTTTAGTGTTTCTCTCTGCTGTTCACACGTCGTTCAGTTCAAGAAGAGACTAATTCACTAATAATATGAGGTATTTGTATACAACCCCAATTCCAATGAAGTTGGGACGTTGTGTAAAACATAAATAAAAACAGAATACAATGATTTGCAAATCCTTTTCAACCTATATTCAACTGTATACACTTCAAAGACAAGATATTTAAGGTTCAAACAGATAAACTTTATTGTTTTTTGCAAATATTCACTCATTTTGAATTTGATGCCTGCAACACGTTCCAAAGAAGTTGGGACAGGGGCATGTTTACCACTGTGTTATATCACCTTTCCTTTTAACAACACTCAATAAGCGTTTGGGAACTGAGGACACTAATTGTTGAAGCTTTGTAGGTGGAATTCTTTCCCATTCTTGCTTGATATACAACTTCAGTTGCTCAACGGTCTCCGTTGTTGTATTTTACACTTCATAATGTGCCACACATTTTCAATGGGAGACAGGTCTGGACTGTAGGGAGGCCAGTCTAGTACCTGCACTCTTTTACTACGAAGCCACTTGTTGTAACACATGCAGAATGTGGCTTGGCATTGTCTTGCTGAAATAAGCAGGGGCGCCCCTGAAAAAGACGTTGCTAGGATGGCAGTATATGTTGCTCCAAAACCTGTATGTACCTTTCAGCATTAATGGTGCCTTCACAGATGTGCAAGTTACCCATGCCATGGGCATTAACACACCCCCACACCATCAGAGGTGCTGGCTTTTGAATTTTGTGCTGATAACAATCCAGACAGTCCTTTTCCTCTTTGGCCCGGAGGCGTCCATGATTTCCAAAAGCAATTTGAAATGTGGACTCGTCAGACCACAGGACACTTTTCCACTTTCCGTCAGTCCATTTCAGACAAGCTCGGGCCCAGAGAAGCCGGCGGCGTTTCTTACACTTGTAGATGGAGCAATGAACTGTGTTCACTGACAGTGGTTTTCTGAAGTGTTCCTGAGCCCATGTGGTAATATCCATTACAGAATGATGTCGGTTTTTAATGCAGTGCCGCCTGAGGGATCGAAGGTCAAGGGCATTCAATATTGGTTTTCTGTCTTGCCGCTTACTTGCAGAGATTTCTCCAGATTCTCTGAATCTTTTGATGATATAATGGACTGCAGAAGACGAAATTCCTTGCAATTGCACATTGAGAAACATTGTTCCTAAACTGTTGGACTATTTGCTCACACAGTTGCTCACAAAGAGGTGAACCTTGCATCATCCATGCTTGTCAACGACTGAGCCTTTCAGGGATGCTCCCTTTATACCCAATCATGACACTCCAATTAACCTGTTCACCTGTGGAATGTTCCAAATGTTTGAGCATTCCTCAACTTTCCCAGTCTTTTGTTGCCCCTGTCCCAACTTCTTTGGAACGTGTTGCAGGCATAAAATTCAAAATGAGTGAATATTTGCAAAAAACAATAAAGTTTATCCATTTGAACATTAAATTTCTTGTCTTTGTAGTGTATTCGATTGAATATAGGATGAAAAGCATTTGCAAATCATCGTATTCTGTTTTTATTTATGTTTTAAACAACATCCCAACTTTATTGGAATTGGGGTTGTATATGTTTCACCATTCTAACATTATATAAATCTCCATAAACAGAGAAGTATGCTATACCTGGCTGTTTGCTAGCTGGGAACAATTGTTGGTCAAGGTAGCATTTTGAGTAAATCTTTCACCTTACGTTCGTGCAGAGCTGCAAAGCCAAAAATTTGGTTCCAAATATGGTGGCCACAATAGAAAAATCCTGTGACTGAAACTGTAAGGTTATTTAACTGTAGGTTATTTAATTTTAGGAGCAGATTATTCTCATGGGGCTTCCGACTCATGGGGGCCCTAGGTGGCTGCCTAGCTTTTCCTAGTGCAAAGACCAGAGGCAATTTCCATTTTTTAGCTATTCAGGTTAAAGAACTTTTTCAGCAAGCAAATTTTGCTTGTGTTTGGTGTGACTGCAGCTTCATAGTGATTATTTATTATGCTCGTAAATAGAAAGGGGCCAAAAAAGGTTCCACAGAACCACTTTCTCAATCCACTTTCACTAGATCAATAAATAACATTTCAATTGGCCTACAGAGGTATAAATGGGATGTATTGGTATGAAGGATCTTTTTAAAGAATTTCCACATAATATAAAGTCTCTATGCCAGATAAAAGTTTTTACTAGAACTGTACATTCAAGCCAAGGCCTTTTTTTTAAGATTATGCTTTAAAACATCTGTACAGTATTTCAGAATAGCACAAAGAAGGGAGAAATCGCAAAGAAGCCAACAACTAGATACCACTAAGAAACTTTTTAGTTTACTGTGCTAAACCTTACTGGACTAACTTACTTCTGCAATCTATGTGTCTGTTGGATATTATTTTTTGACAGGCACCCAGAACTTTACACAAAGTTTCCAGTCAGGACTGTATGTAGTTCATTGTATTTGTATTAGTAGCTTCGAGCAATTCATAATAAGCAATCTCAAGAGAAGCAAACAAGGTGGGAGAATATTGGAGATATTAGAGATTGGTTGTATGCAAGCAGCATCCAGCTTTAGAAGGACAAAGACATCTTTTATAAAAACAGTGTGTAGGTCTGTCTTTCAGTGCATCATTTTTCAGTATTTCAAATAAAAGCTCCAGTCTGAAAGACTCTGGGAATCTTCCTGTCTCATAATATATCCTCAGTTGCTAAATTAAAAAGGCCAAGCAGGAAGGTACAGGTAGTTGTGTTGTGCTTCTGTTAACTTCAACAGCTGCAGAGACAGAAATAGCATTTAAACTCGGTGTGGTGATTCATAAAGCCAGACAAACATATTGGTGGTTATTGTCATGTGTCCGATGCCGCACAGGGTTTGAGCAGCTGGTCACTGATCCAGCGTTATTCAGCCAGACAGAGTGGCATGGCCTCAGGGCTACATGCTATTGCTAAGAGCACTGACCTTAACTGCCCTCTCACTTCCGATGGTTTAACAGACCTCTTTATCAACTCAGCGCGTAACAAGTACCGACAACAATGGTACTGAAGGCTGGGGTGGAAGAATGGATGATCTCAGACTTTGGGATGGATGGGTGGACACAGGTTAAGGCTAATGCATAAATACAATGGAATTTCAATGGACAGTTATTTTTGACAGCACATGTACTTTAGTGCAAGGCCTAATCTGTGACCAGAAAACAAGCTTTTAGTTTAACATCTACACTGTTAAAAATTAGCATTTTGAAATGGCTCTTGGCTTAGACAAACCCCACAGGCAAAGGAAATGTATTTCTATATCGTCGCTGTCGGGCCAAAACCTTGTATCTCAATTTTTGTTGGTTTTAACTTTGTTGCATAATTTGAAAAGTAAAATCAAAATCTGTAAAGTTACCATTTTGGATTTGTTGTTACATCAATGATATACTTGTTCATGCATCTGATAATATATCTGTTACATATATCACTGCTGTCAGAAGAAAACCTCCTATCTTCATTTTTGTCATATATTTGACATAAATTGAAAGTACCTGTTGCTCTTTACACTGTATGTTAATTTTATGAAGAAGGGACAAAAAGAAACAGCTCAACTTTGAAAAAAGTCTGGTTTCATTGACTTACATTAAAAGTAAAGGAGGTTTTTTCCATCTCCTTTTAAAGTTATCATTTGGTTTTCTTCCAACAACAGTGATATATTTTATCTACATATGTGCATATATTTCAGAAAAAGATTCTTCACACTCACAGTTGCAAGAAATGCTATTTAAAGAGCTATCTGCCCTTTTGGTACCTTTATTTTTGTGCTTAATGCTTTGCTTGACAGTTTGCATCCTAAAAACCCAATATTAGTGTCAGTTAATCAAAGTATGTTGCACTGATTTCTCAAGCTACAGTATTTTTAAGATTAAGACTGGACTGAGTTGTGGCTGAAACTGGACACCTTAGCTGGAAGATTATGTCCTTTGGCATTGCTATTATGATACGAACACACTTAGAAGTAATACAGATCATTTTGGGGTAGTTCTTTGCCTTTTTAGATGAATTTTCCAAAGAGGTGGTAAGACAAAACTGTGATAATATGGAATCAGCACACAGAACATTCTGATTCTGATCCTAAAAATCTGACATTTTTAAAAAATTAATTTAATTATTTTTAAGAGATTACATATGAGATAAAAACAAGAGCTCCCAAACCTGGAGTGCAAGAAAATGGTTCAAATCTACAGAGAAAATGGAATTCAACGTCCGTGCAAGACCTGGTAGACCAACTTTCCCCAGCAGATAAACAGCACTTAAAGCTTCATATTTGACAGAGAGGAGAAAATCAAGTTCCAATCTTACTTCATATCTGAAAGAATCCACAGGTGTGTCTGTCCATCCTTCATGGTGAGAGGACACCTCAACACTATGAGTCTGAAAGGATGTGTAGCTGCCAAGAAGATGTTACTGAGAAAAGGAATAGAGAGTCCACGCCTCATCACTGAATGTGTTTGGGATTACTCAGATTGTGAGAAGCAGAAAACACAACCAACTTCTAAGACTGAACTTTGGAGGTGTGAAAAATGATCCCTGCAGATTTCTGCTTTTTCCTCCTGAAAAGAGTGGAAGGTGTAATTAAGACAGTAATTAAAACAGTGTAAACATAAAACAATGAAAAATGATATGACCTTCAGTTGTTGATGCCTCGGTGTAAATTTCTGATATGTGTTTTCTAGCCATTTTGACTGGAAAAGAACTGAATGATAAGCAGTCTCTGACTTTTACACAGTACTTTTTTATATATAGAACTACAGTTTAATTACATGTATAAATGAAACTGTTTTCTGTGGTAAATGATATTCTATTTGTCTAATATAAATCATTTTAGTTACACTTTACTTATATTTATTGATTTGTGCTGCTACTTGGCAACCATCAATCATAAACATATTTACTGCATATCACTGTGAATAACAGTTGCTCAAGCCTCAGCAAGATGCCTTATGTTGGTTTGTGTGCACCAGTAATATCTGTTGAATGCAAGGGAAAAACCAATATTGTATGCACTTTGAATACAATTAGCAGTTTCAGGTTGCATCACCCTGAGCTGACAGATGAGCCCTTCTATCGACTCAGACTGATGTCTATAAGGCCCACTCAGATTAGCAGGACTTGCAAGCCTTTTTAAAGTCCCATTTATAATGTCACCAAGTTTTATTGATATTTGCCCCCAGGTGACCAAAACAGACAGTGCTCTTTACAATGTGCCTAAACCACTGCAATTACCTCAGGATAAAGTGGACCTTTGGGCCAAGGCATGAGTGGAAGGACTGAATAGAGAAAAAACTGTTCTGTGTTGAATATCAATGGCTTTTATGAAGAGCTTTACTCTCTTCTTCGACTGATCTACTCATTCTGGCCTAACATATTGACATATTACATGCATTCATCATAATAACACACACATCTTCTAAGCCATTTCTCCTTCTGGGTTGCAGGAGGTGCTGGAGCCTATCCCAGCAGTCATCAGGCGAAAGGCAGGATAGACACTGGACAGGTTGCCAGTCATCATAATAACAGCTGAAATGAATAATACACTCTAAATTTAGTTCCCATTCAATTTCTCATTATCTTGAAAGGGATTTTCACCAACATCCTGTAAAGCTTGTCCAACCTAACAACAGTTGCTATGACAGAATTTCCTATCCATGCTCTGCCCAAACATGCATCTGATGCTAGATTGCACACGTTTTACAGTCAAAATATGGCCTGATGAATTTAGGTTGGGGTTTAGACTGAATGCAAGCTGAACTGTTTAATGTGTAAAATCCATGGCTTTCATAAAGAGTTATACCCTTTTTATCACCAAATCTGTCCTAAGAACTTTACAAATCTACTTTAGAAAAACTTTACTAATCTGTCCTAAGACAATTCACATGCATTCATCAGAATAAGATTAGAGTGAACTGTTTAGATAACTACACATGTAGTAACACGTATACCTATTGGGCAGTATTAGGGAGTACAGTTGTGTTTGGTGATGGTGTGTTGTTGTACTTTATTGTACAATGTTTGTGTTTGTCTGATTCTCTGATAATAAAGTGTATCCTAGCATATGATACTAATAACACATTCCAAATTTAGGTGTTCTAACCAACATCTACCTTTTTTAGTAGGTTAAATGGGATGAATGGGATTTTCGTCAGCATTCTGTAAAGCTTGAGTCCACGAATGATTCCTATTTCCTATTTCTTCACAGCTACTGTTGTGAGTTTGGACCAGCTTATGGAACGCTGCGAACAATTCCATTTAGCCTAAAGATTTGGGGTTGGAGAATGAATAGAGACTGAACTGTTTCATGTTGAAAATCAGTGGCTTTTCTAAGGAGCTTTAGCCTTCTGCTTTACCAGTTCCATTTTAACGATGACGTATTGAATCGAATCACTGAAGGACTTGAATTTGAACCACTTTGCCTTGTTCAGACTTCTTAGACATAATCACGCCTGCGACCTATTGCAGAAACGACTGATAATGAGACGCCAAACTTAGAAACCCGGGCCTCTAGCATTTCCTGCGCTGCGTCACGACACGCTTTGTGATCCACTTAAGGACACTTAAAGCAATGATTAAAAATTGCCATGACATCAATGACCACAAGCAAATTTGCCCCACAATTGTGGCGGTGTTGTGGATTTGTGTCAGAAAGCCTCAGCGTCTCAGGCTAGACCCCGCCGCTGTGGGGCAAGGCTGGAAATCGCTCTGCTCTGTCTAACACAGGAACACTTGAGCTTTTGACCCCACCACTTGCTTTGAGCCTCCATGCAATAAATCAAAATGAACTCTCCCACACATGGCAAAAAGCAATAAGTCTGAGAGATAAATGCACTTCCAATAGATTCGGAGCGCTGTTAAATTCCCCTTTGAGGTGAAAAGGCGAAGAGGAGAGGCTGCATCCTCGCTGTTGAATAATTTAATAATTAATTTTCCAGAGTGAATCACCAGGGTAAATTTGAGTGAATTAACTCAAACTTTTTTGACAGACTAGGTAGACCAAAGTGCCATAAATAGAACTAAGATGGCTGCTGCCTTCTGCACCTGTCAGCTCCGTCTTGAGATGGATGCGGTCATTATCCTTAATAACATTATTCTCAGGATAGATCCACTTTTTCTCGTTGTTTGACGCTATTATCCCTAGGGTTCCTCTGCAAATCTGGAACATAATTACCTTTTACGTTTACCTTACTTTTTTCCACAGTAACTTTTGTTTTTGTTGCACTCAAATATTAGAGATAGAGATCTTGCGTCAGAATCGAGGGGTATCGGAGGAACACCTGCGTAGGACTGAAAGGGCTGGAGGCATTTCCATTTAATAAACTGTATATTACCCCTGTAAATGGTAGGGGCCTGTATCTGGGACTCACTTCAGTTCCTCATACTTAAACCTAGATTTATAGGAGTTACTATATAATCTGACAAAGAAGTCAAAGTACATAAAGCATGGGGGATCTGCATGCATCTACATCTTAAGAGTGTCTCAGTACATCATAAATTCTGTTACTAAACTTGCACTAAAGCCCATAAATGGACAAGAAAATCAACTGGTTTGCTCCAAGTAACATCAATATTGTAATGTTTCTGTGTGTTCCAACCCCTACATAGTGTTAAACTGTCTACAACACATTAAAAAATGGCTAATCCCATTCTTTTACATGCGCAGTACACAGGCCTAATACAATAAAATGGTACATTTGGAAAGCTATTAACTCCAGCAGTTGTGTTTAGGTTGATGTCCACACATATGGCTATGGACACTGGGCACTGGCGTGAGCAGCAGGCAGATTCTAGCAATAGTTTGTTTATGGACTGATGTCATTATGTGAAGACCATGTAATCATTGACATCCTGCTTATGTTGAATACTTTTATATATAGTCTAGTTCCAAAATGCATTATAGACACTTAAAGAACTTTCTTTTTTAAATGATTTACATGTATCAGACATATCACTGAGATATGTGTCAGCTTCTGTTCTTTTCAAAAAACTCTTTATATCCAAAATTGGTACATATGGACATACAGTATTTTGGAATGAAACTCTTCAAATGCTAAGGACACATTGTGATAGGATCATGATTGGATCATTCAGAACAAATTTGGAGGTGGTCAGAGACAGAGGTGTAAATGGAATGTGTTTCCTATATCTGTATACATTTATGTAAGAGGAAATACATCTGTTGAGTTCTGACTAATAAGTGAGGATATAATAAATGTATGTGTCTTTTAACACAGGAAAATAACATCAGATTTCATCTGGCCACACTGGGATGCATTTTAGTGAAAAGTGAGATATAACATGACCCACACATGAAATCTGGAAACAAGCTCAAGCTATGTATATTAATGTAGTCAACAAATTCTGTTCTCTAGTAGAACGGATCTGCCAAAAAATAACCTGCACTGAACCAAAAGCATCTTTTAAGAAATCTGCAGGCATCTACACCTATAAATTACTTCAGTGCTTTAATAAAGTCCATTACACTGTGTTTTCACTCTGCAGCAAGGAACTGATTGCTCCAATTAGAAACTATTAAAATGTGCTTTTATAATCATAGCAGTAATTATAAGTCTATTCAGCTAAATAATAAACCAGCGGTTCAGGGGGTTAAAACATCCTGCCACTGGATCACCTTCGTCTTTTAGCCCTTTGTGTGTTGGGTCTGGGAGGCTTCATGGGACAGCAGGGTCTGATTGGCATTCTGAGGGCAGTTATGAAGGAGCTCGGGTCGAAGTGCTCCATCTTCATGCCTCCCTCCTGGCCCAGGCTGAGAGAGAGAGCGGATGGCAGAAGCAGACAGCGGTGACGTCGTCCTGCTGCTGTGCATCTATAATGAATCTCTGCAGCTCTGGCTGTTCTCAGCCTCAGCGACTGACATGTTGCAAATTTGGCCAAACCCGTACCCCTCCACACTCGATTAGAATCATTTCAGTTTGCACTCGTGACTTTACTGACCGATTCTTGCTCTGCCCACAGAATGAAAAAAAAAAAGTACCCAAACTATCCAAACAGTGTTTTTATACACACATAATTTGAAATAACATTTGAAATTAATAACATGTTATGAATGTAGAGAAGTTGACTGAATTGTGTGCTACTATTTCTGGTTAGGTTAAATTGGATTACTGGCCAATGTAACTTAGCAAAAGACATTGTAGAGACATTATAAATGAGGATACTGCTCACTGGTTGAAAAATGAATAAGCTTGGAAAGCTCAATATGGTGTTGCTTTATGGAGAAAATCCTGTCCTTAAATAAGATGTGCCAATCAGCTTCCTGCTAAAGCCCAAAGTGGGAAAAGCTCCCTCTCAGTGTGGTGGCATGTGCACGCCCACCAACCAGAACAAGCTGAAAAAAAAAACAGGTTTTCTGGCAACAGGAACAAACTATTTACACATTTTACAACAAACACCGGTTTTGCCACATTTATTCATTGATTTCAAATACATGCCTTCCAGTTTTTGGATTTACAGATCTGGTCTTGTATGAGTGGAAATAACTGGTGGGCGGGATTGCCAAGGTGCCACATGGGCAGACTTTGCCATAAGTAAATTCTGACTGCATTGTAAAAAGGGGCTCATTAGATATACCTAAGAAATGACTTAATGTGGTAACAAGCAACTGAACCAGTTTTTTCAACTTAAAAAATTATGTTAATTCAAAGTATTTATTTATGCTGAATAAAACTAGTTAATTTACTTGTTACCACATGAAGTCATTTTTTAGGTAGATCTGAAGAGCCACTTTTTACAGTATAGACTCACAAATACATCCTTGCATAGCAACTGTTGCCAGCCTTACACTGATGAAAATCCCATTCCGCCTAATGAATTTAAGTTAGAATTTAGGTTCTCTACATTAGAGTTTTCTGTTTACTTTGCTAAGCTGCCGAGCTGGACTGTGTTGGAGCTAATTAGCTAAATTAGACTGTATGGAAACAACAATAATGAATTTGCTACCAAGCTAATGTTAGCTTGATTACATTACAACCCAGTCTGTATTCACAGTATGTCCTTTCACACATATGCAAAATAAATACTATTTGACATTATTAAAACACTGAAAACGTCTGTATTTTCACAGTGCGCTACAGTTGACTTACCCATGCTCCACCCACAAATGCATTTATCATTGGCATCTGGTCAGAGGTTAATAAACAGGTAGCATTCTGCTAGTAGGTTGGACAAGTTTTGCAGGACATTAACAAAACCCAATTCAACCTAGTGAGGAATTGTCTGTGGGTGTACCATGCAGCATTTGTCAAAATATATTAATGAATTAAATTGGACTACTAGAGAATCACTACATAACTCCATAACATACCTTACATAACATTAGGTAGGCTGGAAATTTTGGAGAATTTGCTTGTCTTGTTTTAAACAATTACAAAAACTACAAAAAAAAACTGCAAAAAAGAACAAAAAAGTCATAAATACAAAAACAATGCAATTTGAAATAAATTTCTGTATCTTATCAAATGTGCATCATATGCTACGGTTTATCTTTAGATTGAATTGGATTTTTCTGAAGATTGCAACATTTGTGGGAGAAGCATCGTTAATCAAAGCCAGCAAAAATGGGAAATGATGTATTTTCCTTTCATACTGTAACGTATTTCGGTATGAATGCAGCATCAGGGAGGGTTTCTGAGCTAGTTGAGTGTTAATGACAATAGGGTGGAGATGGTGGGAGGGGAAGGTGAAACATGACACTGTAGCATGTTCAAGAAATGTTTTTGAGATGTTGTGCATAGAGTAGGAAGAACTGAGGGTCCGTTAAGAGTTGAAGTACCATGACTTGTGCAAAAGCCACATCTTTTTTAAAAGTCGTGAACGCTACAGTGTTATTGGTTGATAGTTTTCCCTGCCCGCTGGTGCACAATGACATAATCAAAACTAAAAATGTTTAAGAGTCAGTAGCATCAAAAGTCATTGCATTTTCATTCTGAGTTTTTTTTATCACCTCCATATAGAACCATTTACTGCACAGTGTGTTGAAGAACCATTGTTGTCAATGAGCTGAGTGGATGTGAAGAATCTTAAAGTTTAAAGAACCTTTATAAAATGTAAAGGTTCTAGAAAGAACCAAGGAATTGTTAAGGAACATTTATGTTACGTGACCATGAACTAAAAAGGGTTGACATGGGTCAGCAGTGGTACATTGGTGTGCATAAAATCAAAGGGAAAGTTTGCTTGTGCACAATGAACTCCATCGCTCTGCACTAATTGCAGCCTATTAATCTAATGAATCAATTCTGTTCTGTAGTCTAAATTGCATGTTTATCTGACAAAGAAATAAACACAGAGCCAAAAGCATCTTCTAAGAGATCTACATGCATCTAGATCTTACATTGTCTCAGCGCTTTAATAAAGTCCATTACACTGTGTTTACATGCTGGCAACCAGCAGCTCCTTCACTCTGCAGCAAGGAATTGATTACTCCAATTATATGCACTTAGATTGTGCTTTTTCTAATTAGCGATGCATATTCATTCATGTTAGCACAATTAAGACTGTAGAGTCACAACACAAACTTCCACAGCACTTTGTCTGGGCTGTTTGTGAGCTGATTTACCCCATGGAGCCCTTAAAATGCATTATAAACCCCATTATATACCCAATTTGGTGGACACATTCAGAGGGTTTCAGGCTTTCCTAAAGGTTTCTATACTACATCTTTATTCTCTCTCCTTCTCTCTCTCTCGCACACACACACGTACGCATACACACACCACGATGAGTCATTCAGATTCCTAGCGAAGTGTTCACTTACGTTCATTCAGGTCCACTCGTTTCTCCTCTGCGCAGACTCAAGGCGCCCAACTGCGTGACACATGTCGCCTCCCCTGCCTATATAAAGCCCAAATCCATCCCTGCTCTGGAGAAAGTGCTCAAACTCACAGCTCCGCACGCCACAGCTGGGGGAGAGTGCAAACCAAGTGCAAATAAAAGAAAAAGAAAAAAACAACAACGGATTTATCATTTGCACAGGTACGCAACGTTTTTCGTACATATTCGTTTTCATTAAAGCTTTATTCTCGCTTTTAAAGAAGCTCACATTAGTGATGCACGGGGTAGATGCTGTAGATGAATAGAAGAAGAATTATGAACCTACAGGCTTCGTAAAAGTCCATCTGGACAGACGCAAGCGCGAATAAGGTTTTAGCGTAACGTAGGTTTTTACGCAGCACTGCAGCAAAGTTAATACAACTCTGTAGGTGCTAATGCATCATCGCAGGTGTTAATTCAGTTCTATGAGAGTTAGTCCACTCCTGTAGACGTCACTGCATCTATGCAGCGGTGGAGATTTTGCCCGGTGCCCGGTTTCGTGCCGTGCGTAAAAGCGTGCGCACTTTGGTTTGTGCGTAATTGTCTCCAAAGGAACGTGCACTTCCAACGTTCCACTGAAATCCCAGTCGTGCACTAAAAGAAGCAGCTGACCACGCGCACGTACTTTCGAACCCGAGCTTTTATACTCTCAGGGAGGGCGCAGAGGGCGCACCGATCCAGCGCGCGCAATTCACCAGTCTCTCTTTCTTTCTTTTCTTCTCTCTCTCTCTCTCTCTCTCTCTCTCTCCGCAGCTCCTCCCGTAGCTCCTCTCTAGCATGAAGCTCCACGTGCTCTCCGCCGCCGCCGCCGTGCTGCTCGTGGCGCTCGTGGCCGCACACGGCGCGCCGGATCGCGAGGTGGCGGCGAGGCGCGCACGCCCCGTGCTCGCCAGGCTCGGGGAGGAGTATTTCATCCGCGTGGGGGGCAACCGGGAGCGCGAAGCGGAGCCCAGGAGGTGGCTGAGGAGGGCCGTGCAGCTGCAGCTGGAGGGCAAAGTTGGCGCAGAGGGTTACGCGCGGGCGCAGGAGCGACAGGCGGGCCAGGAGGAGCAAGAAGAGGAGGAGCAGCAGCAGGAGGTGCAGCAAGTGGAGCAGGAGGAGAGAGCGCGGCGCTCCGAGGAGCCTCCTATCTCCCTGGACCTCACCTTCCACCTTCTCCGGGAGGTGCTGGAGATGGCCAGGGCCGAGCAGCTCGCGCAGCAAGCCCACAGCAACCGGAAGATGATGGAGATCTTTGGGAAGTAGAAGTAGGATGCGCGAGGGGAGCGCGAGCTGCCAAAGGAACATTTTTACGCCACATCGCTGCTTTTCACCATCCCCTCCCCCCTCCCCCCCTCCATTTATTACTACTGTACTTAACCCCTCCGTATAGAGTCGAGTGAGAGAAAGAGAAAAAAAAGTCATGGGGTGTGAAAAAGAAAAAAAAAAGAAAGAAAAACAAACAAAACTCTCCTCACTTTGGCATTATTGTTGTATAAGTGCTGAATCAGAACTGTAGCATAAATGCAATGATGCATTATTCGTTTTCTTTTAAGAGACACCAACACAGACAAAAAAAAGACAAAAAAGAAGGAAAATATTTTCAGAGTACTGTACTGAAGTTGATATTTTATCTGATAGACTATCCGGTTGCATTGTACCTTATACAGTACATTGTTTAAGTTTGTTAATAAACTACAATGAGCAAGCAGTAATTTTCTGTTGTGCAGGAGAATGTCTTATATTTATATTTTTCAATAAAACATTAAAAGACATTTTTTTCCACTCCTTGTCTAGATTATTGATGTATGGCAAATAGCAGTTGTGAATAAATGGAAAATGATACAAATGATAGAAAAAACAGCTGATTCTTCATGAGGCGCTGACTTGTCGTTGTATTTTGTATTATTCCCCATTGCTTGGCTGCTCTTGGCTCATGTGAGTTTGGTGGATGGATGGAATGATAACACTTGAGTAGATATGCATATTCAAATTCACAAGCCTAAAGCATTTTGGGCTTAATCTGATCATTATAGCTGATAAATTAACAAATGCTTGCAAAAAAAAAAAGTTTTCACATAGGTAATATATATACTTTAGCCTTGTAAATGGCCTTGTGGCTAAAGAACATTAAGTGCTTTGCAAATATTGCTGCTACAAAAAAATAATAACAGCTGGATACTGTTAATAACATCATGTTGCTAAAAATATCAGAGAAGATGGCCCACGTTATCATCAGTAAACTTTCAGCACATTCTGTTCCTGACAGAACTCACCGTGTGAGGCTCATAAGTATCATCATATAAAGAAATTATGCTCCAGAAGTCCACGGGTTCTGCACTGGTACTAAACAGTGTTGATTTTATAATTGAATTTGTTCATATTGTGCTCCGTGACCCAAGGGTCACAACAATCAAACTAGATACTGTGACTCATTCCATTGTCCACTCTACGTTGCAGCCCGAGACCTTCTGTGGGAGACAGGGCCGGATGTAAGGTCGCACTGAACCGTGTGTTAAAGTGATTGGAAGCAGAAGATCATGGAAGCCACAGCAAATCCATTTCACCACGGCTACAGAACTTAAGCCAGCGCACAAATCCCAGCGGAGCCAACGAGATAAATAAACCATTACAGTGCACAATGCAGGAGGCTATTTTACAAAGCAGGTTTCCTCACTTAGCTGGATAACTTAAGCCAAAAGTAGAAAGTGCTAAATAAGAATAGCCCTAATCTCTTCTTTTTTTTTTTAAATGAAAGTTTCCATTTTCACACTTCTATCAGACAGTGAATTGTCAAAAGCGAAAAATAAACCATAGAGGTTCTTTGACTTACTAACCAAAATATGTCAACAGTAAAGAAATTGCTTTCTATGTTTAGATAACAAATTCTGTATATACCCTATATGACCCTCTTTATTATTGAGTTGTGTTTCAGCCATACTGCTTACTAACAGATGTATGAAATCAAGCACATAGCCATACAATCCCCATTGACAAAAACTAGCTGTAGAATGAGTCATACTGAAGAGCTCAGTGATTTTAAACGTGGCACTGTCATAGAATGCCACCTTTGCCAGTCGGTTTGTGAAATTTCTGTCCTGTTGGATCTGCCCCAGTCAACTGTGAGTGCTATTCTTGTGAAAGGGAAGCATCTTGGGGCAACAACAACTAGTTGCATATTCATAGAGTGGGGTCACTGAGTGCTGAAGCATGTATAAATGGCCAATCTGTTGTTGCATCACTGATGTTGTTGCAACAAATGTTCTCGCATTTACATTGGTACTGCTACATCTATAGGTCAGGCAACTATCAGGCAATTGATGTGTTGTTTGCATTGGAGTATACAGAGCTTTTTTTGTTTCTTTTGAGTTGAAGGAAACACGCATGATCTCTGAGGAAAAAATGTAAAATTATGGAAAGTTCCATATATGAAACAAAGGAATTGTCCTGGCCTGGGTTCGATTCCCCGGCCGGGTGACTGGGGTCCTCTCTGTGTGGAGTTTGCATGTTCTCCCCATGTCTGCGTGGGTTTCCCCCGGGTTCTCCGGTTTCCTCCCACAGTCCAAAGACATGCAGTCAGGCCAATTGGATGTGCTAAATTGCCCCTAGGTGTGAGTGACTGTCTGTGTCTGTCTGTCTGCCCTCCGATGGACTGGCGACCTGTCCAGGGTGTATTCTGCCTTTCGCCCGAAGACTGCTGGGATAGGCTCCAGCACCCCCTCGCGACCCTGACGGAGAAGCGGCTTAGAAAATGGATGGATGGATGGATGGATGGAATTGTCCTGTGTTTACACAGAATATGTACTGTAATGTCACAGACTTTTCCATTTTTTATGGATTTTTTTAGTGTAAAAACCTCATAATCTCAAACATTTTTGAAAAATCTGGGAGTGCAAATCCCCAGTTTATGCTTCATATGCTTCATAGACATATACTTCCAAAAGTATCCTGTTCTAAAATTTTACAGACTTCACATTTGGCTTAAGTTACTCATCTAACCTTGACAAAGTGCTCTGTAAAAAGACCCCCAGATCATCAGCACTAAGCACACCTCATCTTCACACAGGCCCTATAGTACTGAAGAAGGGACAGCGTTAATGAACATGGATGGAGGGGGTGTTTCTACTGCCTGGACCTCATTATGCTGCGAGTCAGTGCACCCCCTCCTGTCACCCAGCACCCTCCACTGGGCCAGAATGTATGGATTACGCAACAGTCCTGGCATCGTTATTTCAGCTCAGCCACCGAGACGCGTCAACTGCACTTGTTTACTGCTAAGAGGCAGAGGACAGCTCTGTGAGCACAAGAAATGATGAATTACTTCCACGCTGATCCACGAAGTGTGATGCTTGTCGAAAAAGATTAGGGTTACACGTGTGATGACATGAGTGAGAACAACACAAGACATTATTCCACTGAATTATGTTGATCCTTATTCATGTATTCACAGTCTAAAAATGGATAGTTGACCTCCATGCTCCGCCCACATATGCGTTGTTTTGTAGCAACTGCTGTATATTTGGACAACCTTACAAAATGCTGGGAAAAGTCAATTGGGCCAAATCAGAAAGTACAGCACACAAATCATTTTTTGTCATAATGTGTAAATCTATGTTATAATACGGTATTGTTTTTGGCTGTAGTTTTTGGTAGCAGCTTGGTGGCAAATTTCTTCTTCTTGTCATTTCCTATCTGCCTTGTTTCAAAAGTGTTTCTCAAATTATGCAAAATTATTCAAATCAGACCAACGTTTGGTTAGAGGCACAACATACATCAAGATTCCAATTGGACAATGCTGTTGTGGCTGATCTCTTCTAGGCAGCCGTGATAAACCATTACTATTGGAGGTAGATCTTCACTGCTATGATAATGCTAATTTCTGTATGTTACACAGTTGTATGTTAGTGCAAACAAAGCAAGCAAAGTTTATTTATACGTATAGCACTTTTTACAACAGGAGTTGTCACAAAGCAGCTTTACAGAACAATCAGCATTACAGAAAGGAAATCCGGGTTCAAGCCCCAATGAGTAAGCCATTGGCGACTGTGGCAGGGAAAACTCCCTAAGGGCAAGAGGAAGAAACCTTGAGAGGAACCAAGACTCAGAAGAAAACCCAACCTCCTCTGGTTGACACCAGATAGCAAACATTATTTGTATACAGTATTACAGTATTATAGTACAAAGCAAGAAAAACAGGTGCAGCAGTGGTTAATTAGATTAGTTTCTGATTATGCAGTGGCAGCAGCAGCATCTGAGGGTGAGGATTGCACAGCATTGTACAGCAAGAATGGTGGTTAAGCCGGTTCAGAAGGCTGGCAAGCAGTGGCATCCGATCAAGGCAGAAGAGGCAACAGCATCAGGATGGGCAGCTGTTCAACTCGGCAAAGAAAGGAAAAAACACAGAGAGTTAGTTCTGTAATGAGTGACTGATCACAGATTACAGTATTAACAGAGCAGCAGAGACTCCGGAAGGTCTACATCTGAAGGAAAAACTAATTACCAAAGGCTCGACTACAAAAGTAAGTTTTTAGCCTAGATTTAAAGACTGAGGCTGTGTCTATGTCCCAAACATTAACAGGAAGATTATTTCAAAGCTGGGGGCTTTGTATGAGAAGGCTCTCCCCCTAATGTAACTTTATTAATGCTAGTAGTAGGTCAGCACCTTGTGATCTAAGTAGGCGTGATGGTTCATAGAGGGAGAGAAGTTACATGGGAGAGGGAATTACAGTAATCTAGCCTTGAAGTAATAAATGCATAAACTAACTTTTCTGCATTTCTTAATTTAGCAATATTGCGGAGATGCAGGAAGGCTTGTAACGCTGTGGAGTGATGATGAGGCGGACGCATACGCTGAGAGAAGCGAGATTTATTAGGGGCAAATCCAGAATCAGGGTCTAAACAGTAAAGGGTCAAAGAGCCAACATGTGGAGAATGATGCACAGACATGAAAAAAAGGAATACAGACTAAACACAAAAACAGAGACTTGGAAAAATAACAGAGGCCAGAAGGTACAACACCAAACAACACAATTCATAAACCAGCAAACTAACAGGGGAAAACACAGGGCTTAAATACAGAAACAACGAGGGTTAACCATATACAGGTGGATAACACAGGTGAGAACAATCAAGGGCAGAGTCTAGAAAAAAGGGGGCAGAATAGGGAAGAAGCTAAACAAGTAGAAGTACATGGACAAGACCAAAAGGTAAACACAAGCACATGGATGACTGGGAGGGGCCAATCGTGACGAGGCTGTTCTAGTAATATTAGATATATGTGTGTGGAAGGACAGATCAGGGTCTATCACAACACCAAGATTTTTTACAGATGAGCTTGATGCAACTGAGAAATTTTTAAGTTTAAGTGTTAAGTTAGACAGTCTGTTTCTAGCTGCTTTTGGACCAAGAAGCAGAACCTCTGTTTTATCTGAGTTAAGTAGGAGAAAGGTACTCGACATCCAGTCTTTTATGTCTTTTATAAGTCCTCAATTGTGCTAAGTTTAATTTTATTATCTGGTTTGCTTGATATATAGAGCTGAGTGTCATCATTGGCATAGCAATGGAAATGTATGCCATGTTTACTGATAATGGTGCCCTGTGGTAGCATATATATTGTGAATAATATAGGTCCTAAAACAGAGCCTTGTGGAACACCATACTTTACTTTTGCGAGGACAGATGATTCACCGTTTACATTTACAAACTGATAGCAAACAGTGAGGTAGGACCTGCAAGACACTTTTCCTTTGTCAGAGAAAAATAAAAAATCATTAACAATTTTTACTAGTGCTGTCTCTGTACTATGATCTGGCCTAAAACCAGACTGAAAATTTTCAAGTATATGATTCCTATACAAATACAAGCTTAATTGTTTTGCTACTACTTTTTTCAAGATATTAGATATAAAGGGGAGATTTTGAGATAGGTCTATAATGTAATAGTTCGCAGGGATAAAGATTAGCTTTCTTAATCAGTGGTCTAATTACTGCTGGTTTAAGAGTTTTTGAGATGTTTCCAAGGCTAAGAGATGAGTTTATTATTGACAGAATAGGATTGGGTATTTCTCGCAAAATTTCCTTGTAGGAATTGGATGTAACATACAAGCAGAAGATTTTGTGGAAAAAACAATTTTAACTTGTTCATTTTCTTGAAGTAAGGTAAATGATTCCAACCTTTCTGCAGTGATTATAATATTCTCAAGATTTAGACTGGGATTATAAGGCAGCAGGTTTGTAGAGTTCAATTGTGTGTTCTGAATTTTCTGCCTAATTTCTTTCAATTTGATCACTAAAGCGTTTCATAAAATTGTTGCTGCTATATGCTAATGGCAGCTGGGGTTCAGTAACTGTTTTGCTCTCTGTTATTTTAGAAATTGTTCTAAATAGTAATTATTCTTATTGTTTTCTATGAGAGATAGGCTGAGTGTGTAGTACCAAGTGCTCTTCTATAGTCTATAATGCTTTCTTTTCAGGTGGACTAGAACACTTCTAGTTTAGTCAGGTGCTATTTTTGCTTTGTCTATCAGTCTGTTTTAAAGCTTGGATTTCCTTCCATGTTAGTGGTTAATTTAATGTGTAAGGCCTTCTGTTCAGCTTCTGAAGGCCTAATCACTGAAAGAGTTCACTTGGCTGTGTCTCCATAGATACCTCAGGGAAAAAATATAAGTATAAATACTTAACAATGAAATAAGAATCTTGCTTCAGTACTTGCAGAGTTTAAAAACAACAACATGAACATATTAAGTAAAAATGAATTAAAAACTGGGAAATGACAACAACACATTTGCCACCATGCTAACATTAGCTCGATTACACAGCAATAAACTACAGATGATGTATTCACAGTGCAACACAAAATAAATAATTATATAAACTAGCACTGTACTTGTAATTGGATGACTTGTATATTACAGTTTCCAATTATTTTTAAGTGGGATATTTTGCTAGTGTTCTGCAAACATTGTCCAATTTAGCAAAGAACGTATTGGTGGGTGGAGCATACATCGATTAATTAACATCAAAACTGATCTTCTTTGTAGACAACATTAACAAAATGAGACAAGAGTATGTTGAGAGATGATCATCATGCCATTCATAATCCAAACACTACTGCGGTGCCAACAGTAAAAATACCATGGAGAAACACTCCCTACGCAAAGAACAACATGACCAATCTTGGATGGGTTTCCAAAACCATCCATGTTTATATTTAGCTGTTTGCTGTGTGACATCTCTAAATCAGCTGTTAAAAAGAAAGCTTTGCAGCACAGTAAGAAATTCAGCTGGAAATATATGTAATAAATTCTCTATTTTCAAGTCCAAAGTCCTATGGTTATAGTTCCTTGGGTCTTTACAGTTGTGTACAGTAAATTACACTGGATGAATCAACATGCATATCATTGCTGTCATACGAAAACTTTGTAACTCTTTTGCTGTAACTTTGTAACTCTGTTTAAAACTATTTTGCTTCTGCTGTAAAGTTACCATTTCAGCAACAGCACTGATATGCATGCATGTTTATGGTCTATGTTTAATATGAATGCTGCAGGTTCGGAGCTAGGACGAGCCTATGTTCTTGAGTGTGTTTGGAGCAGGCTGAGGCAGTGGTAGAGGAGGAGGATAGGCAGGAATCCCCCCTCCGTCTGCTCCACCTGAAGCGGTCAGTTCTGTGTGGCTGTCCTCTTCTGCTCCAACTCCAAGCACATCTTCCTCTTCCTCCTCATCATCTGCGGAAAGACAAGTGAGAAGTGAAAGAAGAGCCAACACTCATTGGAAAGCTGTGTTGGGAGAAAACCTTGTATGTCTATTTTTGTTGTTTTTTAATTTATTTTTAACTAATTTGAAAATGCCAGCTGGTATACACACTGTGTGGAAATTTCATAAATGGACCAATAGAGTTAAAATTAATTTATAATAACTTACATTACATTTTTCTCTTCTCTTATAAAGTTACTTTTACAGAAAAACAAGGTTCTGTCATGGTAATGCCTTTAGGGATTCTTAATATTTACATTTTTGGTGGTTGGCAATAACCTAAAATATTAAATATTAATCAGGTTTACTTTGAGGAAGGCAATATGTAAATGTTACTGACAATATCTATGACAGTGGGAATAATACCTAAACTTATGCATTGTATTCTCTTGTTGTCAGATCAATACTGAAACATTTCAGGTGTTTAAACAGTCTTTGGGCCAAAACGATCATTTGAGAGATGTTTCAATATGTAAATATGTAAACAATAGTTTGGAAAAGAACCCTATCAATTCATTACTTAGGTAAAACATGGTCCTTACACCATGAGCTGACTGCTGAAGAACTTACCAAAAGCATTAGCAAATAGATTTTTTAAGGTTACCAGAAACTTTGCAGGTAATTTATAAAATTGAAAACTTACAGCAAAAAAATTAATTGATAGCAGCATCATATAGTACTGTACAAAAGTCAGTGACTATCCTTTAATGTATTTAACATCCAATTAAAACTTCCATCAAGTCGGAATCAGGAAAAAAAAAACATATGACAGAAAATTACCCAGAAGCTCTAACATTAGTTTTTCCACAGCTCCAAAGTTCAGTCTTAGAAGCTGGTTGTACATTCTACATTCTACTGATTCATGCAGTCTTACAAATTACAAAATAATACATTTAGACTCATCAGTTTATAAAACCTTACTCCACATTGTCTTCTCACTGTGGAAGGACGGACAGAAACACCTGTGGATGTTTTACGATCTGTACTTACAGTGGAACTTGATTTTCTTGTCTCTCTCAAAGATGAGAGCTTTAAATGCTGTTTATCTGATGCAGATTTTAGTGGTCTAACAGATTTTGCACAGTCACTTCCTTTGTCTTTTAATAGTTTTGAACACGACTTTTGGAAACTGCTTTTCCCCCTCTTCCTTGTGTTACTTATATCTAAAAGCCTCAGAAATAATGGCTGTTTTGACAGGAAATTAATTAAATGAGTGGTGCTCTCTGACCACAGTCAAAGTCTTTCCACTTGGCAGCGATCTTGGCAAACAGAAGGCCAAACTGACTATTCCAAAAATATATTTACAAATAACATAACATTTACAAAAAATCATGAATAGTTTGCAACGTTTGTCTGAAATAAAGTATAAAAACGTTTTTGTGTTGTTCTGGCTACTGCTCTTGTGCACACCTCCAAACATGACCCTGCTAGAATTTATTTTGTTCTAAAAATAAGAGCTCACAGGAAACTGATTTTTTGAAGGGCAGGATGCCATGTTGAGTGTTACAAGCTTTCCCACTCATTTTCCAACGAGTGACCTGTCTCCTTATTTGTAATGTCTCTGATTATAGCTGCGTACGTCCATCAGGTTGCATGCTGTTATCACATGTAAGCTAAAACCATTGCTAGCATTGTTAGAGATGTACCTCCGATGAAGTCGATAGCACGTATAGCTTTGCTCTCCTTTTTGAAATTAACGGTGTAGTGATCCATGTTCTCATAACCACGCTCTACTTTCTCCAGGTGGGACTTGTTGGAGGCCTCACCAATCCTAGCAGATCAGGAAGCAATGGTTATGAAATGTGACTGCTTTATACATGTTTATTAGTATAACACAATCACAATATATACTGTAGCAATACAATATATAGTATTATGCCAATGTCATACAGCCTTACTGCACATGTTCAAACAATATGTAATGTATATAGTTACTTCTGTATATACATATATACTTACTTATGTAACAAAGGCTTGGCAGTCTGAAAGGTCAAAAAGAGAAGGATATTAGCACTGAAACTGAGTCCACTCTTAACTAGCCCCTTTCAATCACAATGTCTGTAACATTAACTAGAATGGGAGCTGGTTACCTGTAAGAACAGAGCCATTTCAGGTTCCTCCATAGTTTGGATCCCTGACTCCACAATCTTGGTCATGCTCTCGAGATGATCTTCATACTTCCTCTTGAGTCCGCGAATGTAGTTCAGCTTCTCCTCTTGCTCGGCCGTCACTTGAAGACTCATCTCCCTCTTTTTGTCCTCCAGGATGGCGTACAGGTGGTCAAACTTCTCACATACCTGAGATTTTTGCCTCCTGCCATTCTCCTGCAAGACAGCATTGACCAGCATAAGCAGACTACCAACTCGATTTCAGATTTGACATGACATGATGATTGTACAAGTTGTATTTGAAAAAATATCTAACCGTAACTATCAAAACACGTCAAACTAACTATCAAAACACTTACAAACAAACTATCAAAACACAAACAAATATTTCACACAACATCACATCCTAAGGTTAAAAGTCTGGCGGCTTGTTAGATGTGCCCAGGCCTGGTTACTATTGCTCAGCTATGACTGGACAGCAGGTATTTAGGGATGTTGTTTATTAAAGTGTGCTAAGATTAGTTTGCTTAAATTGGCAAGAATCACTTTCTTTCAGATATTTAAAAAAATCCAGTTTCCTCTATATTTAGACCAAAGGGTAAGAACACATCTGTGCAGAAAGTAGAAGAGTAAAAAGTTGGATAAATCAAAAATCTAAAAATTGAGAAAGTCTTTCATACAGTACAGATACTCAACAAAAATACATAAGTACAGCACAATGAATGAAATACGCTGCTGCAGAGTGGATAGGAGAGCAATGGGCACAGCAACAAAAATAACCCCATAATAACTTTTACTCTAATCCTGGAAAAAGCAGGCCTTTGAATCTCTGTGATATCTCAGCTTATGGATATCGAGGAGTTCAAGTGAGGAGTTGCCAGTGTTAGAACCTAATGGAAGAAGAATTTGGCCAACACACATCATGCAGACACCATTAGCATAACACACTATCCGTAATGTATCTAGGTGGCCATAACTTGTAATTTGTTAGATTATATGAGACGTGAGAACAGAAAGTGCAACCAACTTCTAAAACTGGACTATGGAAGTATTTAAAAGAAGCAAATCTCCTGAAAAGAATGAAAGGTAAATACTGAAAAAATAGGGCTCAAATAATTAAAACAACATTAACCTCCAGGATCTGAGCAGAAAAGATATGCCATGGCATATTATTCAAAATAAAGACTACAAACTATACACTAGCAATAAAATGCCTATTTCCACCTGTTTTGTCCTCAGGTGGCATTTTTTCCTTCAATAACATTGAACAAGTATGATGGAAACATGTGAATGGGATTTTCATCATCGTATGTGAGTGTTTTTATAGTATTTAAATCCTACTTTTATTGTAACAGTACATAATTTATTTAGGGTTGGCAACCCAAATGTTAAGGAGGGCCATTTTGTGTTTTCAGAAAAAAGTTAAACCACCTGGGGAGCCACAACATTTGATGTCCATTTTATCATCTTGGCTGTAAATATGTCTCAGTATGTTTTAATGAGTTAGTATAGGATAACAAATTTAATACAAATGAAAATGCAGGCGTCCTTTGCTCTGCTTTGCTCTTTTGCTTAGATATAGTTTGTTTTCTCGCATCTCCAGCATGAAACTCTTTCAAAAGTAGAATAGTTTCTTGTAAAATGTCTCTCAGTGTTTGACTTCAGAGACTGAAGTTCTCATTTGCAAGCTTCTTGTAAACGGTGCAGCAGGCATCACTAAATTATTGATGTTTGTCTTGAATCTCTTTGCCGTTTTGTTAGCTACTTGCAAGGCAAGACTGATGTCTGCATTGCTGTGTGACCAGCATTGTGCGTGCCAACCTTCAGGGTTAAAGGTCAGTGAAGTAGAAGATATAGGCTTCATTAACTCCAGCGTTTAAGACTATTCATTGTTAAAACTGTTAGAACAACCAGCACAGCAGAATTTTACTGCAAACGAGTGTCTTTTATTTTTATGTAAAAATCTAATTTTGCTCTGGAGCTGCATGTTGCTGCCTCCTATACTATGTAATAACATACCATATATATATACGGTACATTTCCAAAAGTATTCACTCACCCATCCAAATCATTGAGTTCAGGTGTTCTAATCACTTCTATGGCCACAGGAGTATAAAACTAAGCACCTAGGCCTGCAAACTTCTTCTACAAACATTAGTGAAAGAATTGGTCACTCTCAGGTGCTCAGTGAATTCCAGTGTGGTACTGTGATAGGATGCCGCTTGTGCAACAAGTCCAGTTGTGAAATTTCCTTGCTACTAAATATTTCACAGTCAACTGTCAGTGGTGTTATAACAAAGTGGACGTGATTGGGAACGACAGCAACTCAGCCAACAAGTGGTCGGCCACATAAAATGACGGTCAACGGATGCTGAGGGACATAGTGTGCAGAGGTCGCCAACTTTCTGCAGAATCAATCACCACAGACCTCCAAACTTCATGTGGCCTTCAAATTAGCTCAAGAACAGCATAGAGAGCTTCATGGAATGAGTTTCCACGGCCGAGCAGCTGCATCCAAGCCTTACATCACCAAATGCAATGCAAAGCGTCAAATGCAGTGGTGTAAAGTGCCACCACTGGACTCTAGAGCACTTGAGATGTGTTCTCTGTGGTGATGAATCACGTTTCTGCATCTGACAATCTGATGGACAACTCTGGGTTTGGCGGTTGCCAGGAGAACGGTACTTGTCTGACTGCATTGTGCCAAGTGTAAAGTTCTGTGGAGGGGGGATTATGGTGTGGGGTTGTATTTCAGGAGTTGGGCTCAGCCCCTTAGTTCCAGTGAAAGGAATTTTGTGGGAAAAATTTGGGGATGACCCCTTCCTGTTCCAACATGACCGCACACCAGTGCACAAAGCAAGGTCCAAAAAGATGAGTGAGTTTGGTGTGGAAGAACTTGACTGGCCTGCTCAGAGTTCTGACCTCAACCCGATAGAACACCTTTGGGATGAATTAGAGCGGAGAATGAGAGCCAGGCCTTCTCGTCCAACATCGGTGTCTGACCTCACAAATGCGCTTCTGGAATAATGGTAAAAAATTCCCATAAACACTCCTAACCCTTGTGGAAAGCCTTCCCAGAAGAATAGAAGCTGTTATAGCTGCAAAGGCTGGGCTGACTTCATATTAAAATTAAAAATATGATGTCACTCAAATTCATAAGTGTGTGAAGGCAGACGAGCGATTACATTTGGCAATATAATGTACATAATATCAAGAAAGCTGCAGTTGTACTGTTTGTTTCATCTCAGCACAGCAGTCTTTATGGAGAGGTGTTTTCACAGTAGGAGGTTCTCACTCCTCCCCGATCTCCCTTCGTTGCTCACTAGCAGCCGCACACAGAGAGTGTTACGGGGAGCGAGGAGGCGGATGCATATGTGGAGATAAGCAACGTTTATTATGGGCAAATCCAGGGTCATAGTCCAAACGGTCTAGGGTCATAGAGCCAACACAGATTGATCGGGGGACAGACATGACAGAAACCAGAATCAAACAAACAGAACAATCCAAACAACAGTACAAAGACCAATACATCCAACACACAACAGACAGCACCAGTACAACCAACAAAGACCAGCAAACACAAGGGGCAAACACAGGGCTTAAATACACAGGGTAAACGAGGGACAGGTGGGGGACAGGTGGGAGACAGGTGGAGACAATCAGGGGTGGAGTCATGAGACAAGGGGGCCAAACCAAAACAAATGCACATGGGCTAAACCAAAACAACACAAACACATGGACAGGACTGGGAGGGCCCAATCGTGACAGAGAGCTAGTTAATCTGATTAAAATAATGTGATGGAGTTAATATCGCCTGAATATTTTGGACATAATATATACATATGTCCCGAAATATTCAAGTGAAAAATCCATCCAAGTTCTAAAAAGTGAAAAAAACTTGACGTCAGCTTCTTCCAACATAGTCCCATGCAAGCCAAACCCAACAGAGAAAACACAAGCGTGCCTGAATCTTTCAACTGAAATGACTAGCATTCTTCTTTATTTGATAGTCAACAGTAAATTCATATGGAACCCAAGAACTAACATCAAAAAACATTTCAAAGTTAAAGAAAGTCCCTTAAACAAATTAGTAATGATATTTTCAACAGACAAACAGTCTAAAAGGAAACACGGAAAACACTACTCACAAATAATCAAAAGCTACAAAGCTTTGACAGCTTCCTATTTGCCCTTGACTGTCTCCACCCTCAGTCCTACTTAGGACGGATTGTGGTCAGCCATATGCGCAATCGAGACAGCTCACTTTGGTTTACTTGTCAGTCATGGAGCCTCTGAGGAAGCAGCTGTGGGGGCCTGGAAGTGTTCCAGCTTCCTACCTGCCTGTCTCATTAGCTCAGGCGCGAGCTTGTCTGAGGGGCCCTCGTCAGTCTCCCAATCAATAACTCGGCTATCCTCACCAGCTTCATCAGAGGGACTGACCCACACACAGGGCAACTCACCTCTATAGCCCGGCAGGTCTCCTCCAGCTGACTGATGATGCCCTGGATCCTGTCATTGTTGCCTACCATCATAGCTATACTGTCCGACAGCTCTGTCTGGAGGTGACGGCACACATAAGCAATACAGCAGAAGCACTTGAAGACATGACCAGTCAAAAGTTTGTAATTGTTTGACATATTAAAAAATTAATCTGTTAATACATTTATATAGATTCATAACTTTTGCAATGTAGATAAATATTTTAAACTAGCACTTGATGTATTATTTAATATTGCAAGTATTTTGGGAACAACAAGAAGTTGTTCAATGATAAACAATGTACTGTGTACTGACTTGATCTCCAGCTGTGAAATATGAGGCATTTATATTTTTGAAAATATTCACTGCAAACTTTTAAATGGTGATTCCATTTGGTATTCAGACAGACCAATTAATTAGTGAATTCAGCTACTTTAATGTGCACAGGTTCAATTACACAAATACAGCTATAATTGCCATAGAAAAACATTGCTGCTAATATACTTCTAATATACTTATACTTTATACTTTAAATAATATACTTTTAGCCTAAAGTGACCATGACCAACGCCAGCCACCCAGAGGGCTATAAGATTAGAAGACATGTTAAGGTAAAAAGGAATTGGACAAAAATTATTACAGTATAACATCACAATATTTTGGGTTTTTAATCAGCATCAACAACACAGAGGGTCAAGTATTGATATTTTATTATTTCATTATTTTTCGCTTGTATAAAGCCCAGTGGCTAAAACTAATAGATAACCCAAATGCATTATAGTCTTAATCCACAAGAGGGTGCTGTTTCCTTCTGGTGAGCCCATGGCTTTTACCATTGGAGTTGCTGTTACGAAGAGTCAGACAGTGTAGTAGATAACATGCTTAACACATGAGATCTGGGTTTGAATCCCAGTTCAGGCAAGCATTAAAAACATCCTTAAAGTATATGAATAGGAGTATAAAAAGGTGTGACTCTTAATGCTACATGTTCCTGCCTCAGTGCATTTCTTTTTTTAAACGTGAAGATAAAGTTTGTTAAAAAATGTTGTCTACTTCATGAATATAAACAAATATAAAAAAACAAAACTGCCTTTACGTTATTCATTTAAAAAGAAAAAGAAAAAACAAAGCAGGAAATACACATTTGACTTCCCCCTTCTTAATGCAAGTGGATTATCTTTATATCTAATCTCTTCAGATATATTTCCTGAAAATGAATAACCTGTATTTAATGGTTCTTTTGACTGGAAGTTAAATAAATGAAGGGTGGTCTCTGACTTTTGCACAGTGCTGAATAATGTAATGTAATATAAATGTAAATGCACCAGTTTGTACCTTTTGAACTTGGTATATGCTTTTGAGGGGTGCCACCTCACAATCCTTGTGTGCACCAAACACCTTACACATGGAGCAGGTAGGCATGGCACAGGTCACGCAGTAGATGTTTATCTTCTCATCCTCATGCACCTCACATATGGGCTGGTCAGCTGCCATCTGTGGAGCAGGTTTGCTGCTGTGGAACATCAATAAGGCACTTATTAAAAGCAAAAGTCAAAAGGTGAACTGCGTAATCAAAATGTGTGCTCTTCATGCTCTGGTATGAAATCAGCAAGCAGAGAATTCCCTCAGCAACATCAGGTGAGAGCAGGAGCATTAATCGCACCATGATGATCTGATTAATAGTGAGTGTGTGGTTTGTACACTGTAGGGAAGCTCTCAGGTGCTGGCCGCAGAAGGCTGCCGCAAGATCACCTTTGACCTTGGACCAAGAACCTCCAGGCCTCACGCTTAAGAATCAAACCAAATTCAAATCAAATTTATTTGTAACGCTTTTTACAATGGATGTTGTCACAAAGCAGCTTCACAGAATTCCAGAAAAGACAAAGTTTTAACAAGAATGCAAAAAACCCCTGGTGGGCGAGCCAGGGGTGACAGTGGCAAGGAAAAACTCCCTCAGAGATGAGGAAAAAACCTTGGGAGGAACGAAGGCTCACCGGGGTGACCCATCCTCCTCTGGTCAGACTACCTACAAATGATTATACTACTAATATTGATAGCAGTAGTATTAGTAGTAGTAATAGCTAGGAGTCTATGAAAACATCAGTGTAGGGTGGGCAGCTAGTCCAAGGCAGGTAGCGGTAGCTGGGGAGTGGGCGGCTGGTCTGTAGTGGGTAGCAGGAGGGCTTGACAATCAGTCGTCCTACAGTGTCCGGCCGGAAACGTGGGAGGTCGTATACTCGGAAAACAGGCAGGGAGATGGAAATTATTTTATTCTGTCTGTTTGTACATAAAACAGGGAATGTGAACATTTCTAGAGTGTGGCTAACGACTCCGGCAGATCTGACTATGACTGCTTAACTAAAAGTAGAGAACCAGAAGGACACACTGACATGAGAGCACTCTGAAACAGTTTGGCATCCCTCCGCTCCACCGTCCACAAACCTGAGTGACCGCGCGCGAGCAGCAGGAAGACAGCACCAGCGTCTCAGTTTACTATAATTCCCTGTGTCCATGGACCCCTGGATCTGCTGGCTTCATCTAAGAGGGAACATTACCTACCAAAAGCTAAACTAAACAAGTGAGTTTTCAGCCTAGTTTTAAAGATTGAGACTGAGTCCGGAACATTTTCTGGAAGATCATTCCAGAGTTTGGTGGCTTTATAAGAAAAAGCTCTTCCGCCAGCTGCAGTTTTATGAATTCTAGGAACTATTAATAAACCAGCACTCTGAGATCTGAGTAGTCGTGATGGCTCGTAATAGGAAATAAGTTCTTGCAGGTACTTAGGAGCGAGCCCATGTAGGGCTTTATACGTCAATAAAAGAATTTTATAATTAATACGGAATTTAACAGGCAGCCAATGAAGTGATGATAGCACTGGACTGATATGATCAAATTTTCTAGTTTTGGAGTACCATTCACTTCATCAGGCTCATCAGGCTTAAAAAAAAGCAAAATAATAAAAAGTGAACGTATCTTACATTTTTCTTTATTCTATTTCCCCCCTGAAGTTCACTTTCACATCACATTTGTTTGAGTTCTGACAAAATAGCCCTAATTCATTTAACATGACATTTTTCCATGACCTCTATCCATCCATCCATCCATTTTCTAAGCCGCTTCTCCGTCAGGGTCGCGGGGGGTGCTGGAGCCTATCCCAGCGGTCATCGGGCGGAAGGCAGGATACACCCTGGACAGGTCACCAGTCCATCGCAGGGCAGACAGACACAGACAGTCAGGTTTTGCAACATATGCTGTCATCCAAGCATCGTCTTTTTCAGGGACGTCCTGCTTATTTCAGCAAGACAATGCCAGGCCACATTCTGCATGTGTTACAACAGCGTGGCTTCGCAGTAAAAGAGTGCGGGTACTAGACTGGCCTGCCTGCAGTCCAGACCTGTCTCCCATTGAAAATGTGTGGCGCATTATGAAGCACAAAATACGATAACGGAGACCCCGGACTGTTGAGCATCTGAAGTTGTACATCAAGCAAGAATGGGAAAGAATTCCACCTACAAAGCTTCAACAATTAGTGTCCTCAGTTCCCAAACGCTTATTGAGTGTTAAAAGAAAAAGTGATGTAACACAGTGGTAAACATGCCCCTGTCCCAACTTCAATAAAGTTTATCCATTTGAACATTAAATATCTTGTCTTTGTAGTGTATTCAAATGAATATAGGTTGAAAAGGATTTGCAAATCATTGCATTCTGTTTTTATTTATGTTTTACACAACGTCCCAACTTCATTGGAATTGGGGTTGTATATTTTTGCACCTGCTTTAAAATAATGTACAGAAGTGTGGCTTCTGTACGTGAATGTCCTCCCCTTGACACTTTGATCCAGACTCTGGGGTCAGTTGGGGAAATTACGCAGCAACCATGTGTTCCAAAATAAACTAGAGAGCCTTTAAATGACTTCATTAAAAATATATATGATACACCATGTGGCAGAAAGTAGTAGTAGAGTTGTTGTTTTTTTTTAAATCGAGTAATTGTGACTGATTTAACTTTCCAAAGGGTCACTAAGACGACATCCACAGTGCAGCGCAGACCACTGTCAGGTCAGCGTGATCCCTTCAAAGGCAAACGTCTTCTTCATCTCATTCAGAAAGGAGTTTGACTCCTGGTAGAGTCAAGAGGACTGGCAGAGTGAAAGCACTGTATGTGGGCTAAATTGTATGGCCCTGGGGACTTCTGTACTTAAAAGCACCGTGTTTTCAGCTCAAGGTTTGAAGAGGGGAAAGCAAGAGAAGAAAAACATACTTTGAACACGGCATTAAACGCAGCAGAGCAAAATATTCACTGAATTTGAACAGCAAAAAAATGTGTGTGGGGAAAAAGGGTGGCCACCCTGAGTGTTGGTGAAAACCTACTTCTTCTAAACAGAACAGAGAACCAAATATTTTCATAGAAACAGATGCAACAGATGCATTCATAAACAGCCTTACTTAGCAGACAGCCCTGGTACACCTAATTAAGGACATATGGATGGTAAAGGTTATTGATTTAAATGATATACTGCATTATAAAGCCAATGATAATCACACCGCCTACTCTGGAAACGTTCCAAAATGGTTCTTGGCTTGGATATATAGTTCTAGTGTCAAAACTTTAACTGATACATAACTCTTACGTTATGTGGAGGTTCCAAAACTTATAAAACATCCATTAAAGGGTTATTTAAGGGACAAAATTGCTGCAAAGAAACTTTTTTGGTTCTTTTCGCAACGTGCGCCGCTACAGTCTCCCTCCAGAGCACATGCCAGAGTAATACATTTAATAAATAATAGCAATGCTGGTGATTATTCCATATTTGCATAATTTATTATTGATTTGTTAGGGTTATAAAAAATATGTTGTCTATATAAAAGTCTAATTACAGTTTTGCAAAATTTCTTTATCTTCCTATTTAATAATTCAGTACACATCGTATATCTCATTGTGCAAATATAGTGCATCAAAGCAAAATTAAATTTAGCCATTTATGCCTAAAAATTCAACCATATAAATATATTAAAGAAACTATTAAAAGGGAAATTGAGGGAATTTCTAAATAAAATAGTTTTGAATGGTTTAAAACCTTTAAAACCAAAGCATATTAAAAAATAGAGCAGCTAGAAAAGTTTTCAACTTAATCTTTTGTCTGTAAAATTCTGATTACCACAAATGTCACACGGCGCAACCAACAACAAAGAAATCTTATTCTGAAATGCCTTTAAGAAAGAGTGGACAGTGGTATTTTTAAGCACAACCATCGCTAGGGTTTACAGAGAATGGTCTGAAAAAGAGAAAATATCCAGTGAGCGGTCAGTTGTGTGGACGAAAATGCCTTGTTGATGTGAGAGGTCAGAGGAGAATGGACATATTCGAGATGATAAAAAGGCAGCAGGAACTCAAATAACCAACCAAAATCTCTGAGGAACGTTTCCAACACCTTGTTGAAAGTATGCCACGAAGAATTAAGGCAGTTCTGGAGGCAAAAGGGGGTCCAACCTTTTACTAGCAAGGTGAGTGTATAGTGTAGTTTTAAGTTGTAGACCATCACTTTAAAATATGTATATCATCACTGCTGGGAGAAAACCTCTTATTTCATATGTTATTTTTGTCATTTTCCATTATTTGATTTAATTTTAAATTGCCAGCTGCACTTTAAATTGTATTAAACTTTTATGATAATTGGACCCATAGAAATGGTCCACAGTTACATATAAAATGCAGTCACATATAAAATGCAACTTTTTTAAATGTCTGTTTGCACCACCTGACATTAAATGAATGATGAATGACAAAATGTATTCATATCATAAAAAACTATCCAGCATATTGGATAGATTTTTGCAGATAAAATAGATAACAGATAACAATAATTATTTAACTAATCATTTTGAAAGCTTAATTTGTCATTGCTGCATTTGCAATATTATTATTGTAACAATAATATTGAAAACTATGATAATTTAGTCATTGACATCATAGTAGGATATTTAGCACACAGTTTCTCCTACACACTTAAAAAGATGGTTCTTCAAGGGTTATTTAGTAAAGAAAATGGTTCTATACAGAACCATAAAGACTCAAAGAAACCTTTACATGATTAAAGGGTTCTTTGCTTGTGAACGTGTTCTATGGATTAATGGAGGTTGTGTTTTATATGGTTCTATGTAGAACCTTTCATAAAAAAGGGTTCTATATAGCACCAAACAGGGCTCTTCTATTGTTTCAAGCTTGATGCTGTAACAATAGCAAACCCCTTTTTGATGCTATGTAGAACCCTTTTCTATATAGGTTATATATAAAATCTCAGAAATCTCAGAAATAAAGGTACTAAACTGTCACTGGGGTGGGAAGTGTTCATGGTTCTATATAGAACCATTTGCTTTACCAAAAAATCCTTGAAAAAACATCTTTTTTAAGGGTGCAATCAAGACCATTTATCCCTCAGTGAATTCTGCAAAACAATTTCATAAATCTGATTCCAGTGGACCATCACGTGTTAATTGAAATGCTACACCTAGATGTTCTATTTGAACGGTAAGAATATCCTGTTGCTGACCTGGTGGACTCCTGTTTGTACATGTCGATGATGTTCTCCACCAAGAGATTCCTCTGCAGCCCATAAACTCCATGTCGGTCCAGTACAACCTCGTGCCTGCAAGAGGGACATCTGAAACGGCCACCTGAAGTCACCGTGCCTCCTCTGGTGGGAAGGTAAGGATTAGAGGCCTGTATGAGTGGGGAGGGGGGATGAAATGGTGTCAGTAAATAAGTGTTACACAACAGCATACTCAGATTTTTATAACACTGTTGTGTACGACTGCTGAGATTTAAGAATACATGGAACCTGCACTGCTACAGTCTCCCTCAAAAGCACACACTAGAACAATATGTTCACATAAACAATAGCAGTGCTTCTGATAATTCCATATTTGCTTGTATTATAGTTGATTTGTTGGTATTAGTAAAGAAATATGATAGGCGGTCTATCATACAATATATAGTCAAATTTCTTTATTTTCCTGTTTAATGATTCAGTACACACCATACATCACATTATGCGAATATGACTGCTGAGATTGGAGGATACTTGCAATAATGCTAATAGTATTGATAAAAGTAATTAATATCGCAGTATTTCTAAAATATATCACCAATATTACAGAATTTAACATTAATACTTTCATTCTTCCTGAGTATTTCTACTCTATACACTACATATTGTTGCTGTCGGAAGAAAATCTTGTATCTCCATTTTTGGCATTTTTCAGATTTTGACATAATTTGAAAACATCTGCTACTCTTTACATTGTTTTTAAATTTTGTGATGAGTGGCCTAAAAGAAATGACCCAAAATGACATGGGAAAAATTCTGGTTCCATTGACTTACATTGAAAGTGAAGTATGTTTTTTCCTTCTCCTGTAAAGGTACTATTTTGGAGATACAAGGTTTTCTTCCGACAGCAGCGATATACTCTTAGAGCAAAGAAGACCTAATTTATTTAATTTTCAGTCAAAACAACCGTTACATACAAATTATTAGTTTTTCAGGGGATATTTATAAGGCGGTTAGATATAATCCACTTGCTGTCGGGACTAGTCCATCGTTTGTTTCTCCCAGTCTAGTCTGGGGCATCATTGTTACTGACCTGTGTTTAGTTTATTACCCTGCCTTCTTTTACTCTGTATCTGTGTGTGTATATATCTATATATATATATATCTATATATATAGTATCCTGCCTTCCGCCCGAAGACTGCTGGGATAGGTTCCAGCACCTATCCCCCCACCCCCCCACCCCCCTCCGTGACCCTGACGGAGAAGGGGTTTAGAAAATGGATGGATGGATGGATGGATATATATATATATATATATATATATATATATATATATATATATATATATGTGTGTGTGTGTATCAGAACAAAACCTTGTATCTCCAAAACGGTAACATTACAGGAGAAGGTAAAAAGCTACTGTACTTTTAGTGCAAGCTAATGGAACCAACATTTTTACCAAGTAATTTTGGGTCATTTATTTTGGTCCATTGATTCATCGTGAAATTGACATACATTGTAAAGAGCAACAGCCATTTTCAAATTATGTCAAAAACTGAAAAAATCTATCTATCTATCTATCTATCTATCTATCTATCTATCTATCTATCTATCTATCTATCTATCTATCTATCTATCTATCTATCTATCTATATACACTCATTGAGCACTTATTAGGTACACATACCTTATATCCACACTCTTTGTGCATTTTATCAGCCTGAGTGACCATATAGGAGCACTTCACAGTTCTACAATTACAGACTGGAGTCCATCTGTTGCTGTGCACACTTTGTTAGGCCCCTTTCACCCTGTTCTTCAATGGTCAGGACCCCCACAGGACCACCACAGAGCAGGTATTATTTGGGTGGTGGATCATTCTCAGCACTGCAGTAACAACGATGTGTTGGTGGTGTGTTGGTGTGTGCTGCGCTGGTAAGAGTGGATCAGACACAGCAGTGCTGCTGAGGTTTTTAATCACCTCAGTGTCACTGCTGGACTGAGAACAGTCTACCAACCAAAAATATCCAGCCAACATCGTCCTCTGGGCGGCGTCCTGTGACCACTGATGAAGAGCAAGAGGATGACCAACATTAACTGTGCAGCAGCAGATGAGCTATTGTCTCTGACTTTACATCTACAAGGTGAACCAACAAGGCAGGTGTGTCTAATAGAGTGAACAGTGAGTGGACACAGTGTTTAAAAACTCCAGCAGCACTGTTGTGTCTGATCCACTCAAACCAGCACAACACACATACAATAGGTGTAGTTAAGACAGTGATCAGTGAATGCATACCTTTGCTTAAACAGGAGTTTGAAAAATGATTAAAAGAAAATGGGACTCCTAAAAATCACCTGCATAGACCAAAACTGTCCTCATCAGATAAACAGCACTTAATGCTTTCATCTTTGAGAAAGAAGAAAATCAATCTGCTTCAAATCTGAAAAAATCCACAGCTGTTTCTGTCCATCCTTCCACTGTGACAAGACAACTCAACACGATGAGTCTGAAAGGATGTGTAACTGCCAAGAAGCCTTCACAGAGAAAATTAAAGAGATAAAAAAAAAGCTGAGAGTCAGACCTCAACATCATTAGAAGGAGAAAATGCAACCAATTTATAAGACTGAACTTTCTAAAAGCAAGAAAAGGATATGGAACCTGTAATATAGGCAACGTTTGGACAAACTATATGCTATAGGATTCTAAAGGACTCCATCCACCCAAGCCACTGTCTGTTCTCACAGATGCCGAGCGGGAGGAGGTACAGAAGCATAAAGTCCAAACCAGCCAGTTCCGAGACAGTTTCTTCCCCGGGCCATCAGGCTGCTGAACAGCCAGTAGTACTGGTGTATTGGTCTGTATGCCTGTCACTGCACCTCTGAGTCATCATCTCCATGGACAATCGCCGCCTCATCCACAACTCATCAGACTCACTCTGATCCTCTGCACCTTCAATCTAGCAAATCTATACTTCCACATGTAAATTGACATCTTGTATGTCTCTATCAATATCCTGTAAAATCTGGAAGATTTCTATATCAGTATTCTATCCCTGTTTACCTGCCTCTCATTTATTATCTACCTCAGAAACAGTAGTTACTAGATAATATTGAAAAAATAAACAGTACAATTGAATTAAAGGCAGTGTTTCAAGAAATATTATGCACTTGTGAATCAAACATACATTTCAATTTATTTTCTTTTAAAAAACCTTTAAGTAGAGTAGTTCACAAGCATAACTCACAGTGATTAATGCAGGGGAGCCCCATTGTGGGCCTTAAAGGACAGAGTTGAGTACAATTTGGTGGTTTAGCTGCTTGAATACACACAATACATCTAATATTTTAATTACCACATTTATTAGACGTTTGAGCAAGAAAATCGCCAACCTGCTCTGGATTGTGGCCCACCAGGTCCAGATCTATGCCCCTCTGTAACGTATTATATGACTTTACTTTTCATCAGGTAATCACAACAGCTAAACTGAACTGGAAAGCCGAAGAGAATAGGAAATTATACTTGTAATTATATTTTGTAAATTAACATTTCCAAGCAAAGGACAAGTGCCAGCATTTTCATTTGATATAATAAACCTATTCAATTCATCTACATAGACACTATATTGTAACTCTGACCCTTCTTCAGAGATTCCCAGGAAAGCATGCAAAACAATCAAAAACATCTGCATCTTGAGAGATGAAAGAAAGAAAGAGATGAAGAACGAAAGAAAGAAAGAAGGAAAGGAAAGGAAAATAAGTAAGTACCTGAAATATGTCGTTGGCACATTTCCGGCAAAGGTTGTGTTGACATGGGAGAATCACTACTGGTTTCGTAAATAATTCTAAGCAAATCGGACAGATGAGCTGCTTCTCCAAACTGTCCATGATAGGGTGAACAGATGAAAACTGCCCAGTGGAATTTGAATAATAAAAATAACAAGTACTCAGGTATTATCCAGTTATCTAGTCTCTGGGAGGACGAGTCGTGGTGAAATCAGGCCTTCTCCATTGCCTAACTGTGGTAGATCATGTGGCCCTGCTTAGGCCTCCCATCAACGTGTGCTGTTTTTAGAAACCTTCACGTCAGTTGCCATGTTTACTTTACCATATATGAATGCTGGCCCTCAGCTGCTGACCCATGAGTACAGAGCAAAGATAGCAAAATGAGTATTGGACTTTGTGATGGCAAAAGGTCAAGATAATACAATACATCATAGCATTCATTGACATGTAGAGAATAACAATGGCCAAGTAGCATCTACACTGATCATTATGGCTAAATAACTCCAGCCTGCTTTAGGAAAAGAGGGTGTTTGGATGATGCAGGCATTGATGCTGCTACCTCTCACATGATAAGCAAGAGTTCTACCACTTGAGCTAATTCCCCTACGTCTACCGTTGACAGCAAAGGCCAAACCTCAATGCTGATTTCAGCTTTCTGCACAAAAATGGGATGCATGTTTACAATACAATCCTTCTGCTACATATGTAGACATAGTACTGAGGTCATGAAAGTACAACAGGGACTATCTTTAAAGATTTATTGTTAAACAACAATGTATATGTGTATACAGTACTGTGTGAAAGTCTTAGGCACCCAAGACACATTTTCAAAATCTATTTATTTGTGTAGTATGTGTTTATTTGCTGAGAAATGCTTTAATATTTGAATAAACAAAATTTATAGAATAATGATTTATATATATATATATATATATATATATATATGAAATGAAATGAACCTTTATTGTCATTACACATTGTACTTGTACATTTGCGCAATGAAATTGGTTTACAGCCCCCCCTCCCCTCTTGGTGCAATAGAAATAGAAAGTTTAAATATAAAATAGAAAAGTTTTAAAATATAAACAAATTAAATAACAGATTAGAGCTACGGTTAACTATTATATATATATATATATATATATATATATATATATATATATATATATATATATAATAAATAGTAATTTTAAATTTAAATAGTAATCTGCGATAGACTGGCGACCTGTCCACGGTGTATCCTGCCTTCCGCCCGATGACCACTGGGATAGGCTCCAGCACCACACCCCCAACCCCCCTGTGACCCTGAGGGAGAAGCGGCTTAGAAAATGGATGGATGGATGGATGGATGGATGGATGGATGTTAACGTGTTTCTTTAACCATTTTTAAACCTCTCCTCAAGGAAGTCCAGTACTATATGTAGTTAAAAAGCAGCTCCTGGTTTGACCAATCAGTGCTTCAGTAATTTGAGCTCATGATGTAATTGATGATATTAAGGAGTCTCTGTGGCGGCTGTGAAGGTGTCAAGGAAAAATATGGACCCAAGAAATGACTTTTTATTGTTTTTATGTTTATTTGAATTATGAATATGACTTCATTCTAATGTATATTGTGATAAACTCACTGCTGAGGTAAATTGTTCCAAAATTTGCTTAGATGCCTAAAACTTTCGCACAGTACTGTACAATCATAGATAGATAGATAGATAGATAGATAGATGTAATTAATATCTGACATTTTTTATTAATAACTTATTTAGTTGACATATAACATTCTGTAGTAAAGTGTAGCAGTAAAGTGATGACCTGATAAGACAGTGCTTGTGCTACATATTAAACATATAACTAAGTAACCGTCAACATCGATCATGACTTTAGAACTATCGTTACAGCCTGCTTTAGGAAAACAGAGTGTTTGGAGAATGCGGGCATCGATCCCGCTACCTCTCGCATGCTAAGCGAGCGCTCTACCATTTGAGCTAATTCCCCACTACACATGTTACCCCTAACCCCAAACCTAGCCCTAACCCTAGCTCTGGCCCTAACCCTAGCCCTAACCCCGATTCCGACTTTTTGTTTTGTTCATTCCAGGGACTGCGTGTTCCGTAAGGCAGTCATTGTACTAACGTTAGCGCTAGCTACGTATTTAGACGTACACAACGAGGTCGTGAAAGATGTGAGGAGAACCAATCTAAATATTTTAACAACAGTATTTCAGCTGCAGCATTGATCTCTTTTAAATGGCCATCTTAACAAAGTCCACAAGAAGTTAGGCTTCCAGCTGACTATAATTCATGTAAACGTTAGTTAATCTAGTTAAGTCGACTGACGTAACTAGTTAGGTTAACTGTTAAAACAATTGGAGATATCTGGCTTCTTTTCCAGCGTGGCTAAGCATACATAACGCTACCTAGCGTTAACTTACCTAACCTACTTGTTTAAACCGAATACTTTGCACATGCTTTGTCCCAACAGAAGCCTAAAGACGGTTGCTACTTTTGTCAGGTACGTTAGGTTACATTTGGGCTGTGTTTGGTAAAGCTAACGTTACCTAACCCTATAGCTTTGCCAACGCTGATTTGTTGCTGGCTATTTAGCTGTGCTAACGTTGGCTAGATGCCTTATAACCAAGGACTTGTAACACGTAAAATAAAATCGGAAATGTACAACGTTGTGTCACTTTCAGTACTAGCAAAGACAGTGTCAAAGCACTACACTCTATTTACATCTAGACAAGAAATCGCCTCGCTCTCAGGGCCCTTCGATAGCTCAGTTGGTAGAGCGGAGGACTGTAGTGGCTAATGCTGAAATCCTTAGGTCGCTGGTTCGAATCCGGCTCGAAGGAGTCACAACGTTTTTCTTTCGCTGTTATTGCCACATTTCATAGGCGTCACATCAGATCCGCTTTGCGTGGGTAAATGTAACTTTAAGTCTCATTTATAGTATCATAATGCTTTTTACAAATAGATGCTTATATTTCCCACTCATTCTCTATCCAAAGACTAACTGATGACTATTTATACTGTATGTATGATAACAGCACAGAGATAGAATGGCGTTATTATTCAAGCTTCAATAGACTTTTCAAAATGCATAAAAACATTAAACTCAAATAATATAAACTTGTCTAAAATTCCCCACTTATTTGAAAACGAGTATGTTTTATTCCTTTATATATTGAACATGGGTCACAGTAGTATCATCATCATCATTACATTATCAGGTCTCATTATATATGCACAAAAATCATGTATGCACAAAATTGGACTAAAAGCTATTTATCAGATATTTACAGACAGCATAGGTTGAAAAAAGTCTAAGCCACATACATGTAAGGCTTTTCTGTATACATTGCATTCTTTTGTTAATTGTTCAGGGATACACTGAAAAAGGTATTGAACTATTAAATTAAGAAGTATACTAGAAACTGCTGTCTATCATGTGTCAGTTAATAATGTTGTTTTTCTCAGGTGTATGTTCGGTGTCCATCCCCAATCAACTGGGTTTTCTCACTTGCGTTGGTTGGCTGATGCACAACAGGAGTGTCACCATCTGCAAAAAAGTAAGTACATGTAAGTGAGGACAAGAGTCATCAGCCAAATGATAAATGCCCCTCTCGCCAGCCCCCCGATACAGTGTTAAATTACAGAATCATCATTTTCAATCGTCAGCTTCACTTGCAGCAAATGAAAAGCGAAGCTGACAATTTTGTTCACAGACACACATGAAATACTTAAAAAAAGTAGTGATGGCTGAATACTGAATACATTGTCCTAAACGTATTCAGTAATTTTATATATTTATACATAGTTTATTTGATTCAGATTTTTCCTCACTGTTACTAGTTGGCATTTTTCTTCATTTAAGTTTTCTGTTAATAATTCTCTTTTCACTGACATGTTGTCCCAAAATTCTTTTAGAATTTTTTCCTCTCTCATTGCCTGTTTCTGTCCAAGTACCAAGTCTACGTATCAGTCTACACAGGCTTTACTATAACTCAGTAACACTGAGAATAATAACTGATCACATTGATTTATCAGTCTGCTCAGGCTTTAGCAGAGCTCAGTAACACTGAGAATAATAACTGATCACATTGATTTATCAGTCTACTCAGGCTTTAGCAGAGCTCAGTAACACTGAGATTAATAACTGATCACATTGATTTATCAGTCTACTCAGCCTTTAGCAGAGCTCAGTAACACTGAGATTAATAACTGATCACATTGATTTATCAGTCTACTCAGCCTTTAGCAGAGCTCAGTAACACTGAGATTAATAACTGATCATCACATTGATTTATCAGTCTACTCAGGCTTTAGCAGAGCTCAGTAACACTGAGAATAATAACGGATCACATTGATTTATCAGTGTACTCAGGCTTTAGCAGAGCTCAGTAACACTGAGAATAATAACGGATCACAATGATTTATCAGTCTACTCAGGCTTTAGCAGAGCTCAGTAACACTGAGAATAATAACTGATCACATTGATTTATCAGTCTACTCAGGCTTTAGCAGAGCTCAGTAACACTGAGATTAATAACTGATCACATTGATTTATCAGTCTACTCAGCCTTTAGCAGAGCTCAGTAACACTGAGATTAATAACTGATCATCACATTGATTTATCAGTGTACTCAGGCTTTAGCAGAGCTCAGTAACACTGAGATTAATAACTGATCATCACATTGATTTATCAGTGTACTCAGGCTTTAGCAGAGCTCAGTAACACTGAGAATAATAACTGATCATCACATTGATTTATCAGTGTACTCAGGCTTTAGCAGAGCTCAGTAACACTGAGATTAATAACTGATCATCACATTGATTTATCAGTGTACTCAGGCTTTAGCAGAGCTCAGTAACACTGAGATTAATAACTGATCATCACATTGATTTATCAGTGTACTCAGGCTTTAGCAGAGCTCAGTAACACTGAGATTAATAACTGATCATCACATTGATTTATCAGTCTACTTAGGCTTTAGCAGAGCTCAGTAACACTGAGATTAATAACTGATCATCACATTGATTTATCAGTCTACTTAGGCTTTAGCAGAGCTCAGTAACACTGAGATTAATAACTGATCATCACATTGATTTATCAGTCTACTCAGGCTTTAGCAGAGCTCAGTAACACTGAGATTAATAATTGATCAATTCATTTATCAGTCTACTCAGCCTTTAGCAGAGCTCAGTAACACTGAGATTAATAACTGATCAATTCATTTATCAGTCTACTTAGTCTTTAGCAGAGCTCAGTAACGCTGAGATTAATAACTGATCAATTCATTTATCAGTCTACTTAGGCTTTAGCAGAGCTCAGTGACACTGAGATTAATAACTGATCAATTCATTTATCAGTCTACTCAGCCTTTAGCAGAGCTCAGTAACACTGAGATTAATAACTGATCACATTGATTTATCACTCTACTTAGGCTTTAGCAGAGCTCAGTAACACTGAGATTAATAACTGATCATCACATTGATTTATCAGTCTACTCAGGCTTTAGCAGAGCTCAGTAACACTGAGATTAATAATTGATCAATTCATTTATCAGTCTACTCAGCCTTTAGCAGAGCTCAGTAACACTGAGATTAATAACTGATCAATTCATTTATCAGTCTACTTAGTCTTTAGCAGAGCTCAGTAACGCTGAGATTAATAACTGATCAATTCATTTATCAGTCTACTTAGGCTTTAGCAGAGCTCGGTAACACTGAAATTAATAACTGATCACATTGATTTATCAGTCTACTTAGGCTTTAGCAGAGCTCAGTGACACTGAGATTAATAACTGATCAATTCATTTATCAGTCTACTCAGCCTTTAGCAGAGCTCAGTAACACTGAGATTAATAACTGATCAATTCATTTATTAGTCTACTCAGCCTTTAGCAGAGCTCAGTAACACTGAGATTAATAACTGATCACATTGATTTATCACTCTACTTAGGCTTTAGCAGAGCTCAGTAACACAGAGTTTAATAACTGATCATCACATTGATTTACCTGTCTACTCAGGCTTTAGGAGGAACTTCAGTGTTTGTAAACTGTTAAATGAGGTCCTCTTCAGAATTTGTCTAATGTTTGCTACTTTCCATGCACTGATTTTAAAATAGTTAGATTTTTTAAATAATTTTTTATTTAGTTTGTAAATAAAATATGTTTCTAAACATATTCTCCTAGAATGTAGAAAGTAACTGTAGTCTGAATACTACCTTTACAGAATGTAACTTGGACTGAATACAGATAATTTCTGCATTCTGAATATTCAGTACTTGTATTCCGTTACATCCCAACTCTGTTTGTTCATTCCAAGGACGTTGCTGTTGGTCTTCCCCAGCAGCCTGTAATTCTTTTTCCTAATGGAATGAGCGCTATGTCCCCCCGTTTGAAGGGCAGCCCACTGTTTGCTGGCTTTCCCCACAATGGGAGAGGTTATTTGATGCTGTCTGCCCAGAAAAAAAGCTCTCTGAGCCTAAAGCCATGACACTCCCTGTTCAGAGAGTTTTCAGAGCAAGTCACAATGTAAACTGTCCTCTGTGGTGTTTTCCTAGTGGATATTTTTAGGACAAGCATCACGTTAGCTGGTGTCTGCTGGACCCGGATCCACAAATACAGTGTTTGATAGGAAGAGCTGTGGGCAAACATGACATGAAAACAACTTATAAAGGCTAGCGTTTCATGTCTCCTCTGTCTTGCATGATATTTTTCAAAGGGTTGAAACAAACAGATTGTTTCTTATTAGCATGTGATAACTAAAAATAACTGGTATGCAAACTCACTTTGAGAAATGACTCAGAGGCAGTAATTATCAGTTTTTGTGAGGGACTTCAGCAGACATGAAAAACCTCCTACAGCTAACTGGCACAAAAACAATGGCTTATATCCAAACATCTGGCTCAGACGCATCTAGCCTATTTATTGTCACTAACGGGGTGTCTGATTGTGTTTAGAAAAACATGTATTTTAAGCTCTGCGCTGTGAGCACCAGTATCAATCCCTGCTCCACATAAAGCACTTTCTTCAGAAGACAACTTGTGCTCTAATAAAGTAAAGATGAACCAATTATGAATTATGTAATTTTAGCCATTGTTGAAACTTTGCCTGAGTTGGCCTGTGTGCTCAACAATATCCATATTTTTGTCAGATGTAAAATAGGGCCAATATTAAAAAGAAAGAGTCCTGCTTTATATTCAACATATCTATGTTGGATGTTTATCAAGTAATAAAACACATTGTACTTGTCTAAGTATATTGGATATTCTTTTGTGTTATGTCTATGTTCAATTAATCAACTTTTAGGTGTGGGCAATGTGATGATATTAATTGTTACAGAGATAAACTATATCACATTACATCATAATATGCTTTTTAAAATATATTTCAGATACTTCAACCATTCTGGGCTGAATCTAGTATTAATGTTATTTGTTGTGTTATGTAGTATTCTGTAGTGGACCTCCCTCAGCCCCGTTGGTATTGTCAAAAGTCACAATTTCATATCCTTTTTGTGCTTACATCCATCAATCGTCTCTCACTGCACACTCAGCGTGCACTGTGCAAATATATCACACAACTAATAGGAATCCACCCAACTGCAGTAAAGAAATCCTGACTGCTAGGTAATGGATACAGTTTAGATTCTGTTCAGTAATGTTAGCTATCTGGCTTTGTGCATTTGCCAGGTAGCAGAGAAGGAAGTTCTTCAAAAGTACCTTCCACCTTCAAGATACATCAGAAGAGGGTTTTCCTACTTTTTAATATAGAAAAACCCACTTCAGAGACCATTGTGGCTGAGCTATGTTTACTACAGACATATGTTTTTGTTTTGGCCAGAGTGACCCTTTATAGAACACAGATCAATGGCATGTTTTATTACAAACGTGAGCATAATTAGGCCTGTTTAATTAGATATAGTGTAGTATACACCTAAAAACGATGGCTCTACAAGGATTCTTTAGTAAAAATAATGGTTCTATATAGAACCATGAATACTCAAAGAACCCTCTGCATGATTAAAGGGATCTTTTCAACTGATGGTGTTCTTCAGATTGATGGAGAATGTGTATATGTGTGCAATGTAATATAAACCATAATGTATTCATAAGGAGCCCAGCATAAGCATAAAAATTAGCCAGAAAAGTTTTATACGAAAGAGCTGTTTGAATTCTTTGCATGTTTAAATGCTTGTTCTCAGTGATGGAGAAACAAGTGTGGTTATTCAAAAAATCTGTTAAAAATTTTTTTATAACACCTAAAAAAATCAAATATTGTTACAAGTCAAAGAACCTTTGGTTACTCTTTACTTGAAGCCTGATACATAACATAACATATCATAAACAAAATCACCATACCATAAACATGCCATGACAGATGTCATATGCTGTCATGAGTTGTCTTGACAGATTTGGTTCAGTAATATAACAACGTCATGTTACTATTACTGTTATTACTGTAATTTTCATGATATAAGCTCCTGTCACATGACATCTCTCATCTCACACAACACCTCATAACAGCATATAACATTTGCTGTGATTTATTTGTGGCATGGTTATGTCAATGTTATGAAGTGTTCCTGAACATTTTTTGGTACTATGTAGTGTAGGAGTTTTAAGCATGGGCTAACTGGATAGATATTGTTTGGTATCGACTCTCAAGGGCTCAGTATCAGTGATGTAATCACTACAGATTCCTTGGGTTTATCAGCTATGTGTGTGTGTGTGCCCACGTATGCTCACCCCTCTCCACATCAGTGCGGATCTGCTCCTCTAGGTCCTCAGGAGACACATAACACTCGGGGTCTTCCTCTCCAGGGGTGCGCGGCTTACACTTCCCACAGCAGCAGTTGAAGCAGCAGCACAGGCAGCAGCAGAAATAGCAGCCTGTCAGTAAGCCACAGATGGCAAATAGACCCTGTAAGTAAGCATGCATACAGAAATGCACAAGATTTGATTAAAACTGAAAAAATGAAGGGGGCTTGAAAACACACTCGGCACATACAGCAATTAGTGTGAAACCACTGACATTAACTCTTCAATGCAGATGCAAAAACATGTCTCTTTCTGCCGTTTACTCTGTTCCACTAATAATGTGTTGTCTCAGAGCATATTTGATATGTAAAAACATGATATAAGAAAGCAGAAAATCCATACATTTTTATTTAGGCTTTCTCAGAAACCACATTTTTATATAGCAAACACGTGAATAGGAATATTAGTCATTTTTTATTCTCACTCTGATTATACAAAACAATAATAGGCATTTACTGATCAAAATCACACTGATGAGCTCACATTTTCGGGAAAAAAAAACATACCGCATCAGGAAATAAAGCAGGCCTTGTGCATCTTTTGTACAGTGATAGAAAACATAGCAGCATACAGAAAACTCCAATTCTACATGCTGATATGCTTCACTATGGTCAACATGCTATAAACTCCTCTGGCAGCAGAGTTCAGGAGGTCATCACTAAACTCTCAGAATGGACTGGCAGTGTGATGCTCGGTTTGACTGGGTTAACTTGATCTAACAAAGCTGAAAGTTTTACATTTGTTTTAATTTATTATGCAAACTGCCATTCTGAGTAAGCAAACATATAAACAGTTATAAATCATATACTTTATGGCACCGCTGTGTAAGTATTGGCCCTGTTGTGGTCAGAAATCTAAGAGAGCGTATATGGCCTTACTGTCTGTGACATTGTCCTGGATATCTCACCTTGGCCCACCAACTGGATAGCATGAAGTATGTGTTCACGTTCTCCTCTCCGAATTGCTGTGACACGTACAGGCCCAAAGAGCCATACTTGTCGTAAATGTTCCTCTTCGTGACGTCAGAAAGAACCGCATGTGCATTGTTAAGCTCCTTGAATTTTTCAGCAGCTTCAGGGTTCTCTGGGTTCTTGTCAGGGTGATATTTCAGAGCAAGTTTCCTGCAAGAATGGAAACAGGTCTTTTATCATCTCTTCAGATTTCCAAAAACAAATGCCTACAATTCAGGGAATGGCTAAAACTCAAAGGGAAACCCCTTTATTTTTTTCCAAACTACTCAAACTCACTTGAGGTCACCTTTTATGTAGGTTGATGGATTTTGTGTATTTGCACTGTATTATTCCCAAATAATTTTGAGCTCAGGTTATTCAACTTTGCTGTATCAATTTAGACATATTTTTATGCTGTTTTTAAACAGCCAGTGAGGAAAATGTCCAAGCGTTGACCCTGCCGTCATCAGAAGTTCAATCCCCAGCGATGTCACAGCCATCCATATAATCAGAGAGCATAATTAACCTCTTCCTGGGTGAGGATGATGTCCTGCTTTTCTCCTATCACTGCACATATTGCTGGCCATTGTGTGCAAGTGTTAGCTGAAGTAACAGTATTTGCGCTTGGCGTTCTCTGTCAAGTGTGTTGAGCTGTCCAATGACGTGTTAGGAACAGATTGTCTTTGAGGAAACATGTGGACGCTTTCGCCCTCCCAAGGGGTTTGGCTTGGACTAAATTGGGTTAAAAAACTTATAGATATATCATCTGAGAGGGATTATTTCTAAAAACGAATTTAAGGAATGACCATAAGTCTATGGAAAAATCCCCTACAATAGTTTTGAATGAACACAGGATGTACCTATTTAAAGGCATTTTCACTGTTAAGTAGGAGATGATGAGAGGGAAAACTTCCCTCTCAGACACAGATTTGTCAGCATATGTTACAGTTAATAATGTGCAGTGTCCTGTGGGAGGACCTCAGCAACATTTGGGTCTCAGACAGATGTGGCTCTGCTGTGGATCAGATGGCCTTATTTACACCTGACTTTTACCTGCCAACTGACTGTGTGCAGAACGCAGCCCATGTTAGCAGCTTTGGCAGTGTGTCAGCGCATGGGGTTGAGGAGAGCATCATCAACTGCTGTTATTTTCTCTATTGGAATTCTCACTTGCTATTTTTACATCAAGTGAGCTCTCAATGAGTCTACAATGTCAGTATCATCACCTTATATTATTCCCAAACCATTTTGAACTCAATTTAGGTTAACTGTCAGATGTACTAATTTAGTTAGAGAAGTTTTTTAACAGTCAGAATGGAAATATTGAGTGTGCAGTGTTGTGGAATTCTAGAAAACATGAAATGTAGAAAATTTCCCCCTAATTTCAAACCCGTATAATTGGCCAAAACATATTTAGTGTCTGAAGCTTGCTTCTTTAGTTTTGTACTGGAGTTATGAGGCTAATATAATAAAATCTTAGGTGATATAATGTAGACTTCCATTACTTGTCAGCTATGTAATAGTAAAGGCAATGATTATATATACGCGGTACTGTACAAATGTCAGAGGCCACCCTTCACTTATTAGATTGCCAGTCAAAACAGCCATTACGTATAAGTTAAGTGTAAGTATTCACTTACATATGCAGTAGGAAAGTCAAAGGAAAACAGGAGGGAAAACTGATGTTTTCAAAACTGGACTTCAAATGATTATTGAAAGCTACAGAGAAAATGGACCCCCTAACAACCATGCAAGACCCTCCAGACCACCAAAACTGACCAGATAAACAGCTTTTATAATTTGAGAGAGAGGAGAAAATCAACATCCTATTTGCATCACATCTGAAAACGTCCAGTGGTATTTCTGTCCATCCTTCCACTGTGAGAAGGCACCTCAATGCTTGGGTTTGAAAGGATATGTAGCTGCCAAGAAGCCCTTACTGAGAAAAGGAAATAGACAAAAAAGAAGAACATTTGCAAAAAAAGAAGCTGCTGGCGTTTTCAGGACTGTCCACCCCAGAGCCCAGACCTCAGCATCACTGAATGTGTTTGGGATTACTTGGATCGTGAGAGACAGGAAATGAAACCAATTCAAGACAGAACTTGGAGGTGTAGAAAAACGTTTCTGTAGATATTTTGGGTCTCAATGATGAGACAGATGTTCATCTACTTGTAGCTCCAATGCAAAACCAGGGAACGTGGACAATCTTTTACATTTGTAGGGATAAAACTGTACATTTCATTTCTGGTGAATCATTGAGTTTAATACTCAGTATAGGCACCCAAAAAGTATGACTTAAGACAGGTAAAGACAGTCATCTGAGATGGACCATTGTTACTTTGCCCTAGAATGAAACTCTGCAAAACCTTTTGCTTAAAAGTTATAAAATAAACATATCCACTTTTATGTAATGTATTTTTCGCAGTGCTACACTCAAAATTGTCATTTCTCATGAACATTTTATAATGCTCCAAGCACACACGCTCATTAATTTTTGATTAAGCCAATGGCCTCTGAAACAGTTGCTATGATTACATATTCATTAACCGCAAACAAATGCTGTTAAAATGCTTAGCGTTTAAATGGCTCTTAAAGGCAGCGTGAATTAGCGCACGTAAGTGCCATAATTGTTGGAGCATCACTAGAGGTTTGAAGTGAACTCATGTTATGGAATTGGCCCGCTTGCTACTTCAGTGTTTTACTGCTCTTGATATTTTTAGATGAAGCAGGCTCTCTGAGTACATGGAGGCAAGACCAAGAGAAATAGCATGCTCTGCAAACCTCCATATTCTCTATTGCTGCTTGTTAATGTCAAATAAGCTTGGTTTTTAATGATAGTAGATATGTAGGTAAGTAATCAAGAAAAGGCTGAAGGGATAGATTCAAGATTCAAGAGTTTTATTGTCATGTGCACAGCAGAACAGGCAGTTACACTGTAAAATGAAATTCTTACTTTCTTACTTCTTATATTCTTTGATTTGTCACTTTTCTAGGCTTCTCTGCTGTAACATTGTGCTCTCTGTAGTAGCCGTTCAGTCAGAAAGTGGGTCTGCAGTCACATTAAGCCACTATACTGTTAACCAAGGCTACTTTGTTTCCACAGTACTAGCCAAGCAATAGTACAACATTAATCATGCACAAATATGTATGCAAAAATATGTACAGTGTCCTGTAGTAGATAGATAGATAAATATATATATATATATAAACAAACTGTCGGAATAAAACCTCATATCTTCAAAATGGTAACTTTACAGGAAAAGGAAAAAGAATTTTTTTCAATGTCATTTTGGGCCATTTCTTTTGGTCCATTCATCATGAAATATACATACAATGTAAAGGGCAACAAGCATTTTCAAGTTATTTCAAAAACTAAAAATTTTGTTATGACAACAGCAATAAAACTAAAATAGTGTGCCATCTGTTTACCATGAAGATTTTAGTCTTTTTTAAGTCATATTATATTTATACAGCTATTCAGTTATCAAAGGCTTTGATTATAAAAGAGGGTTTTGCAATGATGCACTATTTACCTACTTCTGACATTTTTTGCAGTATATTTCTTTCTATCACTCTGTAATTTGATTTGGTTGCATCATCATCATCATCATCATCATCATAACGAGAACAAAGCCAAACATTTCAAAAGTTGCTTTTGATAACTGGGTTAATATAGTAATTCCAGGTAGTTGCTAATGTGTTTCCAGTTTGTTGCTATGGTGTCCCAGGTAGTTGCTAAACGGCATAAATCAGTAGATATATAGTCAGTAAAGTTAAGAACATGGCTATAAGACTATATGATATGCAAATCTTTGGGCACCCCTGACCAAATGACATGTTTTGTTGATTCTTGAATTATAAATAAATTCACATGTTCTACAGAGAATACACTTCTGCACATTTTCATGCACAATTATGTTTATTTATTTATTTTTTTTTTAACTGAAAACCCATTTGGGAAAAAAATAAAACAGAAAATGTGGCCTGCGCAAAAAGTTATGGCAATTTAATATTTTTTATTTTGTTTTCTAACTTGTTAAACATAACAAATAACTGTGCACCAAAATGTCAAATTTAAAATGATAATGGCAGATTGTTCCCTGTACAGAATGTGTTAGCTTATTTTCACATAGAAAATCCAGAAAACCTTTGCATATTGACTGTATATAACAAAATAAACTGCATTCAGGGACGTGCAAGCAATTGATGTCTTCTGAGTAAACTGACCTGTATGACTTCTTGATGTCATCGTGGGTGCAGTTCTTGTCAAGGCCGAGGACCTGGTACAGAGCCTCACCTGATGTGGACAGGGCTCGTTGCCTTTGTTCAGTCATGTTCCCTGAGCATTACCTTAACAGCAAACATGGGATTCATGGAATAGCTTACTGACAAATCAAATACACACAGTTCCTTTCCCCTTATTTCAAATATGGATGCAAGTTCCAAGCATTGGAAGTCAAGCTCTTCCTGATTGATCTCATATCAGCCTCGTAAAACTAAGGAAGCAGATTTGTCCTGGCTTTTAGACTACATTTGGTGAGAGAGGGGATCTGTGTGAATTGGCTTAGTCAGTGTAAAACTCCTAACAAAACATCTGAATTATGAGGTTTCAATCAGAACTATCCTAAGAAGCAGTTCAGTTCCTTTAAGTCTGTTGACAGCAGCAACTGGTTTGTACTGTACAATGTGTACATCATTTATTATTCTCTGCCAACTGAAATGTAACAAATATCTCAAAACAGACTCACTAAAGATGATTCTGGCTAGTTGGGTAGTAGTTTACATATAGAATAACACTGTTTTGACACAAATTCCCAGAAACCTTTGTATTTTTACGTATCCTCTGTCTGAATAATTCCATCACTGTTAGTGAGCCTGTATTGAATATTTAATAATCCACCAAATTAGATAACCCTGACATCTCCCTGCACCAAAAAGTATGTGGAATAACAAAAAAGTGAATAACAAAACAGAAGCTTGATCAGAAACAGCAGTAATCCCTCAGAAAGCCATTAGCTCTCTTACCTGTTGAAGCCAACTTCAGACTCTGGGGGCCGGCTCTGTCCGATGCTTGGCAGACAGGTCAATGGAGTCCGGTTGCTCCTCTATAGGTGAGTAGATTACTGGGGAAATGAATTATATATGGAGCTAGTCATGAGCTCAGGTAACTTTAGGCCTGTCTAACATGGTTGCCAACAGGCTTGAGTTTCAGTGAGTATGATCATTGAACTATAGGAAAAAATGGTAGAAACCATTAAAAGTTTCTGTTGGGTCCTGGTGGTGTCCAGTAGACAATTATGGTACTTTGTGTTTTCCTCATGGCCCAGTATCACAGTGTAATGGATTCTAATGGTTTAACAGGTGTTCTGGGACTGATTCCAGATGCATATGATGGTTTCCTGTTGGAATTTTAAGGTGTTCTACAGGGAATAAGGATCTCTAATGGAAACTATTATGCCAGTTCTCTTTGAAAAGCAAAACGATCCAGTTTTAGTCCTAATGAATCTAACGGTCTTTATTTTAGCAGGAAAGGCTGTGATGTTTGGCTGACCGCTGTATGTGGATCACTATCTGACCCATCACACAATAAATTATATCCTGTTTTCTTTTATATACTTAACATCATATCAGTTATTCTGTTTTGTACCCATCTTGGAAGTATAAGAGAGTCTGTCGAGCAATGTTATAGATGCATACAACAGTACCATCTTGTGGTGTGTTAGAGTACAGCATCTCTCTGGTTTGTATTTTGCCTATTGAAAAGCAGTTTTCAAGTTAGCTAAAGACCCTTATCATATCAAACAAATCTGCGGTGACTGTATTGTTGCATTGGTCATTACCAAATGTACTTATTCATGAAGCTGACGTGAACGTGATATATTAAAAGACAGATCTTTACTAAATATAACGATGCGAGCTATGCCAAAATTACAATACTAAATAGCCAGTATACAGTAAAATATCCAGTACTTTGCAAAAGTCAGAGATCACCATTTATTTATTTCATTTCCAGTCAAAACTGCCATCTAATTACAAGTTATGATGAAAACATAACTTGAACAGAAGCCCCAACAACATGTTCTGTATTTAATGTGTCCACTCTTACAGTTTATTCCAGCTTCCTTTCTTTTTGGAGACCTGCTTTCACTTTTTCAGGGACATATTCTTCTCACAGTGGAAGGATAGACAGAAACATCTGTGGATTTTTCAGATCTGACATGCATTTAGATTTATATACGTGAGAAATATGTGAAGTGACAATTGAATTCTAAAGGCACAATTTAGGGCCTGTAGCATATTATACAGCACATGTCATGTTATATTCTTATTACATGAACCCATTCATCACCAGAAGCTATGTTTAATATGATATTTTAAACAGAACATGTTATTGTTATAATTTTTATGTAGTCATGCCTTAGATGGACAACTAACAGAGTCCATTAGATTAGTAGATTAAACGTATCCATTTATACTTTTATTTACAATCCAATTTGGATTTTCTATTAATATGTTAAAGAAAATTCTCATGTGGCAAATGTGATATTCACGTATATGAATATTATGTGAACTGATATAACCATATGAGTTTGATTGATTTCAAAATGTGAAAAATTGCTCGGAGAACATTTCATTGCCATTGAGACCAAACCTCATAGAGGAGAGGATGAAAATGTGTTTAGAACTTTTGATGGAAGTTCATGTACTATATTTAATTCGAGTGGTTTTAGACCATGTATGTCGGTCCACTCATCATTAAATTGAAACAATGCAAAGAGAAGTAAAAAAAATGGAGATAAGAGGTTTTGTTGTGGCAGCAATCTTAAATATGGGCATTAATATCCGATCATAACTTCACCATGCTGCGCATCCACACTGTGTCTGGCGTTCATTATGTTCACCTGATAGAAGAATATTTTCTTTATTGACCCTGTATTACCACTAGGTGTCACCTGAGGACACTTATTAGTCTTGCAAGCCTGGAGGAAAAACCTCATTTCCATTGTTTATTTTATTTCTCCTTTTCTTCAGCCCACTCACGACCTTTGTGTGACAAATAACAATACTATGACACAAATACCTTTCACCATTGCACACAGCTGTAAATTGCCTTGCAAACCGAAATGAAAATATAGAAAAAAGAAGCAACGCAAACAAAGGGCCATGCATTTTCCTCTCACTACATACCATTTCTTCCCTCTAAAAATGACTTAATTGTGTTAAAGGACCTCTTTTATTCAACTTTTCTGCTCACATTCAACACAAGTGCCTCTCATTCAGCCACTACTCATTTCGAGTTGGAAACATCCAACAAGAAGGGGTGCGCAGCTGTCTTTTTTAAATGGTAGACCATCTGCACATTTGAGGTAATGTCTTTTAAATGAGAGTGCTGGCTAAGCCAAAGTAGCACACAGTGACATCTTTAAGAAGGGAATAACATGGGGAGTGCTTCTTACATAAGAGCATTTGATGACCCCCACAAGCTTTTCCCCAAATGGATGTGGCGAAAGGAAGTGAATAGAGGCTGAATTGGGATTGGGCCCCGTGCCACTGCTGACGTAAAACAAGCACTATCAATTATGCCGGCACTCCCTGTGTTTATGGTCTCCTGATGACTAGCACATAGTGCAGGTCGGATTGCAAGTGGATACTTGCCGTCTCGGGGGGAATTAGCAGGTGTGCTGCCTAGCTCCTCTCATGGCAGCCAGTTTCCCCCAGAGCCCACCAGGGGACAGATCTCACAAAGCATGTCTTTCAGAGGAACAGCAGTACAGCAAACAGTGCTTCAGTAACAAATCATTAATAAATGGCTTCCTCCTGCTTGGGAAATGAGAGAAGTCCCAAGCGAGCAGCACATGGAGACTGTAGCAGATGATGTTGTCCATGACACTGTCTAAACAGTGGGCTGCATTAAAGGGCCCATATCCTACATTTGTCTTATCGCTGAGTTGGCAATATATTTAGATGATATTTGGGTTTTTTGTCATTTTTTGTGCTGTATATTGTCTTTTTTAATATAAGTCATGTTTATCTGCACAGGGACTGCAGATGGAAATGAACAATTTAGCATGGTCGCTGATATAATAAACATAAGTATAAACATAGTAAGCAAACGTGGCATTTGTAAGGGTTCATGTACCAGTTCACTTTAACATGACCACTTTCCAACTTCACTCATCCCAGGCCGTTTTTGTTACTGTGTCTTCGCCCCAAATAAACGGTTCTGATTGGCTGTACTGCATTGTGTCTGTGAAGTTAAACACTCTTTATAACTTCAACACTAATGGGTGCTAAGCTTCCATAGGGTGAATAAAGGGACATACAGTACTGTGCCAAAGTCCTAGACACCTAAACACATTGTTTAAAACTAATTATCCCGGCAATGAGTGTGCTGGTAAAAATAGTTTATGACACTATAATTGATGCAAATGAACAGAAATACAGTGAAAAGTAATGATTTTCTTTTTGGTTATGGATGTGTTCTGGATACCACCAGCTATCGTAAGGATTTGTTAAGCCCCCCCCCCCCCCCCCCCCCCCCCTTTGTTTTTGTTTTTTTACCATTTTTAAGACTCATATTAGTGTTGTTGGAAGAAAACCTCGTATCTCCAAAATGGTAACAGGAGAAGGAAAAAAAGTACTTTAATTTTAATGTAAGTAAATGGATCCAGGCTTTTTTTCCAAGTAATTTTGAGATGTTTCTTTTGGCCCATACATCATGAAATTTGCACACATTGTAAAGGGCAACAGGCATTTTCAGATTATGCCAAAAACAAAATGGAGATATGAGATTTTCTTCTGATAGCAGTGATTTATGTAAAGGACCTCTGTTTTAATTGGCTGCCCTGTATTGCCTCTTACTCAAAAAGTGGTCAGGCCCACTCCAAGTATGAAAGGGGGCTGGACTAAACTGCTATAAGCTAAGTAGATGGATATATGCAATTAAAACCATTAATGCAAAAAATAATATAAATCACTTTTTGAAGTTTAGATAATTCGTGGCACTGCAGTGTCAATGATGTGGTCAGATGCAGCAGTGCTGCTGGAGTTTTTTATCAACTTAGTGTTACTACTGAACAGTGAATAGTCCACCTACCTAAGCAGGACAGATGGACTAAAGTATGTAGAACTACAAAGTGCACTTATATGGTAAATGGAGCTGATAAATGGACAGTGAGTGTAGAAAAAAAGTATTCACTTCAAATATTGTTACATGGTTGCTGGTGCTGTATAGCATTAATGACACAATGACAAAAATTAAAATATGAGCTTACTTGAATATTCCATGCTTTACTTTATTGCTGGTACGGGGTAGGTAAGCAAGCGTGCTATTAAATAGCTACCTAATGTGAACTAACTAGGCTTATGTTAACTGAAGTGTAAATGTCTTATTATAAAAATTAAAATAAAACATATTGTGCCTTACAATGTTTAGCCTTTAAGTACAGGTCCACAGCCCTGCTATATAAGCTGACACCTCAGTCAATTTTATGTAACTTCACCAAGCCATGGGACACACAAATTTAGGTTAGCTAATGACAGTTAAGCAGGCCATATTATAAAGATTTGCTTAGCTGTGCTACTTACAGGAAGATCCTTGGACAGGTTGGGTAGGGCATCCAGCTTCAGAGATGGGGTCCATAGCCCATTTTCACCTTTTGCTTAATAGTGAGGTACTTCAAGTAGAAGTGCTTGGCACAAACCTTCAAGCTAATCATTTTGGTGCTCTCATATTTCCCTAAAATGAGAAGCCACTGCTGAACCTTTATTACATTATCAGTGAGGAAGAACAGAAGGTTTGTGGTGCTGTTGCATCCTTGAATGGTTAAAGGTTAACCAAAAGTTAACTGTAGGTACAGTTTAGAACCTGTACGTACCTAAGATAGCATTCAGATAACTTCTAGCCATGTGCTTTCATTCTGTGATAGACACTTTAACCCACTCAACTACCCACAGCCCAGCAAAATAAAGAACACATAACGTCTAAACACATGTGAAACTAACATCCACAATTTAACTACAGTAAATGTCTCCCAGGAGCCCCTTTTTATGGCTGCTTTGCATAGCCTTGACAATTTTTCTTTGCGGAGAAGAACATGTGTCTAACTAACTTTACTAACTAAAGTAACTTTACAGGAGAGGGCAAAAACATACTTTACTTCCAATGTAAGTCAATGAAAAGTGATTTTATTCCAAGCAATTTTGGAGCATTTCTGTTGGTCTAATCTTCATTAAATGTTTATACAATGTAAAGGATAGCTGCTGTGCTCAAACGATGCTTAATAGAAAAAAATGACAAAAAATGGAGATACATGTTTTTCTTTGGAGAGCGATGATATATTGCCCCAGAATTCAACACGGGATGCTGTACAAAACTGTAAAACACATTTACATTATCGTCTTGGCTTGAGTACAGTACATTATTGAAGAAATTATAGAAATTCTTTATAGTGTAAAACACACGCACACAAACACACGTCTTCTGAGCCACTTCTCCTTCTGGGTCGTGGGGGTACTGGAGCTTATCCCAGCTGTCTAGAGCAAAACAGTGACATTTTAAATTATTAATCTATAAATCAAAAAAATGCAAAAATGTTTATTTAAAGCAACACTATGTAGAATTTGCGGATTTAGGGACCTCGCTGGTGAAAACTTGTAGCTGCACACAACATTCGGAAGACAAGTTTTGTAATGTGGCTTGTTCCTCGGACCCCCACAAGCAGATGAAACTGACTTTTGCAAGTGTATTAAGAGTATTCAAAGAGTACTCAGTCAAAACTTGGTTAAGTACGTGTCTTTCAAGGATGTGAGTGAATAATTTGCTATTGTCATATCTTCATCAGTAATATGGTGATTTGCATTAGAGACCTAAACATCGAGGCAGACCTTCTTTTTGAGTCTGTGCATGTGAAGTTAATGCATAAAGATGGCCCAAAAAACTACTGCAACATCTGCCCTGATACCTCTGACTTTTAAATCATTATTTCAGGCTTTACTGGATGACTCGCAGCGGTGCGCACACACCATATTTTAGCGTGTTCTTTTTTCTATGCTACTTTTGTTATAATGAACAAATATTACATATTGCTGCTTTAATTTTATTGAAACGCCATAACTAACTTAGATTCACTGATTTGCATGCTTTTGTTAAGAATATCAGTGATAGAAAACTGATTCAAACCAACAACAGAGCCATTTCAGTTTTTTGAGTGTGTATCTTCCATGCCTTACAGGGAACATAATTGCACCATAATCCATTGAAACTATGATTTTTAAGTAGTATTGAGTCTCTACACCTCATCTTGTCTCCAGGCCTTTTATTATTTTGTTCTGTTTTGAAACATTAGGTTATAAAAAGACACAAGTACACACCTTTCTCCTGGGAAAAACTTATTTAAGGCGCACAGTTGAACCTTAAAAACCACTGTTGTACCTTTTAGGGAACATTTACCTTGTCTGTACTTACAAAAAATGTAAATGCACAGTAGCTTTTTTCTCTGACAGTGAATGTATAGTTTGGTTTGTGTAGTATTCCAACATGTGTTCTGGTCCAGGTTTTGCTCCATGGCAGGGTGAAATTGATCTGGCACTGTTTTGCCAGGTTGCCTGGAAAAGGCTTAGGATTGCATGGCAGGGGGCTGGGTTGTGCTGAATTGTATTCTAAGCTGTTGGGGAGGAGGTGGGAGGGAGTCATTGTACCTACTACTGGCATACAGCCTGACTGTTGCCATGGCACAGTTCACCATTGTCCCCTCGGTCTCCTGCAATTCAACTTAAAACATTCTACCGTTCTGAAGCTGTATCTCATTTCTGCTCCATTTAAGTGCGCTCAAAGCATAGGCTGGCCTGACAAAGATTAATTTGTTAAGCTAAATGAGCCTCAGATCCTAAATAAGACAATGAGTTATTGTTATATTGTTGTAAGTGAAGTGTAACTGTATGCATAAAGAATTTGTTGGGTATACAAAGAACAAACAATGTGTTAGTGTTATTGTCCATTGCTGGAAGTTCAGGAGATTAGACAGCTGAATAGCATACTCAGTTTATACTGTAACAATAAACCAACCATGAAGAAACTGGAGATGGAAATCAACTCATGAATGTGCAAACAATGGCTGCTCTAATATCTGCTTGTAATTAATATGTCAAGAGGTACAAATAGTCCATTATAAGAAACATGACTAATGTCATGCTTTCACAACAACTTGAACCCCCCACCCCACCCCACCCCCACCCAAAAAACCCTGAGTGATGACTTGGACTGCAAGCAATTACATGCACATTGTAAGCACTGCCTCAGGGTAAGCAAACTCAATCTATAGGCTGACATGCAAATATGAAAGTGTACCAGGTAAATAAACCCACAGGTTGTCTGTGGGTCGATTCAGGACAAACAAATCAGAAATGAGTCCAAAAAGAACATATTCCAAAGACATTACAATTGAGACTTCAATGCAGAAGAAAAGGTTAATTTGCTAAACTGAAGGGTGGGTTTTTATAAACCTTTTTATGCTCATTCCACTGATATTTATACAAAATGTCTGGATAATTAAATGGTCAAAAAGTAAACAGTGCCATTCAGAGTGGTTTGATGAGAAATGCTCCGTTATAAAGAAACCTACAGACTCAGAATTGTTTACAATGATGGTGATAGGAACCAGAAACATTTAGAGAAAGTTACTACATTAAATGGTTACGAATATGCTGCTTGATGCCCGAGACATTGTTTTATGGTAGTTTTAGGATAAGGTTTTGGTCTAAAATGTATCTTTGAAAATACATTCATGGTGAAGGAGCTACATGCAAGACGTTATGGAGCAAAATAGAGCCCAAAAAACTGTTTTCCACATAAACCACTATTTTACCATGATCAGTACATATAAAAGCTCAGAAGTTTTCGATTGTAAATAAAATGGCCATATTTGCTTTGTAGACATTGCAGGCACTGCTTCCTGTCACCACCACTGTAAAGAAATCTGGGTTAGTATGTTTCTTACAGTGTAGATCACCCCAAGCCATGGATATCAAACTCACAAAGGGTCACACCATTGCGCATTTCAGTGTTTTTCCCTTTTTGAGTTGTGCAAGAGTAGGAAGATGGTGGAGCAATGCGACCATCCAGAGTTTGGATGAAAATGGGGCCTCCATTGTGATTTCAGCAGCATTATATATCTAAGGCTCCAGATATCACAAAGCCAGCGTGAATACTATAAGCTCTGCAGGCCTAATGCATGCGGACTGTGTCAACATTACATGACAAACATGTTAAGCAGACCCTACTGATGTGACTATAGCAATTCTTTGGGGGCCAAATCAACTTTGTAGACATCTGTCTACAAACATAATGTTCCTTCTCAACTAAAAGTTATTTCATAGAGAACTTATCCCCCTTTGCTGCAGTAGGAGCCTTTATCTTTCGAAGAGAGCTTTCCACTAGATGATGGAACTGTGAGGATTTGACTATTCAGCCACAAGAACATTTGTGAGGTCAGGTACTGATGTTGGATGATTAATTCTGAATCACAAACTCATTCAAAGGTAGTGGATGGCCTCTCCAAAGAGTGTAGCTCCACAGCCCAACAGCCCAACGCTTGGCATCAGGCATGGGGCGTCAGGGCCTATGTCAGCACTTTAAAGTAGCTGAATTCACTTATTAGAAAGGGTGTCTGGATACATTTGGCCACGTAGTGTCTATAGGTATTAGTAGGCACTCGTCAAGGCCTGTGAAGACAGTGGACATGGCGCTGAAATGACGTTTAATACATTTATACACCCTCGTACACACGTATTACAGTTAAGTGAGGCTCGCTGCTCACGAACAAGCGGATGACTCATGCAGGAAAGGTAATCACGGGCAGTGATGCAGACGGGCTGCAGGGCAAACCCCGTTGTGGTGGAATACCCTCATGGAGGTCCATGCAGTCGGTGAAAGACTTGCATAAATCAGTCCTGGAATCGCCCCTCAAAATTCGCCCAGTCAGACGGCTCGTAGCAAAACCCTTTACCAGCTTCGTCCAATCCGAGGCGGCCTTACATGGACAGCTGCACTGCTATTGGCTGAAACGGTGCGGGGACGTTTTTTTCAGGGGGGGGACTTCAGCCAACAGCTCCATCTCTGGCGAGGTGCTGCAGATTTTGCAGTATTTTTTAGGGGGAAAGCCTAAGTTAGCTAGCCTAAGGTGTTCTCTACTCAGTTATCTTGTTTTACTTCATCCATTTCGGTTTTGATACGACCAGCATGTGCCAAGCCCGATGCACGGGGTGTTTTTGTTTTCCTCCTCCAGCCTCCGCTGTCTGCTCAGCGCACCGCCGCGCTGCATCGACTGAGCTTCGGTGCGTGGTGAAGTACGGCAGCTGCCCGTGTCTGCATTGAGGAAAGACAGCAAAAGAGAGAGAGAGAGAAAGACAGAAAGGCAGAGAGAGAAAGAGAGAAGGACTGAATACACGAGCACCGCTGACCTGCCGTGAAAAGCGGTCAAGCTATTTAGAAAACGGACGCACGTTTACTGGGTTCGCTCGTGTTTGTTTTTCCCCCCGTTTATACACTTAAATTTTTTTTCGAGCATCGCTGCCGATGTGAAGGAGAGAAGTGCTCATGCCTTTTGTGTTGACACGCCGAGGAACCATTTCACGATGAGGCACGGCTGAGAAAGAGAGAGACGAGTTTGAGAGAAAGAGAGCGAGAAAAAGAGAGAGAGAGGGGGAAAAAAATGAGGAAGCGTTTTTTAAAAGATATCAAAAAGACACAGGCCTCGTCGTCCGCAGGCCCCGAGCCGAGCGAGAAAAGAAGGAAAGGGGCCCGAGCCTGGTGAGCGCACAACCCGAGTAAAGAGAGCGTAATCATGGAGTGGACGACGGGGAAACACGGACAGTATCCGTGCGAGTTTCACGTTCATCCGAACAAAATGAAGTACTTGTCTTCGTGAACATCTCGCTTCTCTCTTTCTCTCTCTCTCTCTCTTTTTTTTCTCTCTCTCTTTTTCTCTCTCTCGCTCTCTCTTCTTTTTTTTCCCCATTTGCATTCAAGATTTAAGAAATCTGGTTTTCGCTCTTGCAGAAAGGCAACGTTGAAGTTTACCATTCCTCCTCCTCCGCGTTCTTTTTTTTTTTTTTTAGTGATTTTACTGTTTTGTCTTCTTCTTTTTTTAATTTAAACTTTTGATCCGGATCCAGCGTTGATAGTGTTCAATGGAAGTATGTTATCAGTTGCCGGTTTTGCCTCTAGACAGGCCGGTTCCCAAGCATGTTCTCAGCCGGAGGGGAGCCATCAGTTTCAGCTCCAGCTCCTCTCTGTTTGGTGCCCCGGACCCAAGACAGCTGGCGCAGGTAAGGGCACCACCCTCAGTCTGTGTGTTAGTTATCCCCAGGGGCTGTTTTCTATGCCAGTGACCATGGAGGCCCACTGCCCTGTACTTTTTAGTGTTTCCCCTGCTCACAACACACCTGGTCCAACTAATCAGCTCGTTAACAGCTCACTACTGAGTTAAAGTGTCAGGAAAAGCACTAAAATGAGGCACCGGGCCTCCTGGACCAGGGTTGGGAAACACTGCTTTATGCCCTGTTGTGTTCCTGTGGGCCTTCAGTAACAGAAGTGGACAGAAGTCACAGATGTTTTTCTTCATGGCCTGTTGCCATTGACCTGTCCAAGCAAATGTTCCGTATCAGATGTTTGTCTACCTCTAAACAGTTATGGCCCAAGATAAGGCGAGTTTTTAAGAGGTAGTTTCTCGCCCCTCTTGCAGGTTGTCGCCTGCTGGCATTAAAGGAGTAGAATCAGCTCCTGTAGAATTTTCTAGTTGCTCACTCACTGAAATGATTCCTCTCTCAAATTGGAGCCAACAGGTAGAAAGAAACTTAATCTTGTCAAGCTTTCTTTAGGCTGAATAATAATAAGTTCAGTTTATATAGCGCCTTTCACAAACCCAAGGACGCTTCATGTTGGTAATAATAGTGGTGGTTGTTATGGCAAGCACACAACCTCACGATACTTGAAGACGTTTTCGCGTATTACAATATTTCAGTTTTCTCAGGTTTGCTGAACTGGAACAGCAAAAAAGCCTCACTAGTGCCACATTTCAATTTAAACCTGCTGCAGTAATTCCAGTTATACAGGACTGATTATTAAGGATGCACCAATGTGGGAATTTTGGGCTAATGCCCATGCCTGATATTTTTCCTGAAAACATGGAAAAATTGTAGGGGGACTAGATACACCTGGATTAGGATTAGGGAGAAACATTACACTGGTGTCAGAATAAAACCTTGTATCTCCGTTTCTGTTGTTTTTCAGATTTTGATAGTTTGAAAATGCCTGATGCTCTTTACATTGTATGTAAGTTTCCTGATGAATGGACAAAAAGAAATGGCCCAAAAGTACAATGGGGAGGGGGGTTTGGGGGAGTGAGGAGTCTGGTTCCATTGACTTGCATTACAAGTAAAGTATGTTTTTTCCTCCTCCTGTAAAGTTATCATATTGGAGATACAAAGTTTTGTTCCGACAGCAGCGATATATTGGTAAAGGCTTAGAAATGCAGTACATTGAATAAAATGCTGACATTTTAGCACAGGAGTCCAGAGTCAACTAAATCTTCTCCTCATATGGAGTAAATTAGATACTTTGTTAAATATCAGATTGAAATATCTGTCAAATCTAACCATCTGTCCAATACTGCTAATTTTTTAACAATTATCTGACAATACTGATAATTCTGATGTCTTTGTGTGTCCTTGCTAATTAAGCCGTCCTTGTACTAAAACTGCAGTATCCACTCTGTGATGAAGAAAGTACACTGACATTCATCACTACATGATATCTTGTCTTATACTGTCCACCTCTAGTTATAAATATTTATGCTTGTGTTTCCTAATGAAGGCTGTTGCATTTATCTTATGATCAAAAGTATTGTTCTTGTATGCTGTAAGAATCTTGAAGCATTGACTTGTAGAGTGGTAAAAGAACTGTAAAGTACTTGCAACTGTAAAAGAAGTCATGTCGCCAAGCTTTTTTGTCAGTGCTAAAGCATCTGAACTTCTGTCTCCTGTATTGGGTTTTGGTGTTTAGAATTATCGACTTGCTAGACTTCATAATTCATTAGGCTGCATGCCCATACCGTATTACTGTTATCCACCCTGAAAACACAGTAGCCCACTAATCTAGCATAGTGTAGCAGGATTATGGGTAATTTACCCCTGTCCAGATGTTAATGTTAAGATGTTAAAGGCGAAAATGGATCTGACTTTGGCAGCCCGACTCCTAGAGCACTGACAAATCAGGACAAATGACTGACATGGTGCTTTCTGGCCCACTCAGCCAGGCCTGTAAATGGGAATGCCTCCAAGGCTTTCCCTGGCTTTTAGCTGGAATTTCATCTGTCACTGGAATGTGGGGTAGACCCAGAGTGGCTCTTCGGCCCTTCTGTCCAAGCACAGACTTGTCCAGGCCTTTGTGCTCCCACCATATGGAAATGATGCATGTGCAGCGATTCTGTTATGGCGAAGGGGCCTGTTCTCCGAGGTCACATTAGCGGCCCTGTTTTCGGGCAGTGCACTGTGACTGGCCTTCAAAGCCATCAGATAGGCAGGAACGCTATGAAAAGAGAAGCAGGTTAGATAAGGGAGGCCTTGGTCACCAAGAAGTTCTCTAGTAGTGTATGTATAATGAAGCCAAATTTAAGTTACTTAGCTTGTTTTGGGATACATTTGCAACATTACAGGCAGTTGGGGGGGGTGATGCATTCTTAGATGCATCACGATGAGGACATGGACAAATCTGAATCGGTTCACGAGTGCTCAAAAAATGATTTTCTCAATTCCCACCAGAAAACTTTTTCCTCAAGAGTTGAATAGTTTCTTGTAAAATTTTCCCGTTCCACCTTAAATTCTGACAGAATGTAAATGCAGCACCATTTAAGGTGGAACGGGAAAATTCTAACAAGAAATGACTTCAGCTTCACAACTTTTTAGTGTTTGACAGTCTTTTGTTGCAGATTTAACATTCCGGGAAACCAACTGCATTGCTTATAAATGAGTCCATTCATCTTCAAACGTTTGTCTTAAATTTCTTTAAGACAAACTGCTGGCTAGGTGACACTGTGCTACTGTGTGACCTGCAGTCTGTAGCCAGTCCTCAGTCGTTGAGAACCACCGCTTTCGCGCTGTCTTGCAGACTTTGGAGTCAAGATACAGAATAAAAAAAATCTAAAAGAAAACGGGTAGGATGGCTGTAACGCGCTGTGTAGACGTCTATTACCACTGGACCTTATGTCACCGTAACTGTATTTTATCACAGATTAGTGGCAGCCAGTGTCTCATGTGCTCCAGACAAGAGCAGTGCATGAGATCCTTCCCATTCATTTGCCACATCACTTCTGTTTCTTTTATTAATAAAGCATATTGCATGTAAATTCATTACTGGTTATTACAATTACTTTGCTTTAAAAGTACCAAGTTCTCACAGAGTGAGAAAAAAGAAATCCTGTATAGATAAAAAAGATGCTGCAGTATTCGTTTCATAATCGCATCACAGCCTCTGAATCGTAATCGAATCGTGAGCTGCCTAGAGATTCCCAGCCCTACTACCTGTAGATTCAACTTGAGTAATATTTAAAGGTTCTGAAGACCTTAATTAGCCAGATGAGGTGTAATTGGGTTGGAACCGATTTCAGCAGTAAGGCTGTCCTCCAAGAAGCCTAACTGGTTTAAAAATCATCATAGTAAGGCTTGCAGTGGGTGATCAAGGTTAAACTGGGTTTGATTCCTCTTCAGATACTGTGACACACCATGTGACAAACCATGTGACTAGCAGTTACTCAACTTCGATCCGGATGTACATGCAATTTGCGTTTGTCAAAGGCTAAGTGAAGCTTAAATCTCTCCATCTTGTTGGTGTTTGCATAAAACGGTGCAGTACAGTTATGTAAAGGCTTCATTTAGATAGGCCACAATGCAGTATGTTTGTGTATGCATGTACATGTGATGCTTAACAGAAGTCAAATCTAATCCTCTTATCTGATTCTGATCTTAACCACATTCGCGTGCAGAAGTTTTTCGGCCATCCATCTTGTCAAAAGTGCCTAACTGCGCAAATTTGATCAGTTAAAGCTGAAGGGAAAAAAGCAGATCTGCACTGCATATTTTGCAGGCTGTGTGGAGCAATTATATTTTTGTAAACATTGTGTTTCCCTGTCTGCGCACTCGTAAAATGTGAGTGACTGTTGCAATGACGAGTGCGTGCATGCGCAGTCGTAAAGCGCGAGAGACTGTTGCAGCGTATGTGTGGTTGCTCCACGCTGCTGTGTTTGTCAGGGCTGAGGTAGGCTACCGTTGCAGAGGGAGACAGTTAAACATGTGCTTGGGCTTTAGGGGCAGTGGTTTGGCCAGCTGCCAACATCACAGATGGCCACAACGCTCTCTCTCTCTCTCTCTCTCTCTCTCTCTCTCTCTCTCTCTCTCTCTCTCTCTCTCTCTCTCTCTCTCTCTCTCTCACACTCTCTCTTGCTCTCTCTCTCTCTCTTTCTCTCACTCGCTCCTTCTCGGCATTCTTCACACTGTTCTGCTACTATCGCTCTGTCCTCCCTCAACCTTTTACTCTCCCACTCTTGTTTTTCTCAAACAGGCACGTTTTTGTGAAAGAACATGTCTTCTCACGAGCGGGGGGTGTTCAGCAGTATGTTACCCAGTAGAGGCAGGGCAAGAGTGTAGGCTTCACAGTAAAACACCAAAACAAAGCATTATGTCTCTATGTTCATTAATGACATGCTGGGCAATATGGCAAAAATATTAGGGATGCACAATGATTGGTCCCATTTTCCATGTTTATAAACGTTTATGCATTGCCATTGGCAGACGGCGCACTTGCAAGTCGCTCTGGGTAAATGCTGCGAATGTAAATGCAGACATGTACTTGAAAAATATCTGATGTCTACCTCAGTCCACAAATTCCAATAGCAGTGAATCTTTAGAAAATGATCCGTGACATTTTCAAGTAATGTGCTATAACATTTTGGTGTCTGTCTGATTCAGTTTTAGCTTAGTTGAAAAAATTAGAGCATTGTATCTATGATTACATTCTATTTCATAATGGAGTGGTGTCTTTGTTGACAAGCAGTTTGTTGTGGCGAATTTGATGGATGCTATAGTTAAAAGTATAGTTCAGAAAGAAATACATTAACTAAAATTCATTAAATACTGTAAAACTAGACAAATTGGAAGTTTTCTTTTCAGCAAAAAAAATGAACAGGCTACTCTTCAAAGTGCTGAATCCAAAAAACAGGTAAACAACAACAAAAAAAGTTCGTACAGCACGTGTGTAATTGCCAAAATGTTTATTAAACTCGCAGATTAAGCACAGATGCAATCCGGCACATGGCCTTCCTCAGCATGCTAATAGCATTCTAGCCACCAACCCACTAAATGGTACTACCAATTACATGAAACACCCACTTGTCATTGAGGCGAGTCACAATTACCAACAGTTTCCTTTTTGGAAATGTGGTTTGTGTCTGGTTAACATTTACAGTACTGAATGAGGTTCCCTTTAGTGTGATTTTTTTTTTTTTTTTTTTTTTTTTTTTTTTTTTTTTTTTTTTTAAGAGAAGCCAAGACATTCTTTTATCATTGCATAGCAGTAGTCAAGAAGCATGAGTTCATTAACTTTATTAATATAAATTTCAGTATCACACAACACTTTTCATGATGTTTTCCAATATATGTAGAATCTTTTAATTATTATGATATGCCTCACAAAACTTCTGTTGTTGAGTAAGTTGGAACAGACCAAATATACCAGTAGTATCACATTTAAAGCTGCACTATGTAGGATTTGGGGATTTGGAGACCTCTCTGGTGGAAAGGTGTAATTACACACAACGTATGGGAGAGCATTTTGTAATGCAAGTTGTGCTTCGGACCCCCTGTGGTGTACTGAATCTAACGTTTGTGAATATTCTGAAAGAGAACTCACTCAAAAAGAGGATTTAAGTGAATTATCTACTGTTGTTGTCGTTGGTTTTGTAATTGAGACATAAACATCTAGCTGGACCTTCTTTTTGAGCCTATGCGTGTGACGTTAACACGTAAAGGTGTGTGACCTGGAAAAACTCCTTTGACCCTTTGACTCTGACTTTTCAATGACTGCTTTCCAGGGTTCGGTGCTTTACAGGGTGAGTCTTAGCAGCGTCACACTATATTTTAGTGAGTTTTTTTTCCTCTTGACTGTCTTTCACACAGTGTTGCTCCAGCAGAAGGTTTCTGGTGCGGGGGAGCAGGTAGTACAATGCAGCGTATCGGAGCTCTTTATTTGAGCATCGCTACCCCCTGCACAATGGCTGATGAAGCTGAAATGCAGACGGATCCTAAAGTTGGGCTGTAATGCTTCAGTGAATGCCTTGGTTTAAACAGCTACTCCACATTGGATGCTTTTCTGAACTGCTTTAGTGAACCATTAGTGCCTTACATACTGCTAGTACTCAGAAATGCTTTGTGTGATGAAGTTTATCATGATAATGATAACACATCTTCGTGTCGCCCAACCTGATTGCTCAAAAAAAAGAAAACCACCCCCTTCCACCTGGTGGAAAAAGATGTTTCACAAACAAACTACCAGTGGAGAGAAAACTGCATAATATCCATATTTAGAATAATATCTGAGCTGACCTCTTGAAAGATTTCCACTCTGTCATCTAAATACTCTTGAGTGTGATGTCACTTGGCATTGCTTACGGTATTATTGTGGCTGTCTTGGCGCTCGGCTGGAGCTGGCATATGTGGTCATGTGCCTTGAAACATCCTGGCGTGTCATGTTAGAGTTTCTACCTGTCTCGCATGCTTTGCCTTCAAATCAGGTTTTATGGAATGTAAATACAGGGTAGTGTCACCTTAGTGATTATTAAAAATTGCCCAAAGATGTGCGATGATTTCAGTATGCACTGAGAATTGCTTTAAAAAAATATCGGCATCGGAAAGATCCTTGAGATTTGTCTGATGTTGCAGACTGTTGGTGACCGTATTTATTGAGGAGTACAATCAAAAGCAGAAGGGAAGACCTTTTAGGCACTCTTAGGCTTCTGTGCTTAAACAAATCTGTGTTTTATTTGTTTTTGTAGCATTTATACTGATGAAAATACGTGTTACATCTCTCCATTATGCCAGCTGAATCTAGTCCCAGTTTTAACATTATGTTTCTGCAATGCTGATATGTATGTAAAATATTGCCATCAGCCCTCAGTGCGTTCCTAAATATGACAATAAGAAAATTCACAACTCAATATAAAATATGATGTAAATGTATTTACAATCACTGTGCGTCAGAAAATCAATTCAGCTCATTATTGCCAAGTAATAATATTGCCATTATAACAGCATTTAAGTTGGAGGGTGATCAATGTCAGGTATTTAAGACCCAAATTCTTATTTGTACCCCTACCTCCTGTTTTCGAGTGTCATCTTTCCCCTTGGAACTGGGATATAAGGGGTAGTGGTTGAAATCTTCCCCTACAAAATGGGACAACCCCCAAATAAAAAAGAATATTATTTCATGACCAGTCTACTCTGCAGCGATGGCAGAGGAGGGTAAACTTCAGCAAACTCACTGCTGGGCTTTAGTTACATTTAGGGAACCGTATGCCTTCAGTGAATGGAAGAATTGGTTTCTTGTTAAACATTTAGCAGGCTCTCTAAGACATCAGCGTGATCCTAGCAATGTTTGTTTTTTTATTATTGTTATGAAGAAAAGAACCATAATACATTGAAATGTCAAACCAAGACAAGACGATAGTTATTGTAATTTTTAACAAAGAACATGCTCACATTTGTGGGCTTTTTGATGTCTTGTTCAGCCTGTTTGGAGTTTGCCTCTGAAAAACCTCCATTTGGAGGACCATGTAGCCCCAACACCTCTATCTCAAACATCGGGGACGTGGGTTTCACCCACCATTATGTTGAGGCTCTCTGACTAGAGATGACCATTCTGACTAATTTTAATGTTCTAGCATCCGCAGGAGGTCTTGAATGAAAAAGATGGGTTTCAGCTAAAATTGGCCTAGAGCTATGGCTTAACAATACTATTGTTGCACCATAAGGTGAGGGAGATGAATGTGTTCATATTGTATGATTTGGAACAGAATGGAAGCTGCCTTAGATGCGCTAATGAGCTAAAAGTACAGCACTGGGATGGCAACATATTGGTTTAAATATCAAATATTTCTGAAGTATTACTGGACCTACCTAACACAGACTAGCTTGTGCGATAAAAGCTGCACGATGTCTGCTTTCTCAGGCACATCCTTAACACCGCAGTCTTGGCAGTGTGCCCTCAGTGAGGCTCTTGCATTTTGGAGTAGCAAAGTATAACATAATATACTCACAAGTGTGAGGAAAAACGTTCATATTTTACAGATCTGTTGAAACCAAATCACCCATTGAACTTTTTCTCCATCTTCCAGTAAAACTTAACAAATACGCAAATAGTGATTTTAACATTAGAATACTAATATTTCAAATAGTTAAGAGTATTTGAAAGCACATCTGTACACAAGTACATGCCCCTGCTAACAAAACTAACACAGTATGTTTACTTAGCATCTGCTGTATGTGAATTGATGGCCAAAACCAGATTGTAGAAAGCCGTCAGAGTGGTGGTGTCACAGGCCAGATCATTGGTGTTTGGTGATGTGGGTAGGGTGAGTGAGGAGGGTGTTCTTTTTTGACTTTGTTTATCTTAACTGGGGCGATAAGGTTTTCATGCAAAGCTGCTGGATTGACGTAGTTTCAGGATGTGGTAAGAATGCTGAAGGAGCTGTTCAGCGTTTCACAAGTTGTTGCGTGTGTGTGTGTGTGTGTGTGTGTGCGCGCAACCTCTTACTGCAATTTTGCACTTGCACATAACATGATGCTATGCACATCTGCCCAACATTATTTTTGTTCAATGTCTTAATCATTTAAATGCACTGTGAATTTAAAATGAAAGTTCAAGAAATTTTAATCATTTTAATTTGTGATTTGATATTGTTATATTTAAAGGATCTTCATGATCTATATTGTGTATCTCACAAGTAGTTTTTTGACTGGCAAATTAATAACTAGTAACTGAAAAACAAAACTCCACTGTTTGTTGTTTACAGGCTCTCTATGCCTAGTCGGAGTCTCTGTTTATATAGCATTTGGCCAGAGTTTTTAGATTTACTGATTATAGGGACGCCGTGCTATGATGTCATTAATCACAATAACGTATCATCACAAAGTCTCAATAATTTCACCAGACGTGGGCTGCAAGTTTGTTCATTTTCTTCAGCTGTCTGTTGCTTTGGCCTGTGCACAACATATTTCACTTAAAAACCAAAAGCAGTCTTGTGCTGCATGTTTACAGCGGTACTTTTAAAATCTTTTAATTTTTTTTGTGTTTTCCTTTTGGGGGCCGTGGGAACGTGGTTAACGCATATAATTTTGTAGGGTTTTGATGCGTGTGTGTGTGTGTGTGTGTATGTGTATATATAATATATGTGTGTGTGTGTGTGTATGTATGTATGTATGTATGTATATGTATGTGTGTGTGTGTGTGTGAAAATAAGCATAAGCACAAACGTATCCTCTACAGAGAACTCATTAAAATATGCCTTTTTTGCAGATTTTAGTGCATAATTTGTTTGTTTGAGTGCAAACATATTTGAAAAATAAAATCTAAATATTTTTGCCCAAAATGTAATAAATTGAGCAATGAATGTCTAATATGTGTAGATTTCTCTGTAGACGATATGTTAACTCTTTTTCACATTTTGGCCAGGGGCGCCCAAAATTTCATATAAAAAAATTATCCTTTTTTTTTTTTTTCCTTTTTAAATAGAGTTTCCATTATTTGTTACTATGTACTGGAGTAAAATCGATGAAATATATCTGTATATTATTGTCTGTTTAAGCAGAATAGTTTATTGTATTTAACTTCATGTAGTTTATTATTTAGTGATGGGTGCCGTCTGGGTAATGTTTGAACAATAAACAGAAATAAAGTTAGGCTTGCTGTTAATAAGCTTGAATATAAATAACATACTAGCGACACACAAAGTCAGTGCTGTTCACTTCTTTTGTGCCTTTTTTTCCTCTTTGAGAAGGCAAATCACTCTTGATTTAACTATTTTAAAAAAAAGTAGCAGGTCATTTGAGATCATGGGCAGACATCTGTTTCTCATGGTGCTTGACGGGGGCTCCACCTAACTCATAACTGGGGATTTTCCATGACCCTGAATGATCCTTGAGCCTGAAAATGAAATGTATTCAAAATTCAGTTCACATTGTAAATAACGTAATCGGGCAACCACGGATCTATTAGGCTTATTTAGACTTTTTGAATGTGTGTTTACTCATTGTTTACTCCTTCTCTTCCTTCTTGTTTTTCATATAATTACATTATTGCTCAGCTCATAAATAATCTGTGATGACATTTATCAATCCAAGAGCGAATTACAGATGCTAGAATGTGTCCTGGTTCCTCTCATGATACACTGATGTTTTGTTGTGCTTATGATTGTGTAATTTTGGAAGGGTTGACAAAGCAAAACTAGGATTTCATGTGTAATGGAACAGACTAGACTTCAGCTTAACTCCAGCATAACTGGAAGCATCTTGGCCTTTCTTGCATGATGCATTTCTTGACGAGGGCTAAGGCAACTTTGGACCTGATGGTTTTGAATTTGGAACTTCTGTCTAAATCTAAAATAGATTCCAATATCTAAACAACTACCTGTCCTGTATGGCGCTTTGTTAATGCACTCATATTCATTAGTTGTAAAGTAGAGATGCTCCTAAACCACTTTTTCCTTTCCAAACCTGATCCTTGAGTATCAGCAGATACTGAGTACTGATACTAACTCAATTATTAGTACAGTTCCACTTTTTAAATATTTCATCTGGATCTTGTTCTGTTTCACTAAATAAGACTTTAGTATTTATCATACCGTTAGTAGTACGAGCCGTAGTTAAAAAAATGTATTAAATGTAAAATATTTTATTGTGCAAAACAGTTAAATACACAACAGAACATATGGTGTGTACATGTATTGTTGAAGCAAAGGGCCGTGAAATGCAGCTGACCGAAGGAGGTGCACTGCAGACAGGGCAAGTGGACACAGGCCCAGCTAACGGGCTGCTGTGCTAAATGCTATGTTCACTCCCTCAATAACAACCCCTACTAATATTAAATCAGACTGACTAAACAGCAGCAGATGAGGGATCATTGAAAAGTGGCTCGCCGGTTGAGGGAAGGGGCTCCTGTTAGCATGTTTATGTTGCGTTATCTGTTGTATTTGTGAGACATTGGTTGAAACCAATAGTTCAGGAAGAATTCCAACTGGTAGATCACCCCCTACTACTGCCTTTCCATGAAATACTGGTGTTACAAATTCTGCCATGAGCATTTTTACTGCGGCTTGTCAACCCACTCCCACATCGTGCTAAGTTCTGCTTGCTGACGCACATGTATGCCAAAGCACAAGTGTGCATCAGAAATTGCTTTGTGGTATCGGTAAGCCCACCACAGACTCTCATCATGTGCTTTGGTGCCAGTATCAAGGCTGACGCTGATACAGTAAAGCGTATAGATTGCCCCGATCCAATACCAGGTGTCAGGATTAGGCCGGTATCAGAAAAAAATCCGAGTTGGACGTCAGCAGAGCTGGTTGTAAAGCTTTTACAGCCTTTGCATATTTGTTCAAATACTCTTTCTCGGTTCTCTTCCCTTGAAAACCATAACATCTTCATAATTAAGCTTACATGTCCATGTGTTTTATGTAGTTCATAATTAAGCTTACATGTCCATTTGTTTTATGTAGTTCATTTGATATAGTTTTCAGTTTTTGATTTTATAAGTAGTTTAATGCATGTTTAGACCCCTTTTCACCATAGATGTAGTGTTTTTTTGTAGTGGTCAGATAAAACATGAGACTGAGGAGTCTGATGTCGGTTCAAAACCTCATATCTCCCAAATGTTAACTTTACAGGAGAAATAAAAAACCTGCTTTACTTCTAACGTAAGTCAATGGAACTGGACATTTTTCCACATCATTTGGACCGTTTCTTTTGGTCTGATCATCATGAAATTTACACACAATATAAAGGCCAATGGGTGCTTCCAGAGTATTTAAAAAATGACAAAAATGGAGATACGAGATTTTGTTCCGACAGCAGTGATACGTAGATTGTAGCAATTATACAGAAGTCAAGACTTGAGTCTTTTAACGTCTAATTGATAGCCAAGTTCATATTCCATTACTAATTTGTTGCTCCAAGTGTGTGAGTGAAATAACTCTCGTTCAGAATTGATGACTCAAGTTATTTTAAAGTTTTACACTAGGGCCTTCTATCCGTTTCTGTCTTAGCGCTCTGCGGCGGCTAAATAAGCTCCTTCACCTGAATATTGTTTAACAGTTAAACTACAGCTAAACAAATGAAAGTCTTTTTGTTAACATTGTTTTTTTTCCAGCATCTTTTGCTAACCTTTTTTTTTTTTTTTTTTTGCTTCAGGCCTCCAAAAAATGGGGAGACTTGTGGCTGTGTTCAGCCTATGTAACGTTACGTATGTCGTGGGTATTACACTTTTTTTTTTAATAGCCCAATATGTCCATCTGTAAGTAATTTCCAGTTTTTATGGTTTTATTATTAAAGTTTTGTTTAAAGCTGTGAACAGTAAGCCTCTGAAAATCTCCAGAAATCCACAAGAGTGTTGTAGAATTCAAGGCGGGTCTAAAGTGTTAACAAAAGATGAAGCTACCAAAAACTAAGTTAGGGGCACAAATGTGAACATATTGAACAAATACTCGAGTCTTTGAATCATTCAGGCCAGCCTTAGATTTAAGAGGGGGAAAAAGGAATGAACCTGATCATATCCTGTAACAAACCTAGCCTGAAACAGCACTCACTGTCTGTAAATATACCCACTTCCAGCACCTTTACTACAGGCAGTTTGCTACAGTTCAGGAATCTTTATTGAAATTAAAGCATTTGCATTGGTTTCGAAAAACTTTGAATGATACTCTGCCCTAGTCATGTCTAGCTCTTGTCCAATGTGTTTAGTAAGGAAACACCTCATAGTTCAGCCTTCCTTGGAAATGACACAACCACCATTGCACAGCTCTACACTTTTCCTCTCGGTGCGGTCAGTGTTTTTATGATCCATTGTATTTAAGGACGCTCAATAATATCTGGATTTTATGGACTAGTGACCTTACTGAGTCAGACGTTACTGCTTTTAAGGTGGATTTGGAGCATCCACTGGTTCACAGGCTGAATTAATGGACGTTTCAGCAGTAAATCCTGAGTTGATCTTGTGATTGTTTATTGTTATAGCCAGGCTGTTTAATTTGGCCAATTTTCATTTGGGCTTATTCTCAGAAAGCTGAAATAGAATTATCGTCAGATGACATGGACTTGGAGGAATCACTTGTATCTGCCAGCACTTTTCATTTCTGGATTGTCAGAGTCTTTGGTTTATTTAGTTTAAAGCTTGCGCTGCTGGTAGGACTGCAGTGTATCTTGAATAATCTTTATTGGGAAGTTTTCAGAATGGTCAGAACTTTCTGATGTTTAAAAAAGCGTGTTTTTAGATGTTAGTGGCACAGTTTGGGCATAAAACTGGCATGCCACTGCTCTGAAGCGCTGTTTCCCTAGAGTATAATGTTATAGAAGCCCACTAATTGCTCACAGACGGTGAATTGCGTTTGGTATTAAAAAAAAGGGTTTATTTGGGTTAAGCTCAGTCAGTAGGTTTGTCTGAGTAGTGTGACCTGCTCGGCCATATAAACCCACACCGTAAAAGCAGCTTTTATGGCCTGGCGCTTACTGGAATGTGCGGTCCTGTTGTCCAGCATCTCACAGTGCTGTGCTGTAACTCATGAGGAAGCTCTGAATTTATGAGGCCACGCTGAGCACTGTCGCTTTAATCTCTGCATTTTAAGGATAAGAATGAATGGGAATCTGCCCGGCTTCCTCTTCTGTTTGCCGGTATTGTCATGGACACTTTCCCTTTTTAGCTTGCCTGCAATTAGATATGAGGAAGAAACTAGTTAGAACTGCTTGATTGTTATCTGTCTAAAGGGCGGGGAAAGCAGCAGGAACTTGAAGGAAAGGACGTGACCCACTCCCAAGACCTTAGCATGACACTCCTAGCCTTTCTACAGAGCCATGCGAGATGAATTTACCTTAATTTAACAGCAGACTGGTGAGATCTATGGACAAAAGCATGACCTGAATAAAAATTTATATGCACACACTATCCAACAATCTGATGGAAAATCTTCATTTACATGCTCACTACAAGTAATCTGATGCCAAATGACGCGCATGCGTGTGGTAACGCTTAAAGTAAACGTTACCATGACCGTGTACATCACGTGAGGTCCAGTCAGTGTGAGATGAGTTGTCGGACTCAGAAAAACATCCTTCACCTGTGCTTATAAAGGAAGCAGCGAAAGAAAGATGTTGCGTTCTGAAACACATAAGCTGGACGTCCGTCCCACCGCCGGCTTTTAAAGCTGAGAGCATAAACTTCGTCTCCCCTGCAGACCAGTTTCTGCTCCGCCATGTTGAACGGTATAAACTTGCACTGTCACGCAATGTGCATGCGCAGAACGTACTTACACCTTCCGATTGGGAATGTAATCAGATACAGGCGTTTACACGGCTGTTATTCTTCTATTTAATGGATTATTTAGAGGTTTACCCACCTCGTTCAATCGGATAGAAAATGTCCCGAATGGCCTCAATCGGACTAGACTATTCCGATCTAAACGTGGCTATTGTGGTCTAAGATGCATATAAATGAGTTTCCATCAGAATCTTTTTCTACTGGTAAGCTTGAGCCGATTGAAATTGGTATTGTGAATGGATTACTATCAGTTGTCATCTATCACAATTGGAAGATTATCACAGAATGTGACGTCTGTGGCTTCAAGATGCGCAGAAGTAATCATATTTTCTTTATTGTGTTGTCTGTTATCACACATCCCTGTCATATTAGTCAAAATGTGTTGTCTGACTTTGGAACACACTGTAGCAGCACAGGGCCTTCCATGCACAGAACATTAACTTCAATTTTTTTGATGTTATGGTTGCATCAGTGATTTTAAAACAAAAATATGTGCATAAAAACAGGCTACAGTAACCTAACACTACGCCTGTTGGCCACTTAATTATTTTAACAAGGTTTGATTTATAGGCTGTAAATGTGTGATTTATGAAACCAACAGCAGGAACTACCAAACCGTACCATTTAGCCTGCAAGTTTCAGATTTTAAACATAAACTTGTTTGGTCCCACTTTATATTGTCTCTAATAACTGTGTAGTTACATGTGAACAACATATGCAACCACCATGTAACTACTAATGGTTTAATCAGTGTTACAGATGGATTACAGATGTATACCATATAATGTATTTACACAAGTGTGTCTTAATAGTTTTAGCAGCCTATTGTCTCTTGTATTTACACAAGGGTAATAACACAAATGTAATTGACTAAATCAGCAGTAGTTACATTGTTGTTGCATTTGTTATTCATGTGTACCTACAAAGCTATTGGAGACACTTAATATAAAGTGGGACCGCATCTTTTCCTCCACTTAAAACGGGCTTTGTTGGGGAATAATCATGAGTCCTTCTGGTGAGACATCAAAACTAGCAGTGGGTGTTATGTTCACCTTGTATACTGGTTGAAATTCTTACTCCAGTATGAATTTTGTCATAAGTTATACCATTATGCCACAAATAGTACTAACGGCTACATAGCTGTAATGTTTTCTGACCATTGGAGATACGAGTGTACAGGACTTGCATATAAAATTTAAGATAAATTGCGACAAAGCTAAAGTTGTGTTCTTATTCAGAATTCCTGTTCCACCTTAAGTGGGTCAGCAGCCATGTCCCCGTGCAGGTGCCAGGCTGCATATAAGGCAGAACGGAATATTGAAGAGCTGAAATTCAGCCATGTAGAAATGAATATGTGAATGTGAGTGTTTTGTTAGAAAGCAGTATTGATGTAGGTTTATGTGCATATTGTTCAGTCTTGTTTTTACTGTTTTGCACAGTAAAAATATTTCAGGTTGTCTTTGATTGTTAATAATGGTTCCCATTAAGAGCAAAGGGACAATCCAGAATAATAAGCTGCTGTTAACCTGCAAAAATTGGTTTACTTCTGCATGTAAAATAGTTTTATTTGAAAATAATTGTACAATTTCCATGTGCCTTTTGCCAGTACGGTCAATACAGTACTGTTGTTAATTGGTGATGGCTACAGGCTGGAACTGGACAATAGTAAGGCTGTGGTAATATGACCGTATTTACCATTATCATGAAAAATTATATCACAATATGCTTTCTTAGCATACTGTGCATGTTGTAGGTACTGACCAACTGTTTGTTTATAGAAAGAGCTTAAAAAAATTGTAGGTGAAACACTGAATAAAAATGATTGTACTCATTTTAGTACTTAGTACTTATTGTACTAGGTTTTTGATAGTATTTTCTCAGTGGTACCACTGGTTCTTTTTTTTGTTTGTTTCAATTTATCAGATATCAGAAGAAAGAAATATCATACGTCCTTAAAGTTTCTTGAGGCATCGTAATTTAAATCGTTCACCCATAGGCAATAGCGTATTGCACAGGATCACACAAGCCTGGGGACCAGTAGAAGGACTTAAAATGTGCTATCATGCAAATTTTCCAAAATAATTACAATAGTTTATCAAGAACGTAAAGTGTAATGTAATTAATATATATATATATATATATATATATATATATGCATATGCAATAAATTGAGAGTCATTTAATTAAAAAAAATAGATTGAGTATGGTGACTACCCTAGTCAGCACTATTAAATTTGTTTAAACTGGTTGACCTCTTTTGGACTTTACTGTTAAGGTCATAAGCTTGGCACTGGACAGCAGATAATCCAGTCTTGTGGCTGGACCCTGGCTCTGATGCCTACAGTATAGCCCTAATCAGTAGTGTGATCCATTTGACAGCCACAAGACTTATTTTAAACAGCTTACTCATTCACTCAGCACTTTGATGATTAGGGGTTTCTACCCTAATGGAGTGCGCTGGCCACAGAATCATCGTCCATTTGAATCACAGCCAGGGGCTCCTAAAGCGGGGAGCGCTGGCCGGTGACGTTCCATTTCGACCACAGCTGCAGCTGGTCTCCCTCCACGGTGCTGCTAATAAATAGCAGGCATGCACTTGAGACTTATTGAGTGGATCCCAAAGAGAGGCGAAACTCCTGAGATGGCTCGTGACCGATGACATGGCTCTATTGAAAGTGTGTTGTGGGGCTTCTCTGTTGACCGTTGTCAGGGATTTTGCTTGGCTCAGGTTTGAAGGTTCTGAGGACCACTTATACTTCCCATGGAATCTGCAGCTGTGTACATTAGTGTCCTTTCCCAAGTCCACGCTTGTGGTTTGTGGTTTTGCTTAAGTGCACAACTTATGACAGATTTCTGAATTTAGCAGAGGTGCATAAGCACTCATTAAAACCACAAGTAGATATATTGTGTATTTGTGGGACAGCAAGTTGTGATTTTAACATTCTTCCTTGATGGTTCTGAAACATCGTGTTAGAATGTTACCAGCGTGTTTAACTGTGGGATGTGGATGGATGGATGGATGGATGGATGGATGGATGGATGGATGGATGGATGGATGGATGGATAGATGGATAGATAGATAGATAGATAGATAGATAGATAGATATAAAGTATGCTATACAGACAAGTACCATTTCTCCTAGCAACCGCCAAACCCAGACTCGTCCATCGGATTGCCAGACGGAGAAGCGTGATTGGTCTCTCCAGAGAACACGTTCTCCACTGCTCTAGAGTCTAGTGGCGGCGCTTTACACCACTGCATTCGAAGCTTTGCATTGTCCTTGGTGATATAAGGCTTGGTTGCAGCTGCTCAGCCATGAAAACCCTTTCCATGAAGCTCTCTATGCTGTTCTTGAGCTGATCTGAAGGCCACATGAAGTTTGGAGGTCTGTGGTAAATGACTATGCGCCTCAGCATCCGTTGACCCCGCTCTCTCATTTTACAAGGCCTACCACTTTGTTGCTGAGTTGCTGTTGTTCGCAATCTCTTCCACTTTGTTATAATACCACTGACAGTTGACTGTGGAATATTTACGAACGAGAAAATTTCATGACTGTACTTGTTGCACAGGTGCCGTCCGATCACGGGACCACACTGGAATTCACTGAGCTCCTGAGAGCGACCCATTCTTTCACTAATGTTTATAGAAGCAGTCTTTATTTAGTGCACACACACACAGCATATTTTTATTATATATATATATATATATATATATATATATATATATATATATATATATATATATATATATATATATATATATATATATAATAAAAATATGCTGTGTGTGTGTGTGTGTGTGTGTGTGTGTGTGTGTGCACTAAATAAAAGACTAGATTCTGGCTAACTAAATCCCTATTTGAGTTGTGTTTAACTGTGATTTGTCTGGCCGATTTCTATGGGATAAAGGAATTCTGTAGTTTCCCCTGTGTACCCCGAATATTCTGGATCAAAACATCAATGCATGGGTGTTTTTCAAAATTGTGCGACAAGTGCCACACATCTGAACAGTACCAACATGCTGGCTAAATGGCAAATAGGCTAGCATTAGGCTAGTAAAGTGGGTTCATTCAACTTACCAGGTGCCACCCAGCAAGACCGATAACGCACTGCCTTGTGGGGATATTTTTGGGTTAGTTTTCCTTCTCTTTATGCTTCGCCCATCACCACAAACATTGTGGACTGTAGAATTATTGTCATGAATGTGAGGATTATTGATTAGGGTTAAATTGAGCTCCATTTTAGCTGCAAGTCTTGTCTAGAGGTCACAGAAAAGAAAATAAGGGAGGCAGTATTTTCTATGAAGCTAAAGTCAGTTTCTTATTTGGCAGCTTCTTGGTCTTATTTTTATTTTATTTTATTTTATTTATTTAGTTATTTATTTATTTTAGTTTGAAGCGGCAGAATGTAACTGCTACACCATTTAATATGATGGATAGGAACTAAATTTAGCCTTATCTGTTTTCTTTTACCCAGTTTTGTTATTACATTACTCAGATGCTGATTGAAGAAGGACTGCTATTACTGTGGAGCCGTGAGTTTGGCAAATTATTGGAGGAAATTCACTCCAGAATTATTACTGCAGGCTATAGACATGGCAGAATCATACGAGAGTAAAATCAGAGAGCTTGTTGGTGTTCACTCAAATTACATGTCCCTAAGCAATACTAATCCTGCTCGAATAGGGCCTCAAACATCATCACAAATTAAGATGATTGTTTTGAATGTAAGGGAGTTAAGACAACCAACTGATGCTGAAAGGACAGAAAGGAGGTATTAAACCTGTTCTGTGGTGTTTGGATCTCTAGCCTGATCAGCGAACAGTACACAATACAGGTTTGATTCTGACTAACTGGTGCTCTGCTGACATAAGTGTAGATTATAGAAACTAAAGTCTGAACGCTGAGTGAGTGGTGTTGGAGTGAGAGAGAGCCAAAATCTAACCTTTGTTTGGGGCAGTAGTGTTTTGGCTAAGCTAATGATAGCTCAGTTAGCAGGTGAGGGTGGCCACACCACAGCACAGGCTTAGTTCCAGGTAACTGATGCTAAAGCGAAACCTTAAGAGGATATCTGAGAACGCAAGGCTGATTGAAGTTCAGTGTGTTCCGTGGTGTGTGAGGCTCTTAGCCGTTGCTGAGATGCTATCATGCTTAGTTGCCCCTCTTTCTATTATTGCCACCCATTAGTGAGCTCCCACCATCAAAAAGTGAGCCCCTCTAAAATATAAATGGGTGGACTGTGTTATTCGGACATGGAAAAGGAATTTGACAGCATCATTTTAAAATATGTCTGAATGATCAAGGCCGAACGTGGCACAGAAAATTTGCATGAAGATGGGAAATATTATGATACTTTTCTGACTTTTGTTATTGTTGTGATTTTCACGCTGCAAAAGTTGGGAAGAATACATATTTGATATACTTAATTAAAAAAGAATGGAGCATTTCTTCACCTTGTTTCAGGAGCTCAAACTCAACAGATGCAGCTCCACAGTAAATGAAGGTCCAAACCAGTGAGCTGAATGTCTTTAAGGTCAAATAAAACCCAATTCTTTGCTCCTAGCAGAATTGACAAAGGGTGACCCTGGGCTACTGTTGTTTTTAGGAAAAGTGAAAGCAGAGAGACCCTAATAAAGGATTATCTTCTCTTATTATCACTTCATTCAGAAGCTTAGACGTTGAGTGCTTCTACATCTAACCTGATGTTTGTAGCTCGGTTTGAGCTGCTTTTTGAAGATTCTGATTCTTTTAGCATTCTTTTAGCATCAGTTCAGTTTGCTGGAACAGCTTCCATGTCATCTTGGTTGGAGTCATGTCAACGCCAGAAATGACCTTGATTTGTCAGTGAGGTTTTTCGTTGTAAAAATCAAACAGGGTGTCTGAAAAGGCGTGTTTGGTGTCCAAGAGACTGTCAGTTATACATCTGTTGTCATCCGAATAAAAAGCACAAAAAAAATAGTAGTCTGTGTATAACGGCCTTGTACTTTTGTTACTGTTATACTGGCCTGCAGTACTCTGCTATTTGACTAAGCATATGGTTTAACATCTTAAGCTTCTCTTTTTGTCCAGGCGGAGATGGGAATGCATATTCCGCAAAGATGTGGTCAGTGTAACTGTAACAGTGGTGGGTGGGTGTAATAGAGGATAATTTACGGATAGTAGAAGTCTGAGTGGTGTTCTCGTCAACCTTGCACACTTTAAAAGAATCCACTGTATGCAGAACTGGCCTTGTGGGCCGTTAGAAGCTGTGAGAAGTTTTCCGTGTTGTAGGCTCGTGCTGTGGTGTTTGGAGGCATGCTCGGTTAACTTGCTGTGGGGCTATTTGTGGAAATGCTCCTCCACAGATATGTATGGTGATGTCAATGCTATGACGTGCCTAATTTGGTCTGTGTGTTTGTTGCACACCTGTTCTTAGAACGAGTCTGTTCTACAAGCCGAGAGCTGTTACTTGCAAATGATTTTGAACTTGCTTAGCGATGGAAGTGGAAACAACAAATTGTATGCCTGGTATATGTGAATTGTTTTGCAACAATGAAGCTATGCATCATCAAGGACTTGCGGCTTTAATGTTGCAAATTATTCCAGGGATTATTGACTGTCAGATTAGGATGTATGCTGCACAAATATCAGCCTATAATGTCTTTTAACAATGACCTATACAGTGAAGTCTTGCTGCGGCAGGCCTGAATTGTGTTGAATGTGGTGGGTGCCTAAGGTTGCAGCACGGTAAACGAAAAATAAATATGCTCCATGTTCTTGAGCCCAACTCTTTCATTATGAAGCTGTTGAGGTGCCGGCAGTCTTTTATTTAGTAAATAGAGTGTACAGTCTGCACTCTAGCTCTGCTGATAAGGAGACTCAAGCGTGCCCTCTCTACCAACCCCTCCCACTGCGTGCGTCAATGGAGCTACTGATGTGGTTGGCTGTCGCTAGGCGGCTGCGGGGGGTTTGAGGGGGGCGATGGTGTGTGCGTGTGTCTGTGTGTGTCTATGTATTTAGCATTTTGTGGGTACCAAGTATCCCTAGAATGATAAGAAAACGTGAATTTTGATGCTGCAAGAACGTGTGGCTGAAAAGGACTGCCTTTTTTTTCACATGCTTGCTTATTTATTTATTTATTAGAAATTAGACATTTAGAAAGACCCATTTAAACGGTAAGTCTTCAGTTTAGGTTTAGGGGGTCAGATTGTTTTAATGCATTTTTTGTCTTGTATCAATTTTATGGATTGTCTGGATTGTCAGTTGTGTTTTTGAGCTTCATGTTGGACTTTTGTTCTCTACAGAAATCACTCAGATGTTTCTGTGGAAATTGGTTAAGATAATCCACTTTCATGAGGAAGGGGAGAGTCAAAAAAAGAGGTAACAGCTTCCAAAGCTGAAATACAAAAAGTCATTAAATAATACAGAGAAGATAAGAATCTGGTGGACCATCAAAACTATTAGAGAAAGAGTTTAAATATTTCCTCTTTGAGAAAATCAAGCTCCATTCTTGCATTAGATCTGAAAGCATTCACAAGTGTTTCTTTCCACTTTGAGTAGATAAAACTATGGGTCTGAAAGGATGTCACTGACAAGAAACTCACTGACAAAATGGACATTGATAAAAAAATATAGTAAAATGTACCGATCAATCAGAGAAACTGCTGGTGTTCTCAGAGCAATGGACCGACCACCTCAGTGTCCAGACTTCAGCTTCATTAAATGTGTTGGGAGTTTTTGAGAAGCAGGAAGTGCAACCAACTTCTAAGACTAAACTTTGGAGGTGTGGAAAAATATCCCTGCAGATTTCTTTGAAAAACTGAAGGTAAGGTTCCTGAAAAGAATGGAAGTTGTAATAGACAAGGTGTGGAAACACTAAACACTGAAAAAATGTATATGTTTAATTGTTTAGGCTTCTGTGCATTTTCAGTTTTTTATTCTCTTTTGACTGAATGAATGATGATCTCTGACCTTTTGAACAATAATATATATAACATGGGATTCATAATGGGCCATTTCTGCCTCTCCATTTTACAGTTCTTGGGCATTATTCTAACTTTTGGAGTCAGTTTTGGCCTGGTCACTGGTTAATTTCTCACTCACCCAAGCTTTTTTATATTAATATATGAGTCAAAGGAAATCCCCACAAAGAGAGTTTTATAAGACCGTGCGCGTGTGTGCATGTGTGTGCGCGTGTGTGCGCGAGAATGAGAGCGAAGGAGAGCCGGAAAGGACGGGAGGCGTTCAGGGCTATCATGGGCAGCTGGTTTGTGTATGTCTGTGTCCATCCATGGCGCCAATCCCATGATTGTGTGGTCAGGTGACGGCAGCGCGGCTAAGACAGCTGCACTAAGCTCAGCATGCACACTGTCTGGGCCTTGAGCTCAGCTTTAGCAGCACAGAGTCTCTCTCTCTCTCTCTCACACTCTTATACACGCACACACGGACACAGAGAGTAACACCCACACTCAAACTGACCGAGACTATGATCCACCGTGTCCGTAAGGTCCAATGGGAATATCTGTAATCTGGTCTGTAATTGCCATTCTCGTCAGATGGATTTTCTCCAAGGTAGGTTTCAGTGGGTGACTGGAACGTTGTTGCTATAACAAAAACCTGTATCTCTGAAACTGAAGGTTAATAGGAGAAGAAGAAAAAAGGCAGTGGGATTTTATTCCAGGTTATTTTGGACAATTTCTGTTGGTTCATTTGTCGTGAAATAAAGGACAGCTGGCATTTTTAAATGGTATCAAAACAGAAAAAAACAAGTTGACAATTTGAAACAACATTGTAGAGCTATTGTAGTTTTTAATGTGACTTTAGAGAACTGCTCAGCCTTTTGCCACTCTTTGAGAAAGGAATATGCTTGCACTGTACTAATATTGGCATATTCGTATATGTATTGGTCCTTATAGAAACGGCTCTTTCTTAAAGGCAGCTTGCTGAGAGATTTATTGGTCAAATACCTGTAACTAAATGGCATAAATGATCTGAGAGGATTCTCCTGAGACCTAATACTGGTTCCTTTGTGTTTGCCCCAGCTTCGGCCATAGCAGTCTCCTTGGAATAGAAAACACAATTGGGTTTATTCAGGCATACAGTCGTTTAACCCTACATATTGTGTGCATTGACCTCTGTGTATTTGCATAGAAGTGTGATTATTTTGATTGTGGTATTGTTATTCAACTGTTTGTAAATATGGAAATCAGTCATATAGATCCTGAATAGGCACATACAGATCTTAGGTTTTTCACCCATTCTCAGCCTTATCATGATGCTTCAAGACATTTTCATAGTGCATTAAATATGCAATATGATGTTTAGTTTTTCTGTTCATTAAATTGGAGCAGACAAAAAAAAAACAGGTCCACATTTAAATAAATACAGTCTAAAACTAAGCATACAATCATTTTTATTCAACGTTTTACATGCTAATGGAACGGGGCTGATTATGCTGTCTTTGTAACTAAACATGGTTGGTCAGTGCTCTGCATGTACTGACATCAACAATATGCTTAGAACAGTATATTAACATATTGAAAATATGTTCATACAATCATTATAAACGTCTTCGTATGACCAAACCCTTAAGACCTGCTCTGCGTCTATACTGTGCATTTGAAAGGAACCCCATTCCAGCGTGTGCATGTCTGCAAATGTGAAAATTAATCAAAAGGATCAAGAGATGAGATAATATCACCAGCACTGGTTTGGAACTGGAACATGGCTGTTTGTGCACGCACCATCATCAGGTCTAGCTTTACGCTTCTTATCTCTATTTTGAGCAGACTTGTGGTCTGTGGCTTATAGTGGAAGACGTGAATCAGGAGGCTCATTTCAGAATCTGTGTGATTGAAACAAGGCTGTCTGATTAAATGATTAATTGATTTTATATTGATATTGCACTTTTCAAATCGCAAGAGTTGCACTTGTAAATAATGCACTATAATCAATAGTTAATTATCAGTACATCAAGTTTTAAGCTGGGAAATTTTCCCAAAAACACAGAGCTTGTGAACTGGCAGTCTGCACTTAAGCCCCAAAAAATCAGGGTGGTCTTTTTGAGGGGAGAAAAGGGCCTAAAACTAAATTTATATGAAATAAAAAATTGCATTTAAGTCACAATTATGTGTTTTCCCCAAATCGTTCAGCCCTTATCTCAGCAGTTTAACAGTAGAGACGGTGATGAGTTTTTACTTTATGTAATTATCTGTGTGTAGCCATGATGAAGCATATGAAGGTTTTGTGTTTGAACAGCCTCTCCATGGGCCTTGACTGATCCTCTCGTGATAGGGTGTCTCTGGATTGGCTGCTGGCTCTGGCGTGTTGTTGGAAGCCCTCTTTGCCTTACTCTGTTTCTTCACAACAGCCTCCAACATGCTTCACATCCAAATGTTGTGTAGCAATTGGCATGTGGGTCTGCAAAATCGCGTTGGGTTAACTTGTTCAAATAGAGCCCTCAAAGCAGTGCTGAAATTCCCCATGTACTTTATAAATGGTTGTAGTCATGCTTCCCTTTTGTAGCGTTCTGTGTGTCAGTCACTGTGACTCATGTTTGCTTCTTTCCTCAGCTTGTCTGTTTGTTCATTTATTTATTTCACACATTTTTAAGTTTTTTTTTTTTTTTTGTTAACTCTTAAGTTGTTTTTACAGTCTAGGAAATGTCCTGCTTGTATTCAAAGCTGTTCAACGTAACTAGTGCTGGGTGATATTGATGAAATTATACATTTTTCAGTACCAAATGGTATTTAAATTTTCATGAGTAAAGTTAATGGGACCATGCTTCCTAATTACGTGCACTCTATACTAAAAGAATCTTTAACTGACCAATAATTTCAGTTGAACCACTTTGCTTTCTTCTCTAGAACGTGGAGCACACAATGTTATACAGTTTTGTAAATGGTAACCAGTTTAGCTTATAAAACCTATTGAAGATCGTATGTTGCATTTGGCCGTTTTTGCTATCAGTACTGCTAAAATAAAAAAATCACCAGTGCTGATATGATCTGTATGTATGATATATCACTCTGTATTATGTGATCTGGTGTTGCATACACTGTGATTTATCTGTTTTGTAGTGTTGAGAAAGGGATTTTTTTTTTTTTTCTGAGTCACCAGCCAACGCTCTGAAAGTCACAGGTGCGTCCTCATCAGTTGGTGTCCAAGCCCTGCTGAGAGCGTTTGTGTTTTTGTGCTAACGTCGGACTCTCTCTGGTCTACTCCTGCCTTCCTTGCGTACTCGTACCCATGCCAGCCTGGAGCAGAGGCCATATGGGCCATGCTCTTCTCAACACCCCCTGCTAGAAATTACTCACCCACCCAACGCCAAGGGATGTGTGTAAACACTGCGCTCGTTGATGGCGAAATAACGCCATGCGAATTGCGGCTGACTCAATGCACGCTTTGCTCGTCAGTTGAAGTCTGGCGGTTGCAGGCACTGATGTCAGATGTCACATGAGGTTATTGCAGGGTGTTGGGTTTGTGTTGGCAGGCAGTGGACACACCTCGCTGTTTATCTTTGGCAAGCAATTTTTTAGGGTTTATCTTTTCCACTGGTAATTAACTAGAGTCGCAAACAGACCAGGGGCCTCTCAGACTGGAAACGACGTTAAAGCTTCTGGCCTACTTCTGGTAACTTTTATGTCATATGTCAAGGGTGAGGGCAAAAATATAACCTCATAATATTTGGAAGACATTTTTCCAATATGTCTCACAATATTGTGATTGAAACCAGCAAAACTGTTAAAAAAAGGGAAAGAAATGAATAAAAAGGAAAATAATTAAACTATTTTAGAAGGACAAATCAAGCTATTGGACTGATATCCAAACATCAACTTGTTACTATATAGTTTGTGTATTTACAGTACACTGGTTGTTGTTTATAGGCTCTCTATAATTGGTCTAAATATGACCTTAATGTGCATTCCTGGATACTGGTGGGCAGCATGGTGGATATGTCAGCATTATCACAATTATTTAGGCAATAAGGCATTACAGTCATCCAATATCAGGTTCAGCTCAGCTTTTTCAGCACTTGCCAGATTAACCTGAATGTCATTTAATTCCAGTAAAGCATTTCAACACCCATTTTCTTTGCTCAGTTGTATTCTGTAAATTTTCCAGTTTTTTTTAAAGTTATATAGATGGTGTGTGGGTGTGTGTGTACATGAGCTTATTGCATATAGTGTTTATAGAATACTGGGTTTTATTTTAAGGTGTGTGTGTGTGTGTGTGTGTGTGTGTGTGTGTGTGTGTGTGTGTGTGTGTGTGTGTGTGTGTTTATATACAATAAGCTCATGTATGTGGTGTTTCTAGAATACTGGATATCCAATTATTTTAAGTTATAGGGGTGTGTGTGTGTGTGTGTGTGTGTGTGTGTTTACGTATACTTGAGCTTATTGCATATAGTGTTTCTAGAATACTGGATTTCCAATTATTTTAAGTTATATGTATGGGGTGGGTGGGTGTGTGTGTTTGTGTGTGTGTGTGCGTGCTTGACTTTCTTTTTCTGTCCCACATATAAACAGATCTCACAGAAACAGAATATTGTAACACACAGTCTACATTTTGCAATATTACATTTTTGCCATGCCATCTATCCCCAGTATAAGATAAAATCAATGCAGTGTAAGATTGTATATTTATTTTGCGCAATATTGTCACATTATGTTAAAGTCATGCTATATTTTCAGGGCTTTTTTTCCTCTACAGAAAAAAGATGTACTGCTTCAAAGTGTTTTGTAATTTTATTCGAGAGAAGCCTGGAGCGAGAGGAGGATTGATAATGGCTAAAAATCAAGTATGCAAATTGGTTCAGTCCATTGACGTCAAACGCTGAATTGTATGCCATCTGGGGACACCACGGCCAGCCATCTACACGCTGTACTAAGGAGTGTGTGTGAGCGCGGGAGAGAGTGTGACTGTGTGTGTGATTTGTAGACGGAGAGGTAAGCCAGCACAAGACAAGCCCAGTCTTGAGCTCTGAGCGATTCAGAGATCCATCCTCATTTCCTTTCCTCCGTCGCCATGCAGAGAGGTTTCGTACTAGTTTAGAGGGTTATTTCCCTCTTGTTTTTGCGCTGTTAACAGATTTGAAATGACAGAAACGTTTCCCTTTTGTCATTTGGCAGATGGTCTTATCCAGAGAGACTTGCAAGAACGTGTTAACAGTTAAAGGAAAAGCAATAAGAACCGGATCTTAAAGGAGTCATAATCTAAAAACCAAGAGAGTAAAATTCCACATTAATACATTAAATCTAAAATGTTATTAGGGTTTTTTTGTGTTTGTATTTATCTTTTCATACATTTTATTTTTCACCCCATCATTGCTAATGTGTCTATTGTTTTCCTTTGTATATGTTAGAAATGCTTCTATGAAACTTTGAGAGTCTGAAAACATCTAAGATCTTTTATATGTACTGGTGTTCAAAAGTTTGGAATCACTCGTTGCATTAATAGTAATTTTATTCAGTAATAGTTTATGCAGTGAAGATTAAAATAAGCAAGACACTAGAATAGAGATTTTTGGGGTATATAAAGAAATTGTTAAATGATAATATAATAATACAATAATAATGTTATAATTATCAGTTTAGTAAATTCTTGGTTTCAGAAGTTTACTCAAAATTAAACGGCATGTTTCAGATACGAGGTATTTTGCCTGTTTTTTTTTTTTTTGTTTTGTTTTGTTTTTTCTCAGTGTTCTATTACGGAACCATCTACAGTTCTTTTCATCCCTCTGGACATTAGTGAAAATCTGTGAAGTTGTATATTAGTAGTATCATAATAGACTCATTTTATTCGTGTACCCACAACATTTTTAATGTTATTGAAAATAGTGGTTTAAATTTTTGAAAGCTTAGTGGGTATACCCTGATAGCACTGTTTATTGTTTAAGCCTACCATGCCATACTTGTGTTTTTATCTTCGAGAAAAAGACACGAGACGTGTGATTACTGCAATGTCACTGTGATGTCAGCCCTGGTCACATTCCATCCTGATACCACTGCATCATTGATGTGGTCAAAGTTACCAATGACATATCTGAATATTCACAAAGCAGATCGATCGGCCTGTTTGGTATCAGTAGAAATGCGTGTGTGTGTGTGTGTGTGTGTGTGTTTTTTAAGTGGGACAAAGGCAATGGAATAGTATGAGAATCATCTCTCCCTCTGTCTCTCATGATTTTGTAACTCAGCCCTTTCGTAACACTCTCCGGGCGTCTTTTTGCAGCGCTGTTTTTAAAATGACAGGCTCTTGAGCTATTGCTAGCTGTGTGTTCAGTGCTCAGTGGGACTGTTCAGAAACAGTTCTCTCTCTCTCACACGCGCACTGGGCCTGTCGCGTGCTCTGTGCGCTTCATCAGTGGAGGTGTGAGTTGCTGTTCTGGCGTTAATCACTGAATGGCTCAGTGTAGTAGAGCAAGAAAGTGGCGAGCAGATTAAATGGGAGAGATGAGGCATGTTTAATTCAGCGGTCAGTCTGCTTCTGTTGGGTTAAAGGTGCTGCGTGTGTTGTGCTTGTTTGTTTTCATACAACCCCAATTCCAATGAAGTTGGGACGTTGTGTAACACAAATGAAAACAGAATACGATGATTTGCAAATCCTTTTCAACCTACATTTAAAAGAATACACTACAAAGACAAGATATTTAATGTTCAAATGGATCAACTTTAATGTTTTTTGCAAATATTCACTCATTTTGAATTTGATGCCTGCAACACGTTCCAAAGAAGTTGGGACAGGGGCATGTTTACCACTGTGTTACATCACCTTTCCTTTTAACACTCCGTTTGGGAACTGAGGACGCTAATTGTTGAAGCTTTGTAGGTGGAATTCTTTCCCATTCTTACTTGATGTACAACTTCAGTTGCTCAACAGTCCGGGGTCTCCGTTGTCGTATTTTGTGCTTCATAATGCGCCATGCATTTTCAATGAGAGACAGGTCTGGACTGCAGGCAGGCCAGTCTAGTACCCGCACTCTTTTACTACGAAGCCACGCTGTTGTAACACATGCAGAATGTGGCTTGGCAATGTCTTGCTGCCATAAGCAGGGATGTCCCTGAAAGACGTTGCTTGGATGGCAGCATATGTTGCTCCAAAACCTGTATGTACCTTTCAGCATTAATGGTGCCTTCACAGATGTGCAAGTTACCCATGCCATGGGCACTAACACACCCCCACACCATCAGAGATGCTGGCTTTTGAACTTTGCGCTGATAACAATCCGGACAGTCCTTTTCCTCTTTGGCCCGGAGGACACGACGTCCATGATTTCCAAAAACAATTTGAAATGTGGACTCGTCAGACCACAGGGCACTTTTCCACTTTGCGTTAGTCCATCTCAGATGAGCTCGGGCCCAGAGAAGCCGGCAGCGTTTCTGGGTGGTGTTGATATCTGGCTTTCGCTTTGCATGGCAGAGTTTTAACTTGCACTTGATGGAGCGACGAACTGTGTTCACTGACAGTGGTTTTCTGAAGTGTTCCTGAGCCCATGTGGGAATATCCGTTACAGAATGATGTCGGTTTTTAATGCAGTGCCGCCTGAGGGATCGAAGGTCACGGGCATTCAATATTGGTTTTGTGCCTTGCCACTTACTTGAAGAGATTTCTCCAGATTCTCTGAATCTTTTGATGATAATATGGACTGTAGATGATGAAATACCTAAATTCCTTGCAATTGCACGTTGAGAAACGTTGTCCTTAAACTGTTGGACTATTTGCTCACGCAGTTGTTCACTAAGTGGTGAACCTCGCCCCATCCTTGCTTGTGAACGACAGAGCCTTTCAGGGATGCTCCCTTTATACCCAATCATGACACTCGCCTGTTTCCAATTAACCTGTTCACCTGTGAAATGTTTCAAACAGGTGTTTTTGGAGCATTCCTCAACTTTCCCAGTCTTTTGTTGCCCCGTCCCAACTTCTTTGGAGTTCTTTGGTGTTGCAGGCATCAAATTCAAAATGAGTGAATATTTGCAAAAAACAAAGTTTATCCTTTTGAACATTTAAATATCTTGTCTTTGTAGTGTATTCAATTGAATATAGGTTGAAAAGGATTTGCAATTCATCGTCTTCTGTTTTTATTTGTTTTACACAACGTCTCAACTTCACTGGAATTGGGGTTGTACATTTTCCAGAAAAACAGATCTAACCAAAAGGACCACAGTGGCCTGAGTTTTATAAAGTGCTTATTTAAAAGCACCTTGTGTACTTAGTGAGGTGAAGAATTATGCATAGATTATTAAAATTATTGCATCCATATATATATATATATATATATATATATATATATATATATATACACACAGGATTATTATTGCTCAGACATCCTTACATATGTATAATGTATTTGACAAATTTATGTTTAACAAATAAGCTATACAACCAAATATAATATAATTTTTCAGTGTTTAGTGTGTCCACACTTTGCCTTTATTACTTCCTACTTCTTTTCAGGAGACTTGCTTTCAGTTTTTCCAAAGAAATCTGCAGGGATATTTTTCCACGTTTCCAAAGTTCAGCCTTTGAAGTTGGTTGTATTTTCTGCTCCTCACAATCCAAGAAAGTGATGTTAAGGTCTGGACTCTTGGGTGGTCAGTCCATTTTTCTGAGAACACCAGGAGCTTCTTTGTTTTGATATGCAGTTTTTTCTGTTCTCAGTAGCTGCTTCTGCACGTCTGACATCTGTACATCCTTTCAGACCCATAGTGTTGTTGTCTTCTCACAGTGAAAGGATGGAGAGAATCGTTTGGATTTTTTTCAGATCTGAAGCAAAAGTGGAGCTCAATTTTTCTCCTCTATCTCCAAGATGAAAGCTTTAAGCACGGTTTATCTGATTAAACCTGGTGGTAGGTTTAGTGGTCTACCAAGTTTGGATGGTTGTTAGGAGTGTTTGAGCTTCATGTCAGTGGATTATCTTTGTCTCCTGAAAAATGATGATGGTCTCTGTAAGGGACATATGTGTAACCCTAACAGGTGACACTGGATAAAAACAAACGTGTATGTGTGTACACATGGTGAAGGCTGGATCAGTGGCTGGGTGACTTGCCAACCCCAGACTGTTAAACAAACACCTAATCTATGGGAGTACAATCATGTGAGAAAGACACACATGCTATCACTCCAATGAACGGCGCCTTAGAGATACTTTAGTAAAACATCGGCCTTTTGTTTACGTCCCCAGTCCATCATTGACTGAGTGCTCAGCATGTATAGGAGGATTGATCGATCTGTGGTCTTTTGTCAGCGTGTTGCTCATGTTATTGTTCTTAGGTCACATATGTGGTTTGACCTTCTGCTTCTAGAAACATTCAACAAAAGGTATAAAACCCAGTCTGCGTTTGTTTTAAACTCATTGTGATGAATGTTCAGAGATCTCATTATTTCTCTCTTTAAAACAAGCTGGATGAGGCCACTTACTCAGTAATTTAATTTAACTTTTGACAAATATTGATGCAGACAGTCAAAATCCAGTAAACAATGATGATGCTCTTTGTAATGTTTTGTCATAGTACAGTGTTGTGTGATAGTATTGTGATACTGCACTTAATCGTGCAACTTATACATTTAGGACAGTTTCTTGGACAGGGATTAAGTCTCGTCCTAGTGCGCTCAGCATTCTAAATGGAGATTCTCAGTTGAGAGGAAAAATTGTCCAAGACTAGGCTTAATCCTTATCTGGGAAGCTGACTATCAGTGAGGCACTGAAAGAAAATTCTTAACTGAAACTGACCACACACTTGGCTGAAAACCAAAACAAAAGGTTCTTTTCTAAATAATTTGCTGTTACATTTTTGCCTTTGTATTAGTGCAAAAATGCCGGCAATGCTTCAAAGGAGATAATTATCATTTTGGGAAAGAGAACTGAGAGAACCTGAGGATTAATTTCATTTTAAACAACTTGCTAAACAATATTTGAAAGTGCCATAGAATGCATTTATTTAGCATTTGAAATTGTTCTCTGATGAGTACATAGAAGTTATGGGACTTTGGTTGAGATGTAAAATGCCCAGATGTGCTTTTACATGCCCGTTTACAGTCCCATGGTCAATCTGTTCTTTTTTTTTTCTCCAATTCCACCCATTAGTTAGGCCTCCCCCAATAGCACAGTGAAGGCCAACACAGGCTTCCTCTGAGACCTGTGAAGCGCTGCTGCATCTTTTCGAACCGCTGCTCATGCAACGTCATTAGACTGCTGCACACACTCAGAGGAAAGCGCCAACCACGTCAGACGCCTGCACTGACTAGCATTGTGTTGAGTTGGGAGAAAAGGGGGGCAGCCTATCCACCCAGAGAGCGAGGCCAATTGTGCTCTCTTGGACTCCACTTACGGTTGGCTGTAGCATCACCTGGGATTGAATTCGTGATCTCCTGATGGTGAGGCCAATGCTTAGACGGTTGTGTCACTCGAGAGCCCACAAATATTCTATTTTTTGGTGGGCCCATATAGACATCTGTAGAAAAATAAAACCTCTGTGTAAATAAGCTAGCATGTCATACTGTTTAGTTAGTTATGCTGGTTACTTGGAACTTGCTAGCAGTTAACGTTACCTATACTATCTACTTGCTTTTGATCTCAAGAGCACAAAATAAATGAAAGTTGAAATTTCCAATTTAAGGCAGTCTTGCTTCAACCATCAATTGCCTGTCTCTTCATTCTCTTTAGTGTCGCACGCTGAGCAAAGTCTCCCTGATGTTGTCCAAGGTTTAAGAAACTGTCCAGAGTCAAGTGTGCAGAGCGTCTTTGTCTTAAAGTTGTCTGGGATCCTGTTGCAGATGTGGGGGATCACATTCACCTACTCAGATTGGTTTGCTTTTCTCCAGATTTTTTTGTGATTTTTTCCATTCCACCTTAAATGGTGACGGTTACATTTTGGTGTCTGTATAAGCTGTAGCGTTTAGGTAGAACGGCACATTCAATTAAGAAGCTGGTGAATAGGAAGCATTTAAAGATAAACATCAGCCAGAGCTGTTGACATTTCTGTTCCTTGGAAAGGAAATGAAAAGTACCGGTATCACCTTCACAGCCTGTAATGGTACATATCTTCACGTAGCCTCCCTTTTCTTTGCTGTTGCTCGTTGTTGTCGTTCCAGCTGAGCTAGAACGTGGGATGGTGCATGTACATGTTGGTACCGTAAATATTAATGACTCAAGACTGTTGCGTAACAGTTTAGGAATTTTGAATTGGCCTGTTTTTGTGTGCACTTTTGCAAATGCGGGATTTATATTTGAAGGAGAACGGTGTTTGAGCTTCACTGTACGTCGCTTACAAGTACCGAACTCCACTTATTCAACTATGCCAATATAGTTTTCTATTCAATGGAACGTTTTTATACATAAGAAGTTGACAATTATGAAAAATATACTACCTTGTGATGCTCCAAGTGCAGCTAAAGCCGAATTCCGGAGTGACTCAGCTAAATGATGTAATTTCATTTTAAAATTACCTAAAGCATGCGGCCGTAGCTTTAGAGCTCATTTCTAGTTGTCTGAAGTTTGTGAGTGCATGCAAGTGTCTTTAGTGTTCATTATATAGAGAAGAAACAGCCATGAAGCACAGCAGGGTTTTACACTTTAACAACTTTCAGAATGAGAGGTGACGAGTTACCAGAAGATATTGAGATAATGAGAATCATAAATAATACTCAGTAAATCACTTTATTCTAAAAAAGCATGTAAGCAAAAGGCTGTAGGCAATTCAGCTGCAGTGGGTCATGTTTGAGTGTTTCGCTGTTGGTCTGCTGTAGCTCAGACTGTTTGAACACATCTGCACTGCCCGAGTGAAAAATAAAAGAAACACCATCACATTTCATTGACCTATTTAATCTTTTTTGCCTATTTTTTTTTTTTTTTTTTCAGTGGAGGGCATTTTACTGCATTCCTGTTGTCTAATAGGGTTTAATCTCTAATGGATTTGTCATTAAGTGTGTTGTCTGTCTGAGTTTGATCTAAACATTGACCCAATCTTCTTATTCCACAGAGACGCGGCGCAATCTCCTATGACAGTTCTGATCAAACTGCTCTTTACATTCGTATGCTAGGTAAGCATCTTCTTTATTGAAACACATGAACACAAACATCACCCTAAACACAGCACTGTACACAGTACGTAATAGCTCATATAACTGAGTAGGCCCTTTTTACACTAAACCACTTGAACAATGCACATTGTTAAAGAAGCCACTCTGTCAATCACAGTCTTTGTTAATCTCGTTAGTATTCGTTAGAAGTACTTCGCCTTTTCCTGAAATTTTATGTGATTTGATTAGCATGGATTTGATTAACATTGATACCACCCACTACAACCTGGAACCTCTCCAGATTTTAAGTGCCCTTTTGACCTCTAAGAATGGTGCAATGGTGATGGATCCAAATCTGTGTAGTGTCAAATAGGAAAACACGTGCAGACTTGTCGTGATGGCAAGTAGAGTTGCAGACTGTGCATCTAGAAATGCCGTTTCTTCTTAATATGATTATTTCAAGGCCAGTTTTATAGAGTATTTAAATGGGATGCTATTTGCAGTATGTCTTCATTGGACCTCATATTGTTCATGTTACACATTGCCACAGCTATGCTAAGCCCAACAGAATACAGTGGACTGATTTTCTGGCCAATGATTAATCCCAGCCTTTGTTACTGGGGATTCTCCAGCATTAGGCTTAGCATGTGCTCAATGCTATAGTGTTTCATATCTAAATTGAACCCCTTGGTTCAGATGATGAAGAAACAGTTGTTGCGCAGATCAAAGTGATTTGCATTTCCACAGTCTTCACTTCTTCTGTTTCTGCCTTGCTGCCTGAATTTATGAGCTGTAATCCGCAGCTGTATAAACATTACTGTTGAACTACCATTTTGTAGGCTGTGTAAAGGTGTAATGAACTTTTTAAAATGTTTGATAAACCATCCTCCCCAAGGCATGTAGCTAAAATCAGTGACCTAACTCTGACTGATATTTTGATTATAATCAGTGAGCAATAAAAGTCTTTTTGTAAGAATAAACAAAAGAGCAATTTTTGTCTATGGGGAAAAATGAATGTGCTGCGGTGTCGTCCCCTGCGGTAAGCAAAGATGCCACAAAACCTGCTCATTTTGTCGCATGTGCACATTGACTCTGTCATCAGATGCTCTTATTACAAGATCATTATGCTGTCAGTATCTGAACATTGTTATATACTTGCTATAAGCAAGTTAAGGCTCCTGTGCTTTCATTCGTTCAGTCATAGGCTGCTTCTCAGATTGTAGCCAGTCACTGCCACAGCACATGACTATCACATTTGACTCAGCCTGATGGTTTGCATATTTGGTTGAGGATGCCAAAATTATTATGATGTCAATGAATTATGATGAAATACCCTGTAAAGTATTTGGAAGTTGTGGTGAAAATGTCTCAGTAGTGCAAGAAATTACTATGACGCACAATGTGACGGTGTTTAATTCTTTTTTCTGACCTCGGATGAGTTGAAGCCAACGAAAAAGAGCCAATATTGCCTCATTTAAAAAATATATGAAAAATCATTTTTATCTGACATTTATTATACTGCCCGGCACTATATCAAATGAAACAAGACTAATAACGCTCACTTTGTATTGAAACATGCAGGTGGTTAGTGTTGTAGAAGTACTGACGATATCATCAATATGCTTAGAAAAGCATATGGTGCCGTAATTTACCACAGCGATAAACATTATCATAGTGCTCAACTGTATTTAAAAGCTTGGTGGCTTTTTCAAGCCACGTAAATTATAACCTAAATTACACTGCATTATCAGCTGCACCAGCCAAACGAGGTACCTGCTGAGCTTTATCCAGGGTGGTCCTCATCGTGTTGAGACTGTCCAGAGCTCCTCAGTCCTGTACCACACTCTGTGTAAAGTGACTGAGCTCAACTTGGGCTGTATGTCCCCCTCACTGTTGCTTTCTATTAAAAAAAAAAAAATCAACAAAGAATCAAAAAAAAAAAAAAAAAAAAAAAAAGGCAAGCTAACCGGATAAAATATCTCGATAAATAAAACAACTATTACTTAAACAAACTAAATCTAAAACTGTGATGGTGATAAACAATATACAGGTGATATAAGTGATTCATAAAAGCTGTATGTGATGGCTACGTCACAAATCGAGGATTCTATAGCAACTGCAGTGCTTGAGCCCATTGATAGTACATTATTTCCCCCTACTGGGCATATTTTGAAATGCAGTAGTGAATGTGCTTAAAACGATTGTTAACTATGAGATTTTGAGAGGAAATATTCAAAGCCTGTAAAATACTGTTTAGGCCAGCTTTAGCATGAGTGTTAGTTTGTATGTAGCAAGTGTGTACTAATGTATTTTGGCTACTTAGCAATCTTATTGAAATTGCAGTGATGTTCTGGTCAAAAACATTCATAGAACAAAACGTAACAGTGACAATTATCCACAAAGTGTGAAATGAGATTTTCAAAAATGGCATTGGTTTTTCCCATAGAGAAAAATTGCTTAGAGCCGGGACACATCATGGTGCTAATGGCTACAAAATGACAGCACCTCATAGATTTATCCTCAAGGAGGCAGTCAGAGCCGTAGCGTAGCATTTGGGTCCCACTGCTAACGAAAAGGGCCCACAATGGGCGGCTGGAGAACAAAGTTGCTGCTTTGGTGCCGTAATCGGGATGTGCCTCCTCCCCTTTGCTTCTCCACCTCAGCAGCTTCCCTCCTACTGCATGTCCAAGGAGCTTCAGTCTGGTTTTTAATGTGTGGTACTTCCTGTTTGCATGCGTGACGTTGTGCTACTACACTTTTTTACATTCTGTCAAAACTTTGAATGCTGTTTTTTACACTCATGTCTGTCTTTGTTTGACTGATTTTCTTTTTTTCGATAGTGTTTTTATGTAATTGTAATTCACAGTTTTGGTATTTTGATAGGGGCTTGTGTAATATTCAAACAGCTGTTTTCAAGTAAGTAAATGTACTGGTGGGAGGCTGTCTTTATTGATTTATTTATTATTTGAGTTTATTTATTTATTCACTTATTTACTGCACATTTACACCAATCAGTAGTGACTGACATGTTGGAGGCTGCCATTACTCAGTAGAAGTCTATGCAGTATTTTTCCCCTCCCCTCCCCAACACACAGTCTCATGAAAAGGCCTATTGAATGAGAATTAACAGATGTGACTTGAGAGCTTTGGCCAGCCTCATTGAAGTCCCTCTGATTTCCTCTCCATTCTGACCTGGACTGAGGCACAAGCTTGTCTTTCTTTCCCGTGTCCACCTCGCTCATGGCAGTCTGAATACTAATGCCTTCTCTTCCCGGCATGGAGCTGCATGCTCACTTCCCTCTGCCCCCGAGCCCCCCTCCTCCTTGTTTTGGCTGTGTGTGCATGTGTTTCTGTGTGCCTTCTGTATCTTCATTGCCAGGCTCTGGCCCTGCTCCTTGGGTCAAAAAAAAAGTTGCTAGTTGTGTATGCTAACAAATCTCTTGAGGGCCTTTGTGTTGATGCCTTCTAGGAGATGTGAGAGTGAGGAGCCAGGTAGGCTTTGAACCTGAACGAAGAGGCTCGCACCCGTACCTGGGTGTTGATTTCCGGACCTTGCACTGTAAGTACCACCGTAAAGAATGCTTCAGTCTTCAATACTCAGTCATACATAGCCATGCACAGTACATGCCGTTGCAGATCATCAACAAAAGTTATTTGTTTTGATTGTATACGTGGAAATTGTATGAAAACATTTGCAACTCTTTTATTTGCTTGTTATTCTGAACAAAGCAAGATGTGTGTGTGCTTTGTAGTATAGTTGGCTAGAAATCACAACACACAATGCTTGGTAACAGCAGCCAATCTAGTGTGTGTGTGTGTGTGTGTGTGTGTGTGTGTGTGTGTGTGTGTGTGTGTGTGTGTATACACATATACACATGAAATATAATATATAGGCTTAGGGTTAGTAGGGTAGTATGGGTATTTTCAAATTATATCAAAAACTGAAAAGCAACAAAAATGGAGACTGGGGTTCAGTCCCCTGTCTGTGTAAGCACCCTACAACCTACTATACCGTATAGTGTATGAAAGATTTCCGATGCTCCGATTCTGTGTGGGCAGAGCGTGTAAGGCCAAGACTAGATGTGCTAACTTATTTTCACATGTAAAGCCGACAAAACATGCCAATTGACCAGGGGTTATTCGGGCTTTAGCATACGACTGTGTGACCTCTCTCGGTTTGAGAACCATTGCAGTAAGCTCTAGGGTATTGTTTTAAGGATGCTATTTCACATATGATGAACTGCTGTCCACTGTTTTAATTTACCCACAAAGCTGAATTCACTCACCAAGCTGCTGTCGTATAGCCGCTGTCATATTGTAAAGGCCTTTCTCCTCACTAGTCTGGACCATTCCGGCCTGGACACTCCAGCCAAGCGTGGCCCCAGCAGGCACACAGCGAGCAGGAGTTTTAACTATAGTGCCCTGGCAACGGAGGTTGAGAGAGGCTCGCTGCGTCAGCAGTCTGGCACTGGCGAGCACATTTCTGTCTGCATGAGAATGCACTGTTAATCAATCACCTTTCACGTTCTCTTTAATCCACTAAGAACTTCAGGCAGCCACAGTTATTTGCCATAAAAGGTTTTCATCACTGGCTCTCTGTCAACCTGGAATGAGAGAAAGTTACATAGGACCAGGTTTTTGTAGTTCAACGGCTAAAAGCTACTCATAGATTTAACAGGTTGTGGATAGCAGTTAAGCAAATCTCAGCCTGATGTAACTGCATTAGGAGATCAGTATGAACTCTATTTTTTGTTTTGCACTCCTAAAAAGTCATGCTGTTTGTGTGTGTGCCATGGAGATTTCATGACTGTCCTTTCCTGTGTGTCCAGCCCGTGCTGAGTCGGCAGGATCGATTCCAGCCCGGAGGATCCGCAGGCTTTTCAGTTTCCAGCGGCACCTGCTGTCCTCGCGCTTTCTCCGGGGAGCACCACACCTCAACCCCCTCCACATTCTGGACGAGGACTACTGCGGCCAAGCCAAGGTGTGTTCAGTGTTGATTAAACTTGGATTACATTTCCTTTCTGAATAAAATCAGCATTGATTTGTTGATAATTCATATTTAAAACTCTTGAAGAAAAGCCATCAGAAAGCCTTTTATTAGCTTTTTTGCCACATAGCCCTGTTTTGGTAGAACAAGTTTCTACAAGAACAAATGGTAAAGGTCATTCCGAGTGCTGTATGTGAAACGTGGTGATGGGAACCAGACGTCTAAAGCCTTAATGCCTCTAAAAGCTACAAATCAATTACTGTACAAAATGGTTGTAATACATTTCCTGATAACCAAGACATTGTTTTATGGTAGTTTTGAGAAGCTTTTGGCACTGGACCTATTTTTAAAATCCATTTATGGAAGCAACTTGCATAGTGCGTAAATAGGTAGCTTTTTTTTTTTTTTTTTTTCTTTTCACCGCTAGAAGTGAGTTCACTCGTCATATTGGTACTCGTCATTAGTAAATAAAATGGACATTGTAGACATTGTGACCCCTGGTTTCTATCACCACCACTGTAAAGAAATCAGTCATTCACAATGGAAGATTTCACATCAAACCACTGTAAATGTTTACCTCCGTTACAATGGACAATAAGGTACAATAAGCTAAAAATCTTAACAAATTAGATCACTCAACAAAACAAAAAAAAAATCACTAAAAGAATTAATCAGATAAAATGGGTGCAGGCTGAGCGGAGGTGGTTAGAAATGAAAAGATAAAAATGAGTGATAAAGAGTGATACTGGCAGGCAGAGCTTTAGAGTTTCCTATAAAGTTTTCCAGTTTGCTGGTGCGCTGTAACTAAACTAAAGAGCAAATATGTGAGCAAATTTGTTTCATGTGATCATTTACCTCACACAGTGTGAGCTTAGAGTTTAATGAAGGGCTGATGATAATCAGCCGTTGGCCATAGAAATGAATAATTGGTGCATTCCTAAGCTATATATATATATAATGTGTGTGTGTGTGTGTGTGTGTGTGTGTGTGTGTGTGTGTGTGTGTGTGTGTGTGTATATATATATATATATATATATATATATATATATATATATATATATATATATATATATATATATATATATATATATATATATATATATATAGAGCTTAGGAATGCACCAATGATTCATTTCTATATATCTCAGTCGATAATATATTTTGTGGTGACTGCTTTATCCATTCCCTGCGTGTGCCAGCTCAAGCGCACAAGCAGGAAACGTCATTGAGGCTAAATTTTATACACAGTAGGCTCTCTCCCATTCTCTAGCTAGAAAAACAAGTTTTTCGAACAGAAGCAATTGTTTTGGACTTTTCTACTGAATAAGCATGAAAACCAAAATCTGAGATTAGGAAAACCTGGATAGTTCTTAATTTTAGTGTAATGTTGAAGGTTTATTAAGGGAACCATCGTAAGGTAGACTTTTTTTTAGTGGACTGATGTTGTTAAACTGTGAGCTCTAGCCCATTATCACTTTTGTAATAACCTTGATTAACCTTTGTAGTGTCCTTCAAGATAACACTGAAATGTCATTATACCATTGACTCTTACATGTTCCTTATCTGTAATGTAAATTTCACGCAAAGCCGATGACCGTTAGCTTATGGGAAGTGATGCTTTGCATTTTAAAAGATAACGCTGAGCAGTCCTACATCCTGTGTGCAGCACTGTGTGGGCTGAAGTTTTAACTTTTTTTTTTTTTCCAGCATCAAACATTAATTTGGTTGAAACAACTTCTAGGAATAGTGAACAAGTCTAAAGTACCAGATAAATAAAAGTACAGTTACTACTGACAACAGCCTAAATGTATGAGGTATGAAGCAACATTTGTAGCTCCATGCATTTTGTGTGTATGTAAAATAAGTGATTATATTGTGTTGGCTTGTGTTGCTATTTCTTATGCATATTAGCACATTTTCTCCACTATGTTTACAGTGTGTTCCAGAAGTGCAGTACTGTGTAAAATTCATCCTTCGTTTGTGTAATTTCCCATCAGAATGACCATTTTCTTATTCGTTATCCAGAAGATATTTCAGGAGATTAGATACAAGATATTTTACTTGTATAAGGAAGTAGAAGGTCAAAGTAAAATAAGTGGGTGAAAAAAAAAAACCATTGGAATTATTTGGATTGTGATAAGCCAGAAAATGTGAAAAACCAAGTGAACTTTGGAGATGTGGGAAAATGTTCCTGCAGATTTCTTCAAACTGAGTGCAAGTCTCCTGAAAAGAATGGAAGCTGTAATAAAAGAAAAACGGTGGACACTAAATACTGAAAAAGTTTGATTGGTAGTGATTTGTTTTTTCCTGATGCAGAAAAATGAGTAACTCGACAGCATTTGGAATTTTAGAAATGAAATGGATGTAGTGGGAGGGAGAGGGGAGTCACTCTGTTTTGCACAGTGCCGTATGTTGATAGTTATTTAGATATATTATGTCTTCTAGTTTTCTGTGTCTTGTATTTTATAGGTGTTTTAATTCGCCTCTTGTATCTTTTGCAGTGCATGTTGGAAAAGGTTGGAAGCTGGAATTTTGACATTTTCCTCTTCGACAGGCTGACGAATGGTAAATGCTTTAAAGTGTCTTTGAAGAGCATTCAGGTCTGTCACGCCAGAGTGAGCAAGTGAGAGAGAGAGAGAGAGTGAGAGTGAGTGTGTGTTCCATGCATGGTGCTGGTATTCCCCTCATAAGAGTTGCAGTGCACTGAGCGTGACCAATATTTGCTGCTGGAGTTGTGGTCGGCGCTGCCATCTGCTGGCCAGATAATGCATTTGAATTTTACTGTGAGACCTTACCGAATGATGGATGTATGTTTTGTTAAATTTATATTCATTTTCAATAAATGTTGCTGTTATTTTCAGTCTCCAACTTCTCATGTGATGTTAATATGATTTAAATTAAACATAAAGATTTAATGTAAAGATTTAGCGTTAATGTAAGAACTGTATTATATGCGAATGATAAGTAGCCCAGTTTTTAATTCTCATGAAACGTGTTCTCTCTGTCTTCAGGAAACAGTCTTGTCACCTTGACGTTATATCTGCTGAGTCATTATGGCTTAATTGAGCTCTTCCAGTTAGACATGGTTAAAGTGCATCGCTTTTTAGGTGAGTCATTGTACATATGATCTGAGACTGCACAAGTTCCAATGTAAACGTTTTCCAGCATACATTAGTCCATCACTAAGGTTAAAGGAATGCTGCTGTGAAAAATCAAATTTCTATCATTTTCCATTTACCCCAGATGTGGTAGATCAGACAAGACATGCCAAGAATAATTTAGTTTTTCAGTTTAATGCTGGAGATATGAGACTAACATTGCTAACAAACAATAGAAGTCAATAGTCACCCAGTTTTTTTTTTCCACAAATACATCCCTAGTACTTGTCTAACCAGCTCAGATAACATTTAGGTCTTCATTAATATTGCTTAGACTTGATGTGGTTTAGGACACAGTCTGACTTTCTATGAACCATAAAAAAAAAAACAACTGCGTAGCTGGACGCAGTGGACAGCTGTTTTAGACAAATGAAATTTGTGTGCAGATCTGCCAATTTTAAAATTCTAAATAAAAGTCTAAATAGGAGCAACAAATGTGATAGTAATCTAGTGTCCATGTACCTCGGTGAAGTCCCTGTACTGAAGAAGAGTTAGATTCTGCAAGGGAATTGAAATTTGGTGCAACACCTGATGTCTAAAATGTTTGACTGTTGCAGTCAGCTACGCAGTGAATTTTGGTCCATTTTATAGTTCACAGTAAGTCATACTGTGGCCTAAATCCAAACGGTTAAGTCTGCACAACCTCAATGAAGAGCCAAATGAAAGGTGAGGGAACATTTGGGGATGCATTTTCAGATGAGATCCAGGTGACCAAACACTTGTAATGTTTGTTAGCCCCATATGTCCAGTGCAAAACTTAAAGAATTTGGACTCTAAGCATGTCTTGACTACATCTGGTGTAAGTGGAAAAATATATAGATATTTTTTTTTCAATTGATGATTGGAAAGTATGTTTCTTGGTAACTGGTGAATGATCTTGGGGGATTGTCTCTTCTGATTGTTATACCATATCAGTTATACAGCATGACTAAAGCTGAGGAAGAGGCTAATTGCATTAGTCAGTGTTCTCTGGTTGCCAAGCAAAAGAGTCAGATTTTTTTTTCCTGAATTGATCTTGCTGTATGTTTTATTGTTTTCAGTTCTGGTTCAAGAGGACTACCACAATCATAATCCTTACCATAATTCAGTCCACGCTGCGGACGTGACCCAGGCGATGCACTGTTACCTGAAAGAGCCCAAGGTACGATTGCAGGAGAAACCAACTCTCCCCAAGGATGACTTTACAGAGCTGTTCACCTGATCTTACTCTGTGTCTTTTGTTTGTGTTTACTCTGTAGCTTGCCAAATCCCTCACTTCCTGTGATATACTCTTGGGCCTTCTGGCAGCGGTCACTCATGATCTGGACCACCCAGGGGTCAATCAACCTTTCCTCATCAAAACCAACCATTACCTAGCCGCTTTGTACAGGGTGAGAGCAGCACTCTTATTTTTAGAGGTTGTTTACTAAATCATCGAATTTATTAAATTTCCCCCCTTGTGCCATATGTAGTCAATCAGGAAGATCTTAAATAGACTCACTCACAGGTTTTTGACGCTGTTTATCATGTTGCCTGTAAAAATGGGAAAATTGTTATATAACCAAAAATAGTATCATTTAGCTTTTCCACAGTTCCAGTTTCCATGTTTTAGAAGGTAATACAGCACTGCGCAAAAAGTGAGAGACCACTTTATCTGTTTCGTCAAAATGTACAAGTTATTCATTTTTAAGCATGAGGTGAAAAAGCAGAAAACGTATACTTAAAAGAAAATTGCATAGATGCTTTGTAGACTAAATATACACCTTTTCAGTATTTTCTGTGTCCACTTTTTATTATAGCTTCCATTCTTCCTCTTTTAATGTCCTCAGAAATATTTCCTGAAAAATTAAGAGCTTCTACATAATATCTGTTTTGACTGGACAGTAAATAACTGAAGGATCTCTGACTCTTGCACAGCAATGTATATCATACAGTGTCAGGAGCCAAATAACCAAGTCTATTTGTGGTTAACTCTGAAGTAGGTGCATGTTGATTTAGACAGGCGGTTAGCACAGTTTACATTTTTGGGGTGTAAGCTTTCATTACTTTGAAGGCTTTATTAGCCTTGTACCAACTGTGCAAACTTCAGGTCAGTTATCACTTGAGTGATCAACTTTACTTGGGCTGAGGGGGGAAAATAGTGAACATTTGATTTTTCAGCATATTTATCCAAATTTCAAACCAGCACTATCTAATTGGCTGTGTTTGACTGTGCAGAATACCTCAGTTCTGGAGAACCACCACTGGAGGTCTGCAGTGGGTTTGCTCCGAGAAACCGAGCTCTTCTCTCATCTTCCTGCAGAGGACAGGTGTGTATCACAAAATGCTTTCAAGTTCAGGTGTGTAAAAACGAATGAAATATAGATCTGAAGATCCAAATAAATCATCTTCACTGATTTTGGATTGTTACAATGAGTTAAAATTAGGCCTATTAGGGCCAATCTAATAAATACATCATGTATCGTTTTACTCATATTCTACTGTGCGAATACATATTCTGTATAAACAGCATTCATTTTTAATTTGTGCCAAAACAGTCAATATGGTGAAATTTGAATTGCTGAATCAAAAATTGGGAATCATTGTCATGTTGGAGACATCCCTGCACTCCTGCTCACTTCTAGTGTTCCAACTTTCACTGTGTCAATAGCATTTTCACATTTAAGTTGGTTAATAAAGTTTTCCTTTTTCCTCTTGTCAGTTTGAACATGGAGAGGCAGCTGGGCTCTCTGATTTTGGCCACAGATATCAGCAGGCAGAATGAATACCTGTCCAAGTTCAGGACACACCTTGACCAGGAGGACCTGTGTCTGGGGAACGCCTCGCATCGTCACTTCGTCTTACAGGTGAGGAGGCACCCACAGGATTCTGACTGACAGGACAGAGCAGCACGGTTTGAAACCTACATTAAACAAATTACACTTGAGTTGTGTAATAATAAGTGAAGCGTCCTGCAATTCATTTGAAAATCAGCTGCAACAGTTGCAAACATCTCAGCTTTAATAAACAAGTTTCAAAACAGTAATAACTGTGTGTGTCTGTGTGTGATCTCTCTGTGTGCAGATGGCCCTGAAGTGTGCTGATATTTGTAACCCGTGTAGGCCGTGGGAGCTCAGTAAACAGTGGAGTGAAAAGGTGACAGAGGAGTTCTTCCACCAAGGTATGTTATACTTACTAAGACAATGGGAAACATTAGGGCTGTCAAAAAGTAGTACTAATTAGTAGTGATTAATCACATTGTTTTGTGTGGTTAATTGCAATTAATCACATTTTCAAATTTGACCCTAAATACTTTTTTCCATTTGAAAGCAGTGCTGTATGTTATAGCTATTTGAGTAGACATAATAGGATTCATCAGAATGTACAGTGGGGCAAAAAAGTATTTAGTCAGCCACTGATTGTGCAAGTTCTTCTACTTAGAAAGATGAGAGAGGCCTGTAATTTTCATCATAGGTACACTTCAACTATGAGAGACAAAATGAGAAAAAAATAAATCCAGGAAATCACATTGTAGGATTTTTAAAGAATTTATTTGTAAATTATGGTGGAAAATAAGTATTTGGTCACCCACAAACAAGCAAGATTTCTGGCTCTCACAGACCTGTAAGAAGCTCTGCTGTCCTCCACTCATTATCTGTATTAATGGCACCTGTTTGACCTTAAAGACACCTGTCTACAGCCTCAAACAGTCAGACTCCAAACTCAACCATGGCCAAGACCAAAGAGCTGTCAAAGGACACCAGGACAAAAATTGTAGACCTGCACCAGGCTGGGAAGAGTGAATCTACAACAGGCAAGCAGGTTGGTGTGAATAAATCAACTGTGGGAGCAATTGTAAGAAAATGGAAGACACACAAGACCATTGATAATCTCCCTCGATCTGGGGCCCCACGCAAGATCTAATCCTGTGGGGTCAACATGATCATGAGAACGGTGAACAAAAATCCCAGAACTACACAGAGGGACCTGATGAATGACCTGCAGAGAGCTGGGACCAAAGTAACAAAGACTACCATCAGTAACACACTATGCCGAGAGGGACTCGAATCCTGCAGTGCCAGGTGTGTCCCCCTGCTTAAGTCAGTACATGTCCAGGCCTGTCTGAAGTTTGCCAGAGAGCATATGGATGATCCAGAAGAGGATTGGCAGAATATCACGTGGTCAGATGAAACCAAAATAGAACTTTTTGGTAAAAACTTAACTCATCGTGTTTGGAGGAAGAAGAACACCATACCTACTGTGAAGCATGGGGGTGGAAACATCATGCTTTGGGACTGTTTTTCTGCAAAGGGGACATGACGACTGATCCGTGTTAAGGGAAGAATGGGGCCATGTATCGTGAGATTTTAAGCCAAAATCTCCTTCCATCAGTGAGAGCATTGAAGCTGAAACGTGGCTGGGTCTTCCGGCATGACAATGATCCCAAACACACCGCTTGGGCAACAAAGGAGTGGCTCCATGAATACCATGGAAGTATTGAGTTGAACTTTTGTTATTGACCAAATATTTATTTTCCACCATAATTTACAAATAAATTCTTTAAAAATCCTACAATGTGATTTCCTGGATTTATTTTTTTCTCATTTTGTCGCTCATAGTAGAAGTGTACCTATGATGAAAATTACAGACCTCTCTCATCTTTCTAATTAGGAGAACTTGCACAATCAGTGGCTGACTAAATACTTTTTTGCCCCACTGTATTTATTGTGTTTGTTACATCAATAACATTTAACATCTGAACACGGGGGTTCACATGAACCTGATCAGTAAAGCCTCAAGATTTCCTGAGCCTGAACAGTTTTTTCATCACCGAAGTTCAGAGAGAGCAGCAGTGGCTGCATGTTTCACTGAGCAGTTATATAGTCATATAGCAGACATACAGTCAGTGGTTCCACCTCTCAGTGATCGTAATCTCTCGCTCTTGTTCACACAGCTCAGGGAGGCTCTCGAGGGGAACTGGAGCTTTTCACTTTGCTACTGCTTTTGTTAATTGACTGCTCGTCTTCAGCAAGCACTGTGTAGATTGAAGTGATTTGAAGGGTCAAACTAGGAAAATGTGTTAGCATTTAAAAACTTATTTCAAATTCATTTTCCGTTCATTCCTTTATCCACACACCAATGTTGTCCGTTGCTTGCTTCCTTCCTTCCTTCGTCTGTATTGCCTGTTTGTGACTTTTTTCATCCAGTTAGCATCATATAAAAGCACTAAATAATGAACAGAATTAGCAGATAACAGAATTAGTTCTGTTTGAGCAGCAGAGCTGGCTAGAAGTGTTGGACAGGCAAGTGCCATTCACACTGATCATTAGCCACGCCCACACAGTTATCCAATATGTCAGAATGGCAGTTCTTAACCTGTTTTATCATATTTTGGTTTTACTATCATACAAACTTTTTTTTTTTTTTTTTTTTTTTTTTTTTAGATTTTACTGTTTCCTTGGATTTTCATAATTTCTTATGAACTTACTAACTTTGACAGCTTGAGGTAACACTTTATTTTGGTGCTCAGCTGTTGCTGCTCACCTTTTTTTAAACATTTAAGTTAAATACATTGTATATTAAATTTAACATGTCACTAATCCTAAACTGATCACTCTAGCCCTAACCTTAAACTTTAACTCAGAATATAAATATAAACCTAGCTCGAACTCTCATGCTAATTCTCATGCTAACCCTAGCTTTTGGCTAGTTGAACATGTGAGCCACAGTGGACAAAATTAAAGGGACCATCAAAGTCTGACCAGCCAGTGCTACCAGTTTTTTTTGCAAATGTGATAATGTGACAACTTTTATCCTTTCACTCCAAATGTTTAGGAGACATTGAGAAGAAGCACAAACTTGAAGTCAGCCCACTGTGTGACAGCGAGACTAACTCGATAGCCGATGTTCAGATTGGTAAGCTTCTGGTTTCCTGGACTACTGGTGTTCACTCTCACGCATTCAAGACGAATGCAGTGCTCTTGGCAGTGTTTTCACTTGGTGAACTCAAGAATGTTGACAAAATGCAGGAGCCAACTCTTCCACCAAGGTTTAGTTCTTTGCAGCGACAAACCGCAGACAGTCTAGATGATAAAGATAGGTCTTAACAAGGCAAGGAGATGCTGTGTTATTGTCCTTCACATTTCAGGTATCAGGAGGGGACACTGAATATATCTTCTGTGATCCGATTAATCCACTTTACTGGCCTGTTTATCAAGCTGTTGGCGCCTACACCAACAATCTAAAACCTCCAGCCCTGCAATTGTCAGATGGCACAGACCGTTCTCTGACTGGCTGAGAGACACAGCAATAATAATAAAGGGGGATCTTATCACAGTTTAACCCAGCTCTGGCTGTCATGTTTGTTATGGCTATATACTCTAAGTGTTTCAGAATCAAGACTTGCATGAGTTCCAAGGATCTTATCAACAAAGAGCTAAAAGTACTAAGTGAAAACAGTGTCAAAAGAACATGAGTTAAAAGACAACAACTGACACTCAATGCAAAGATAATCACAGCTTTCACTCAGTACCTGTACTTTTATTAGGGTGTATGGCAGCAGATTGAAATGACGGTTTCAGACTTTATTTACAGGAAGTCACCCTGAAGAGCTCCATGAAATTTGCTTCTTTATTTTTGCACTGGAGCTACAAGGCTAATGCAGCTGCCAAATGTTAGAATTGTTTTCACATGTGGTTATTTTAAATGAACCAAATTGAGTCTTTTTGCTAATGTTAGTCCGTTTTTATGGGCAGAGAGTTTTTCTTTCAGCACCTTAAATTCAGCAAATACAAAAAAGTGTACAAAGTGTGTTCTCTGTAGAAGATGTGTGGACATTTTTGCTTGGAAAATCAACAAAACAAAGTCAGAGTTCAACAGACTTTTAACTGGCTTGGACTGTACATTAAAATCCTTTTTCTTTGAGTGACCCCACCTTAATTATATTTATTTTATTAAAACAAATGACTGAACATTTTGTCACTAACAAAAGTCATAACATAAATTTAATCAAATATTTGGGAAGTGTGTGTTTTTAGAATTTCAGGTAATTTTGAGCAGAACTTAAAAACCTTCTCCCTATGAAAAAGCACCTTATACATGATGATTTTGTATATATTTAGCTTGTTACTATCTTAATTAATGCCTTGGGTTTAATCATAACGTAATCCTAGTAATATCTAAGGTATCATATCTGTCTTGGATATTTAATAGTGGAACCGTTTGAACTAGTTCAGTGGAATCACCCATATGTTCCTTTTAAGCTCCAGCACTCTCAGTAAGTCGTATCATCTCTCTTTCCAGGTTTCATGACCTATGTGGTGGAGCCTCTGTTTGCCGAGTGGGCTCGTTTCTCAGACACGCGGCTCTCTCAGACCATGCTGGGCCACCTGTGCCTGAACAAAGCCAGCTGGAACGCCATGCAGCCCGAAGCGTCGGGCAGCTCTGAGGAGCTGGAGAGCGAGCAAGAGGCCAGCTCCAGAGCCTTACCTCAGGGAAGCCCGCAATCCTGACACCCCCTCACTCACACGCTGCGGGGACAGGAACACTCCTACAGCCCCCGCCCATCCCAGTAACTTAAGCCACATATGAGTTGCTCGCCTCCCATCTTAAACTAACCACTGATTTATTTAATTTATTTAATTTTAACCCCTTGTTTTCCCCTTGACATAGAGCAATACATGGATACCTCATTCGGCTACTGCTGCATTTTTTTTTTTCTTTTCTTTTTTTTTTTTTTGTCATTGTATTTTTATTTATTTAACTTTTTTTTGAGGGAGCATTACGGATAAGAAAACTGAACTTGGCCATTTAGCTAGAGACTGGAAAACGTGCTAAAGAGGAAGGATCCCCTCTTGTTGGGTTAAAAGTGCCATTTTCATCCCATTTGAATTGCTCCACAAGTGAGATGTAAACACCAAGAGTATTCATGAGTTGTTTTCTTTTTTTAATGACTGCACCCAGAGATGGTGTGTGCGCGTTTGTGTGTGTGCACGTGAGTGTGTCTGTTTTTTTTTTCCTTTTTTGCAAATGAATCTTCTTCCTTGTGTACACAACTGAAAAAAAAAGACAAATGTGAAGAGCCCAGTCATTTTGCTGCCTCTATAAAGACTGTTTACAGATGTCTTTTTTTGTTGTCATTGTTATAAATGAATCATGTTGGTTCTGTGATTTTTTTGCCTTTAAGCACAGATGTGAAGAACCACTTTTACATGTTTTTGAACTGTTGTCCTACTGCTGATGTACTGAACAAAAAAAAAACAACAAACAAACAAAAAAACACAAACAATTGGACTGCACCTCAGTCAGTCTGACACACGCCAGATGCCATACGAAATGCCATTTTGTGCTCCGTTGTGTATCCTCTCCCTGCACTCCAGATTAAACATAGAAGGTGCCACTCGGACATGCAGCTACTGAAAGGACCAGGGACCGGCTTCCCTCCCTGCCCCATGTCATCCCCCCCGCCCCCCAAACCCCCCAACTCACACACCACAATGGGACGACCCTCCTAACCCTGGAACAAGCATCCTGACACGGGACATGTAGCTGACCAGAATCTCCATGAAATTCGCTCAGGGTCTTGCCAACCTGCTTATCTATCAGCTGGGAGTGAATGAGGAAGCTAAAAGGTGCCTTTCATAGGTAGCTGACCCCTTCCTTATCATTTTGTAAAAGTATATAGACTCCCTTTCAGAATGTCTCTCAACCACAATTGCTCTCGCTCGCGCTCTCTCTCTTGCTGTCTCTCTCACTCTCAACCACAATCGTTCTCTCTCTCGTGCTCTCTCTCTCTCGCGCTCTCAACCACAATCATGCGCTCTCTCTCTCTCTCGCTCTCAACCACAATCGCGCTCTCTCTCTCTCTCTCTCTCTCTCTCTCTCTCTCTCTCTCTCTCTCTCTCTCTCTCTCTCTCTCTCGCGCTCTCGCTCGCTCTCTCTCTCTCTCTCTCTCTCTCTCTCTCTCTCTCTCCAGAAGACTGCTAAAAATGATGCCTTAAAACTATGCACAAAGCTAAGTGACCAAACCAGCTTGTATTTTTCATTGAAGTGCATCACATCTGTTTAATGCATTGTCCAGCCCTTTGCCTTTTGTCATGCAAGGAAAAAACAAACAAAAAGATTCTTTTTTTTTTTTAAATATATGGAGGATAAGTTGATTTTGATTTTTAACATTGAACATTCCATTGTTTTTGTTTTGCGTATTGTGTATATTTTTTTACTCTGTACAGATGGCGCAGTTGTGTTTTTGTGCTCCTCTTTCAGGTTCGAAAGAGAGCAGGTGCTTTTTTTTTATTTTAGCTGATTTGTATTTTCTGTTGTAAGTGCTGTAAGACTGTTGATTCAAAACTGTTTACAATTTGTTGTAACAGCCATTTTGGGGAGAAGACTTCAGTGTCAAGCCATTTTGTAAAGGCTTTTGTCGTACAGACTTTTTGATACGTGCTCGTTTCAGTTGCATTTTTGATGAATAAAAATTGACACAATGTTTCAGTTATTGGACGACACGATTCCGTTACCTTGTGGTTTGTTTAGAGATGCTTTCATTCAGTGTCGCCCCCTGTGGATGGTGGTAGTCATAGTTAGTCACATTCACTTTGCTCACATGTTTAAGAGCATGGTTCTTCTGCCCTCAGCCAATAATGTCTTGAAGTGCTCATTTCCAAGACTGGCATTTTCTAAGCTAATCACATACAAATTGGCCACCATTTGCCAGGCCTTAAATCCAGTTCACAGATGCACTATATTTCCAAAAGTATTCACTCACACATACTCATAATTGAATTCAGGTGTTTCAATCACTTCCAGGGCCACAGGTGTATAAAACCAAGCACCTAGGCCTGCAGACTGCTTCTACAAACATTAGTGAAAGAATGGGTCACTCTCAGGAGCTGAGAATTGTGGAAGCGATTGGGAACGACAGCAACTCAGCTACAAAGTGATGGGCCACATAAAATGACAGCAGAATCTGTGGATGCTTGAGCACTTAGTGCAAAGAGGTTGTCAACTTTCTGCAGTCGATCGCTACAGACCTCTAAACTTCATTTGGCCTTCAGATCAGCTCAAGAACAGCGTAGAGCTTCATGGAATGGGTTTCCATGGCTGAGCAGCTGCATCCAAGCCTAACATCACCAAGCGCAATGCAAAGCTTCGAATGCAGTGGTGTAAAGTGCCGCCACTGGACTCTAGAGCAGTGGAGATGTGTTCTCTGGAGTGACAAATCACGCTTCTCCGCCTGACAATCCGATGGATGAGTCTGGGTTTGGCGGTTGCCTGGAGAACAGTACTTGTCTGACTGCATTGTGCCAAGTGTAAAGTTTGGTGGAGGGGGGATTATGGTGTGGGGTTGTTTTTCAGGAATTGGGTTCGGCCCCTTAGTTCCAGTGAAAGGATCTCTTAATGCGTCAATTTCATGCTGCCAGTTTTGTGGCAGTTTTGTTTGAAAACGGCTCCTGTCTGTTCCAACATGACTGTGCACCAGTGCACAAAGCAAGCTCCATAAAGACATGAATGAGCGAGTTTGGTGTGGAAGAACTTGACTGGCCTGCACCTCAACCCGATAGACCACCTTTGGGATGAATTAGAGTGGAGACTGTGAGCCAGGCCTTCTCATCCAACAATTGTGTCTGACCTCACAAATGCGCTTCTGAAAGAATGGTCAAAAATTCCCATAAACACTCCTAAACCTTGTGGAAAGCCTTCCCAGAAGAGTTGAAGCTGTTATAGCTGCAAAGGGTGGGCCGACATCATATTAAACCCTATGGATTAGGAATGGGATCTCACTCAAGTTCATATGCATGTGAAGGTAGACGAGCTAATACTTTTGGAAATATAATGTGTGTACACAGATTTTGTAATTGCTACAGTTAACAGACCTGTTGATGTAACTCATTGCCCAGCTAGTCACACTTACCTGTGACTGAAAACATTCCTTAAGCAGAACCTGGATTCATTATAATTCCCAAGTTATAGCACCAAAAAGGGTTCTTCTGTTATTACAAGCTTAACATCGTAACAGTAAAAGAGCCCTTTTAGAAACTTTTCTATATAGAGCCATCTATTGCATGTTCTCCATCCATCTAAAGAACTCTTTCATGATGCAAAGAACCTGTAATTTATGCAAAAGGTTCGTTGAGTATTCATGGTTCTACATAGAGCCATTTTCTTTACTAAAGAACCTTTGAAGAACCATCATTTTTAAGAGTGAAATTATTAAATGTTTCGGTTGGGTCTTGTTGTCCACTAAAGCAATAAGCCATGAGAGGCTGTGCGTTACTCCGATTTTATCCCAGGAATGGTCCCTAAAACTCCTTTCCCTGTGATAAAATCGCAGTAACGTGTGGCATCAAGTGACATATTGCTTTTATAAAATGGCAGTAAACATGAAATGTGATTAAAATACCATTTTTTCATAAGTTTTAACATTTTTCATATAACAATAGGCATGTGATGGCACTGTTTAATGCAAAAAAATTGGTCACCAATTTACCACCAAGTCTTATAGAGCACCAATCCAGTGACGCCCCTCTTCTCGTGCTGGGGTGAATCTCAAATGTCTCCCTGCTCCCTACATTGTAGGAATTTAAATACTGGATCCTGCAGCTGAACTGTGCGAAATATACCTAAGAAATAGTAATCTGGGTCACAGACACATCCAGACTGGATAAATGATGCACTGTTTGGCTCTAATCTGTGATATTAATGATGGAGTTGTTTAGGCTGTTGGCTAGCTGACCAGCATAGTTCTAGTTAAGAAAATAAGTTGCCAGCCCCTCAGTTAAAACAAAAAAAACAGGCTCTTACTTCATAAATATACTTGGTGGTCCATGTGAGCATCATGGGAGTCAAGGACTATTCATTTAACAGCACAAGGGTTTTTTCTGTGCCATGGAGTAGTAATACACAATACAGTTGCTGCTAGGTGGTCATAGGTGTGCCTATGTTATAGATTTTACAATGGTTTTTGCACATGGCTCAGCCAGCCAATCAGATTTTAGGACAGGAACTATCCTTTCTGTAATAGTGACTAATGACTTAGTGTTTTTGTAAAGGGTTGATATCACAGTTTATAGAACTCTAATGGCTTAACTGGCATTCTGGGACTGACACATTTGAATCCTAATGGTCCTAATGGTTCTAATGGTCTTTTTTCAGCAGGGTTGCTAACCGGGCTCATGGGCTAACTCTCTTGAAGTGCATGGAGCTTGCATTCGAGTTGGCTAAAAGTAATGGCATTTTGTCCCTGAGAACTGGACAGAGCAAGAATGACTGTTCTTTTGTAATCATATTTGGGGCAGTTGTGGGCTGGAGGTTAGGGATCTGGACCTGTAACCGGAAAGTTGCCGGTTCGATTCCCAGGGCCGACAGTCCATGACTGAGCAAGACACCTAACCCCCAACTGCTCCTTGGGCGCCGTGGATAGGGCTGCCCACCGCTCCGGGCAAGTATGCTCACTGCCCCCTAGTGTGTGTGTTCACTAGTGTGTTTGTGGTGTCTCACTTCACGGATGGGTTAAATGCGGAGGTGGAATTTCCCCGGTTGTGGGATCAAAAAAGTATCACTTAACTTATATCTATAAATTACATAACACGACCATCCTACCTTTCAAAATGATATTTGGGTTAATATGAACTAGAATAACTGGAGTTATTTTATTTGCTTCTTTTTATGGATAGATTATTTTCCCTCTCCCTGTGTTCAGTGCTCAGCCTGGGGGCAAGTCGTGTCAAAGGAACTTTTTTTTGATGAGTCATACTTCTAAAACTGTAATAGCTGAACGTAATGTTTTAATTTCTATGGATGCACAACATCCCAAACCATACATAGCAACTATTGTCTGCAATGAATACACATTTATTATGTAAAATTATGAATTATAAAAATGGAAATTAGAGGCAAGAGGGGCCAAATTTGCTTCTACAATTTCTAGTGAGTAAACAGCATTTTTGAAAATTTTAATCTACTACATTGACCACTGTTCATTGTGCCAGGTGGGCTTGCCGGTCTCAGTGCAGGCAGTGTTCTCTATTGTGCAGTCCCATTACACACTGATCTCTACTTCCCTCTGGTGACATATAACTGGAATGGCACCTTATGGCCTTACTTCACTCTTGAGGTATCAGGCCAAACAAAGAAAATCATGGATGGAAGGCACCTCTACACACTCACACCATCAGGGACAATTTCTCTGCCTTTAGATGAGTTTATAGTGTTATTTACTTTAGATTTGTGAACATACAGGCATAGTAGGTTAATCCTATAACACTGACCGTTAATTTCACTGAAGGCTCAAGGTTTAGTTGCCATGTATATATATAAGGTTTCTCTAGAGGCTGACACCTGTGCGGTGACCACATTTTGATTTGATTTGCTAGCACTAGTTGTTCCACTTAAGCCACCGTTTATTTTACCCCTAGGCAAACTTAAATGGGATTTTGGGAATAAGAGAGATCACCTTACGAGGTACAAAGTTCCACTGCTTGATGTAAAATGTATGACTACCATTCATGAGTTCAAGAAAGGTATTTTGTTTTCTCAGATTTATTCAAAGACCTGCTCCAACAAAATCAGTTTTTATAATGCTTAAAATAAATGATAAAGCATGCTAAGCTAGAGTAAAACAAAGGAAAAAAACAACAAAAACTAAAGTAAAACAATGGATTAAAACTGATTGGTCTAGTTGATCTGAGAAGTCTCAGTCTCGCTCTTCTCCTCACACTCAGTGTGTTCGCTTCAGTTCGCTGCTCCATCAGCTTCTTTAGATTTGGGGTACAGATGTGTGCACTTGTCCTGTTTAACCTCTCAACCAGCCTCGAGCCTCTACCCCCCTGACTGAAGAATTAATCCTGTACTGTACCTTTGCAGTAAACCTGAAGATGATGTCATAACCATATTAGAGCAGCGTTTAGCTAACTCTGTGCTAGAGGAACATCAGAACAGCTGACGAGGCCTCAGGGTGTCCAAGATCTTCTGAAGGTAAGCTATACTCATACTGAGGAGAGAGTCTCAGGTTTCTCTATTCAGGTCAAAAACAGTTGTTTTATACCAAAGTCAGAAATCATAATAATCACACAATCATTCTGGAAGAGTAAACTAAAAAAGAAAAAAGTCAAGAAAAGATAACACGCTCTTAAACCATGTGGTCAAAGTCAAGCAATTCAGTTGACTTTAAGGGAGCGTCTACGAAAGAATAGTGGATGATACTGAAGTCTTTCATATCGCTGCTGTTGGAATGAAACCTCGTGTCATAAATGTACTTTTTCAGTTTTTGACAAAATGTGAAAATGCCTGTTGCTCTTTATGTTTAGTGTAAATTGGGCCAAAATGATGACTGGATTCAAAATGACTTGTTTCTAAACGTCTATGTTCAATATATAATCCGTTTCTATAGATTTACATTAAAAGTAAAGCATGTCTTTTCCTTCTCCTGTAAATCATTGTTATCATTCTGGAGATATAAGGTTTTGTTCTTACAACAGCGATATACACTCACCAGCCACTTTATTAGTTAATAAAAAATAAAATACTTGCTAGTTAAAGGTTGGACCCCCTTTTGCCTCCAGAACTGCCTTAATTCTTCACGGCATACTTTCAACAAGGTGCTGGAAACATTTCTCAGAGATTTTGGTTGGTTATTTGAGTTACTGTTGCCTTTCTATCATCCCGAACCAGTCTGCCCATTCTCCTCTGACCTCTCACATCAACAAGGCATTTTCGTCCACACAACTGACCACTCACTGGATATTTTCTCTTTTTCTGACCGTTCTCTGTAAACACTAGAGATGGTTGAGCGTGAAAATCCCAGTAGATCAGCAGTTTCTGAAATACTCAGACCAGCCCGACTGGCACCAACAACCACGCCACGTTCAAAGTCACTTAAATCACCTTTCTTTCCCATTCTGATGCTCAGACTGCGCTTCAGCAAGTTGTCTTGACCACATGTACATGACTAAATGCATTGAGTTGAGGCCATGTGATTGGCTGATTAGCTGTTTGTGTTAACAAGCAATTGAAGAGGTGTACCTCATAAAGTGGCCAGTGAGTGTATTTCTTGGCAAGTACATTGTAATGACTGGAAGTTTGTATTATTCAGTGCCAATTATCTGTACACAGTGTAGCTAAACAATGCTGAATGACAGTGTGGGTAAGTGAGGGAGTGACAGAGTTAAGGAGGCTGTATTTTGTAATATGGAGTGATCCTCCTCTTTAGTTCCTTAATAACTTTTTCTGCAGGCCGAGGTCTGCTTGACCGAATGCGGAAAGACAATATTTCTATTTAGAGAGCGAGACACACACATCTGATAATCTATGCTTTTACAAGATGGAGCTGCTGTGATGGAATTTTCTCTGTTGCCTGTCTACTACAGCAAAGTGTTGCACCTAGAAATCTGTTACTTACACCTTCAGAGCTTTCTTCTGTGGACACGGTTGGTCAGCAAAAAGAACATATATCAGCTTAACTGGGGTGAAAGCACACATTTTAGTATTATTTAGTATATATTTCGGCTCCACAGCAGAACTAGATTTGCTAAATGCTGAAGGCTGACATGCAGACTGCTGGTCACACAGCAATGCAGATAACAATTTATCTTCGTTTGAATTCGTTTGAATTTTCCCATTCCACCTTAAATGGCGCGGCTGTACAATCTGGCGCCTCAGGCACCATTTAAGGCTGGAGGAGGAGGAAACGCGACTTCAGCCTTGTAAAAAGTCGAACATTAAGAGACATTTTACAAGAAACTCGTGGAGAAGTTTCCTGAGATGTGAGAAAAGTGGCTATAGCTGAGCTAAAGGCTAAAGCAGAGCAAAGTAAGTCTGAGTTTGCGTTTATATTATATTTTTAGCCTATGCTAGGACATCAACACATACTGAGACATACTTATAGCCAAGATGGTAAAACAGACATAAAACATTGTGGCTCCCAGGGTGGGTTCAATTGTTGCAATTACAAAATGGCTGGTCTTAACATTTGGGTTGCGACCCTGAGCTAAGCCTACTAGTAAGGGGTGATCCGTGTGTGCCCATTTGCTCAAACTGTCCGCAGCTCAGACAGGTTTGCACAGTGGCCACCAGCCCAATGAACGATTGTGTTCTGTGGTTCAGGTTTTGCTCGGATTGCCTGAAGCCTGTAGCGAAATTGTAGCGAAGGTTTTCGCTATAGCTACACAAAAATCTGTACATTTTTCATATTTCAAATATTTTCATATTTCATACAACTGTAGTAGCTACAGCTTCTAGCTATAAAATTTGCAGTTAGCCATAAAAAGTAGCGCAATACTTAGTTACTCCCCCATCCCTGAAGTTTACTTAAGTTTAAAACTTTTTTGTAAGGGTGAAGGAGGAAGGATAGCACATACAATCACAAGAACAGCACAGTGGTTTCAAGACTGAAGATGCTTGGGCCTAGCCAATCTCTTGACTTGAATCCCATTATTAATTTATGGAGGACTATGAAACGGAGAGTCAAATGGACTAATACTGGGGTACTGAAGATGGTTTGCTGAGAACAATTTGAATTGGGCCGAATTTGACTGCAAAAAGCTAATCATTTACTACAGTCTTCTTGAAGCTATAATTGGCAGCAACAGCTTTGCAACAAAGTACTAATGTTATTCCTTTGTGTTGTCTGAATACTTTTGCTACGTGCTTAAGAATACATGCTTTTTTATTCATGTTCATAAGTACACATTCTTTACAAAGATACATAACCCTGTGGGTACCCAAAGGAGCAAATGAAGCTGGTTGGTGATGTTGATAGTTATGTTTTGTTAAGTGAGGCAAGCTTCCTCTTCAGCTCATCCATGAATAGTTGACTGGTTTTGATGTCATCACTAGGACAGCTGTAACATACAAGATAACATCACTATTTAGAGAGAGACGCACATTTGATAACACAAATCAACAACAAACAGCTATAATGTACTAATCAATGTTCTCTCCTATGTCTATATTCTAAACTTTCCTCCAGAATTATTACACTTTTGGTAAAGTTTGATTTCTGTCAGTGTGAAATCAAGCTGATAAACAGCCCCCTTTTCCCTCTTCTTTATTAAAAATGGCAATAATTGTGGATGAATCTGAATCTGGTAGTTGCTGAAGCTTGCTGCTGTGTTATTGCTTGGGACTGGATTATACAAGAAAACATGGCTATCAAGTTTGGTCAGAGCAGAAGGAGCGTCACTGACATTCAGCAGAATTTATAATCTCACACACCCGTCTGGCTGTTTAGGTTTCTGTCCACGTGCTGTCCTGGGATGCTTTGCCTGCTGTCGTCGGGTGCTTTCACCTCGGGGTGGAGGTGGTGGTGGAGGCGATGGTTTATTTCGAGGTGGAGGTAGTGGTGGAGGTGGTGGTGGAGGCGATGGTTTATTTCGAGGTGGAGGTGATGCTTTATTTCGAGGTCGAGAAAATGGTGTAGGCGGTGGTTTATTTTGAGATGGAGATGGTATATTTTGATGTGGAGGTGGTGGTGTATTTCGATGTGGTGTATTTTGATGTGAAGGTGGAGCACTACTTTGACGTGGAGGTAAAGATGGAGAGGTATATCGATATGAAGGTGGAGATGTATTTTGACATGGAGATGAAGGTGCAGATGTATTTTGATATGGAGGTGGAGATGTTTTTTGATGTGAAGGTATATTTTGATGTGAAGGTGGTGCACTACTTTGACATGGAGGTAAAGATGGAGAGGTATATCGATATGAAGGTGGAGATGTATTTTGACATGGAGATGAAGTTGCAGATGTATTTTGATATGGAGATGGAGATGTTTTTTGATGTGAAGGTGTATTTTGATGTGAAGGTGGAGCACTACTTTGACGTGGAGGTAAAGATCGAGAGGTATATTGATATGAAGGTGGAGATGTATTTTGACATGGAGATGAAGGTGCAGATGTATTTTGATATGGAGTTGGAGATGTTTTTTGATGTGAAGGTGTATTTTGATGTGAAGGTGGAGCACTACTTTGACGTGGAGGTAAAGATGGAGAGGTATATCGATATGAAGGTGGAGATGTATTTTGACATGGAGATGAAGGTGCAGATGTATTTTGATATAGAGGTGGAGATGTTTTTTGATGTGAAGGTGTATTTTGATGTGAAGGTGGAGCACTACTTTGACGTGGAGGTAAAGGTGGAGAGGTATATGAAGGTGAGGATGTGTGTAAAGGTGGAGATGAAGATGAACATGGAGATGGAGATGGGTCAGGTTTGCCACTTAGCTCTGGAGCTGTGGAGATGATGAAACAGTTGTGGGTGATACTGAGTACTAAATCAGATTAAGTGTGCTGATTATTCTCTACTTTAGGACTGAAGATGATTCAGCAGGAGAATTTCCAGCATTAAACTGACCTGTACTGTGTTGTGCCTTTAATGATGTAACATATATGATCAAAAAAGCTATGTGGCAAGTCAGTCTTTATACTAACCAGTGCCTAAACATTGAAGACTGAATGGTGTTGTAGGATGAGGGTGGTTTGAAAAAAATTTGACTTTGTGGTTGATCAGCTGAAATGTTTGGCGTCCAAATGATGTTTTTTTGTTTAGCACTGGAACTGTGACTGTGGAACTGTGGAACTTGTTTTGCTAACAAGTACTAGCAAGTCTGTCAATTCACCAAAATAGTTGATTCTTCGATTTCAAGCATTTGAGAATCGAGAACTGATCTCAAAGCTTTGGACTGAATTCCATACAGAGAGATTTGCCCACCTCACACCTGCACATAAGCAGTTCTGCATTCTGCTGTGATCTTCTGAGATGTTGTTTTGGACAATGTGGAAAAATGTATATAAACTGTATTTGTGTAGGTACTGGACATACAGTCAATAATCAGAGAGATGGAGATGTTAGGTAACCCCGCAGTTGGTTGCATTTACTATTTATTCTCAAGCTACACAATGAAGGGAAAACAAAATATCCCAGAATTCACTGCATTATTAAAATTATGGTATAACTTTAGGATCAATGCACTACAAAATGAATCATATTCCTTCCCCCTTAATTAAAACATTAACCCGCTTTTCTTGGTGTTCCTTCACTTCAGTCTAGCTCATACTGTAAAACAAAGTCCCAACATGGCTCTAACAAACAGGCCAAAGTGTAACATAAAAGGTCTTACTTACAGGGTGGACTGCCCATTCCCTGACTAAACCATGGGGACTATTTTTTGTAAGCCAAGATTGGTGCATAACATTTTTTCAAGCATAAGGATACCTGAAGACTCTTTAATTGTAGCTTGGATGGTGTTTCGATACGACAGAAAAAAGGCTGTTCAGACATTGGCTGAGAGAACTTGGGGTGCCTTTAATGCTTGCTTCATGATTTGTACCATTCTCGCTGTGAGGCTGTTTGTTGAAGGATTGTATGGTGGTGATTTGATGTGTTTCATGCCATTAGCTTGCAAAAAGGAAACAAACAAATTGTTTCCTGTTGTCACTGATAAGTTGTCCAGCTGAAAATCTCACCAAGTTTCATTATTGTCTTCTCTCTGGTAGTAGACTGTACAAAGGCTAACTCTGGCCATTTACTGTATGCATCCATCAGAACCAAAAACATGCTGTCCTCCAGTGGGCCAGTAAAATCCATGTGTATTTGCTGCCAGAGGGTGTCTGACCAATTCCACAGGTATAAAGGCACAGACTGTGGTACATTTCTGATTTTCTGGCATGATGAACATCACTTGGTTATTTTGTCTGTGTTCCTCTTGAGGCCAGGCCACCAGAAATAGCTCCTTTCTAGGGAGGGAAATAACAAAAGGGCAGAAAAAAAGAAAAACACAGCGCGAATGCCACGGCGATGGTTCACCAACTGCTGCTCCTGAGAAAAGAGAAGAAAGTGTACCTGAGACATACAGCACTTGGAAATACTGCACAAATGACTGTGATGTATGTGTATGTGAGTGTGTGTGTTTGTGAGTGCAGTACAGTATAAATTTGTCACAAAATGCACTCAATATCGAGGGCAGAAAGCTGCGACAACATCCCCCCAGAGGCCAGACGAAGGCAGAGAAAGACCAGGGAATCCCGCCCGCCGCGGCCCCCCCAGGAGCAGTGGAGACCCTGGGCCGTATCTCCCAGTGACCCCTGCATGCCCACCCCAGCGGAAGGGAGAGGGGGACTCCGGACAGCACCCCCCCCAGCCATGGAGCGCAGGTCCAGGGGAACCAGAGGAACCAGAGCCGCCCCCAGGATGCCCCTCCCCATCACAAGGCAGCAGCAAAGACCCAGCGCCTCATACGCCCGAGAGCCAGCCACCACCCAGCAGGGCCCCATCCCCGCCGAGGGGCCCTGAGCCGCCCCGGAGCCCAACCACCCAGGGGAGCGGGCCAACCGTCACGCCGGAGTACCAGGCCAGGCCCTGAAGCCCCAAGGCGCCCCCCATCTGGGGGGGGAAGTAGCAACCACAGGGGATGAGTGGAGTTGACTGACACTCTGTGGAGCAGGGGTGTCTGCAATGGCCTTTCAGCTTCAAGGATGCTTTATGAAGCCCATTGGCACTGATGACAAACCCCAAGTACTCAAGAGACTGTTTGAAAAACTCAGATTTGTTATAAGTCTTTGACCATAGTGCTTAAGATGTTGCGGTGTTGGGTAAAATTTGCTAAGGTGCTCATCCTCATTCTGTCCTGCTTGGTCTTTCTGAAAGGGATGCTTCCCATTAGACCTTAAAATCACCCTTTACAGCCAGAATCTTAAGTGTCAGTTCTTATGCCAATGAATCACTATCATCAGTATTTCCCATTATTTTGAACGCACAGTATTACTGGTCTTTGATGCATTTGAGGCTTTGCTATGTGTCAAAGTCCTCATGTTATGCAGACATAAAGATTACATGTGTCATTTCTGTTATTTCTGTTTAAATATAAACTGCACCAACCTCTCTGCCTGTCCTTAATGAAGACATGGGTGTGGATTGAGTGAGATGAGAAGTTTTGGGATATATTTAAGGAAAGGATTTGAGTGACTGTTGACTTCTAGTGTTTGTTAGCGACATTAGCCTCACAGCTCCAGTGCTAAATTAAATTAAAGAAGCAAAATTTGGATACCAGACATGTCAGGTTGTTTGACTACATATAGGGTAAGTTGAAAATTGGGTAAAGGTTATTTTTTGCCACTACTTAAGCATGACTTATTAAGAGTTCATGACATTATTAAATTTCAGCATTAGATATTAATATTTAATTTAATATGACATTGAATTCTTACCCATCCTGTTGTGTGTGATGAGGTACAGTACTATGACACCAAGAAGCATTGCAAGGGCAGATGTGGACAGAGATATGCTGCTTATCGTCACAGCCGAGCCAAACAGAGTGAAGGTAACTCCAGTCCTGTGAATTTTACACATTTTTTTATTGTAGAGAGAGAAATGGAGATTTGATCGTGCAGTAATACAGAGAGTGTAGATATAAAAGATAAAGGTATTGACCATTTGCAAAATTCTGCGAAAGTCTCAACTTTCTCAACCCTTTGTTATCATCGTTACCTCCATCAACTTTCAGTTCAGGCTTCCTGGAAGCATCCATAACACTCAGACTAAAAGGTGCAGTCGTACAATGAAAAATGAGTAGCACAGAGAGAAAAAAAATGGCCTGAAACATTTTTCATTCAAAAATGAACTGACATTACTAAGCTAGTTATAATTCTATTCCATAACTGTGATTATAATTTACTGCCACTGCCGTTCTCACTGCAGGTTTATTCTGAGATGTTTGTTAGTTTTTCCTTTGATTGACAGGGGAATAAACATTTAGAGAGCATTATGATTGGCTGAGAAGTGTGTTAATTATTATTTTACAAATGGTCAATTGGAGCAATATTAAAACAATAACAACAACAGCAAAACCTAAACTAAAGGGTGTTTTAGTGCTATAATCAGCACTAGTGTTAAATGCAGAATAATGCAGTAGCCAACAAAAAGAACTTGGCACCGAATCACTCACTTTAAAAGTTATTTAGTAATTACAGGGAGTTGGCTGAGCTGTTCTTAGGTTATAGACCTGCCAGTGGGCCCTAGTTATTTGAAAGTCAAGATTTTTTGTGATCTAGCTGAGCTGTTTAATAGAATATAACAGAATATTGTGTAACTTATGCATTAAGAGACATCCTGTTAAGGTGAAGATGTGAAGCAGTCCCTTAGAAAGTAAACCTCTAAATTGCTTAAGACTGCAAAGCTGCTAAAGCTCCACAGTACTCTGGTCGCAACCACTCCTATCTTTCCTTTCACTTTTACAGCATTTATAAGGAAGCTCTTGTCAAAGGCTACCTATTCTTGTGTGCATTCCAAAAGGCAAGCAAAGCAAATTTATTTATATAGCACCGTTCATACACAGTTGGTTCCATTTAAGTTTAGCATAGTAGCCCAATGCTGCTTCTCCTTGTTTTGTCTTTACCTTAGGCAGGAGGTGTTAGAGCTGAAAATGAATGTAAACATGGAGGTGGAGGTTTATTTTGATGTGAACATGGAGGTAGAGTTGTGTTTTGATGTGAAGGTGAAGATCAATTTTGATATAGAGGTGGTGGTGAAGATGGTGGTGCATTTCAGTGTGGAGGTGGGATGTATTTTGATGTGGAGGTGGGGTGCATTTTGGCATGGAGGTGTCTTTCAATGTGAAATTGGAGATTGAGGCAGAGATGGGAACAAGTCAGGTTGCACGTAACAAGTAATTCTCTAGTCTTGACACTTGAGTCCCAAGTCAATATAGGCAAGTCTCAAGTCCCATGTCCTAATCTTCAAGTCCTAAACAAGTCAGTATGCATTTTTTTAGCTAATCTAAGTCCACTTAGATTGATTAGATTAGATTTTGATATGAGGATACATTTGACGTGAAGGTGCAGAGGTACATGAAGGTGAAGATATGGATCGGTCAGGCTTGCCACTTCACTCTGGAGCTGTGGAGATAATGAAACAATTGTGGGTGATACTGAGTACACTCTATCAGATTAATAGTACTTTAAAACTGTAGATGATTCAACAGGAGAATTTAACTATGCCGAACTGCATTGTGCATTCAGTGATGCAACATGTGATCTTGAAAGCAATGTGGTAATAAAGTGGAGATGAAGATTAAAAAGACTGAATGGTCTCCTAGAACAATGGGTGGTTGGGGAAAAAAATAGATTTGCATTATGTTTGGTGTCCAAATTTTGCTCCAGGAGCACTGGAACTAGGATTCTAGCTCATTTTTCTGAAAAATAGAATAGGTCAATCATCTCCCAAATCGTTTCTGTAAATTTGTCCCCAAAATGTGTCTCCACACCCTTCCACGTCTTTAATGTAGTCACACTTGTCCATGTGGTTTAGGAAACAGTAAGACAGTAAAACTTTACCATGTAGCTGAGCGCAGCAGGCAGTCATTTTAGCAGGTCTTTCAGACGATTCCCCAAAATAATTGATTCTCCAGTTCGACACGAGTTGACAGAAAAGCTTCGGACTCAGCTCCACACAGAGAAGTTTGCCTGCCTCACACCTGCACATAGAAGCAGTGTGGGTGTGGTGGTGGTCTTTTGATGTGAAAGCAGAAAGGCTATTCAGACATTGGCTGAGAGAACTTGGCCATGAGATGCCTTTAATGGTGAACAACCAAACCAAAACAGATGAACAACCAAAAACATCCTGTCCTCCAGTGGGCCAGCAAAATCCATCTGTATTCACTGCCAGAGGGTCTCTGGCAAAATCCACAGGTCTAAAGGCACAGATTGTAGTACGTTTCTAATTTTCTGGCATGAGGAACATGAATTGGTTTAGTGACTATTGCCTTTGTGTTTGTTAGCATCATTAGCCTCACAGCTCCAGCACTAAACTGATGAAGCAAATTTGGACACCAGACATGTCTTGGTTGATTGACTACATCTGTGAAAAGTGTGTAGATGTGAGGTTTTTTTTGCCAAACCATTCATTTAAGTTCTATGTTTAGCATTACTTAAGCATGACTTATTCATCATGAAGATATTACATTTCAGCATTAGGTATTCATATTTAATTGAATATTAAACTGCATTCTTACCCATCCTGTTGTGTGTGATGACAACAAGAAGCATTGCAAGGGCAGTTCTGGACAGAGATATGCTGCTTATGTTCACAGTTGAGCCAGTGAAGGTAACTCCAGTCCTGTGAATTTTACACGTGGTTTTATTGTAGAGAGAGAAATGGAGATTTGATCATGCAGTAATACAGAGAGTGTAGAGATAAAAGATGAAGGTGTGGGAATTGACCATTTGCAAAACTCTGAGAAAGTCTCACCACCTCTAGTTATTATTGGTACACCTATCAACTTTCAGTTCAGGCTTCCTGGTAGCATCCATAACACTTACGCTATCAGACTAAAAAGTGTAGCAGTACAACCCCAATTCCAATGAAGTTGGGATGTTGTGTAAAACATAAATAAGAACAGAATACAATGATTTGAAATCCCTTTCAACCTATATTCAATTGAATACACTACAAAGACAAGATATTTAATGTTCAAACGGATAAACTTTGTTTTTTGCAAATATTCACTCATTTTGAATTTGATGCCTGCAACACGTTCCAAAGAAGTTGGGACAGGGGGAACAAAAGACAAAATTGTAATATAAAAATGTGTTTGCAAGATATTTTAAGGTGTCTTTTTAACTGCTGGCTAAGGACAACAAATGAACTTTCAATCAATAAATTCCATATTTAAATTCCAAAGTGTTATTAAAGTGTCTTATCATTAACATACCCTTCTATAATCCAAAAGCTCAACTTACCCTGAACACTAAAATGAACCAGTTTCACCCAAAATATTCAAACTTAAGTGATCTAGCTGATCCATTTCATAGAGTATAACAGAATATGGTGTAACTTACGTAGTCAAAGACATCCTGTTAACGTAAAGATGTGAAGTCACAACTACTCCTGTGTTTCATTTCACTTTTACAGCATTCATAAGGACGCTCTTGTCACAGGTTGTCTGTTTTTTGTGTGTTGCAAGTTTATTTATATAGCACCGTTCGTACACTTTGGTAAAGTGCTTTACAAATGAGAAAATACAAAGATAATTCAAAAGATGGAGAATTGAACTTCTAAACATGATTCAAACAATACATTTAAAAAAGAAGAAATGAAATATTAAATTAAAAGTCTATGTAAAAACTAAATTAGTGTCTAGTGTCGGGCTCTTCTAGTGCTCTCTACCAACTGGTTCAGCTTTTTTGGGAGTCCAGTTAGCCCCTCTGGTTGTTTAGGCCATTGGTTCTGCTCCTTTTGCCCATCTGCTGCCCTGGGATGCATCTGTGCAAAAGGGTGTGGACGTGGAGGTAGAGGTGGAGGTATAGTTGGAGGTGGGGATGGACCTGAAGTTGTAGATGAAATTGAACATGGAGATGGATGTGCCGGTGAAAATGAACATGGTGCATACTAACTTCAAGTGATAGATATTAATAAAGATATAACAATTTACTGTTTAACTTCATAATACATTTCATTCTAACCTGTCCTGTTCTGTAGGAATATGAATATAACAGCAGCAGCAGCAAGTATTGCAAGAGCAGTTGTAGGGATGGCTATGCTTTCTATGGTCACAGTCGTACCAAACATATTGATGTTTACTCCAGACCTGTGGACACATAGTTTTACTGTAGAGGCAGAAATGGAGCGTAGGGATGGGGAAATATCTGAGGGCCTGGCAATTGAGGGAACCAAAACACTCATGTCACATGCAAGTTTTACAATATTGAGTGCTAAATACACTGAGCAGCCACTTCATTAAGTACACATACCTTGTGTCTGCACTCATTGACCATTTCATCTCCACTAACAATATAGCTGCACTTTGTAGTTCTACAGTTACAGACTGCAGTCCATCTTTTTTCCTGAACACTTTGTTATCCCCCTTTTACTCTGTTCTTCAGTACTCTAGACCCCTGCAGGACCACCACAGTGTCCTGAGTTGTCTTCTCACAGTGGCAAGATGGACAGAAAAAATAGATGTTTTCAGATGTCAAGTAGCTTGATTTTCTCCTCTTGCTCAAAAGTGAAGTGCTGTTCATCTGATGGTGTCAGTTTTGGTGGTCAGCCAGGTCTTGCATGGTTGCTATGGGTCCTATTTTCTTTGCATCTTTTAATCGTTTTTTCAACACAGGTATACTGTTTTTCCACTTATTTTCCTCGGACTTTATCTGTCATAATGCAAATGAAATATTTTAGATCTAACCTCTTTAAAAATATGTCCTGAAAAATGAATAACTTGTATTTAATGACTGTCTTGAGTGGAAATTAAATAAATGGAGGGTGGTCTCTGTCTGTTACACAATACTCAAATAACTCTTAAATTGCACACACAACTAAAGGCTATTTGTTTATTATTGGGAATATTTTACAGCATCGTATATCTGCAGTAAGCATCTTTCCATGATGCATCTTTTCATTTATAAACAGGAAATGGAGAATAAAATAGTAAAGAACTAAACGTACGTGGCCTCTGCTCATTTCATCCGTACCATAAAATTATTTTATGATCAAAGGAGCGTGAAAAAAGCTTGCTGTTCCTGACTGTCCAGTTCTTCCTTAGAACCCTAATGCAGGTACGCTAAGCCAATGCAGTTAAACTTCAAAAAACTGGAAGATATATCAGATACACAGACATTTATTACATTATTATTACATCTTGAATTTCTGTGCTTGACAATACGATGGAAACATTTCTTCTAGCGCTAGTTTGTACCTTTAAATGCAATACAGTTAGGGGAACTTTTAGAGAAAACAACAAGGTAATGCACCAAATCTGTAATGCTTCAGATGAACTGTTATTTAGAAATAAGTATTATATAAGTATATGTATTATCCATATATGTTTCAGTGAAGTGTGCACACTGTAATCCTGTTTTTAACATATCTATTAATATTCCACAAAAATGAACTTGCTGAACACAATATGATAAACCAGTTTCACTCAAGAGAATCAAGCTGGAAAGTCATAGGATTTAACAGAAATGGTTGTAAGCATATGGTGTAACTTACGCTTTCACAATCGTCATCCTGTTAAGGTGAAGATCTGAGGCAGTTGATCAGAAAGTAAACCAGACTACAACATTGCTTAAGCTCCCCAGTATGAGTCTAAAACTCTTCCTATTTCTCTTTCACTTTTAGAGGATAAACCTTAAACGAAGCTTGTGTTATAATGTTTTTGTAAAAGTGTTTTTCTTCCAGAGACATTTGTGATTGAATCCAAATGATTGAATTCAGGTGTTTCAATCACTTCCATAGCCACAGGTGTATAAACCAAGCACCTAGGCATGCAGACTGCTTCTACAAACATTAGTGAAAGAATGGGTCGCTCTCAGGAGCTCAGTGAATTCCAGAGTGGTACCTTGATAGGATCCCACCTGTGCATCAAGTCCAGTTGTGAAATTTCCTCGCTACTAAATATTCTACAGTCAACTGTCAGTGGTATTATAACAAAGTGGAAGTGATTGGGAGCGACAGACACTCAGCCATGAAGTGGTAGGCCACGTACGGTGAGGCCAGCGGATGCTGAGGCGCATAGCGCGTAGAGGTCACCAACTTTCTGCAAAGTCAATCGCTCCCGACCTCCAAACTTCATGGGCCTTCAGATCAGCTCAAGAACAGCATACAGAGCTTCATGGAATGGGTTTCCATGGCTGAGCAGCTGCATCCAAGCCTTACATCACCAAGCGCAATGCAAAGCGTGGAATGCAGTGGTGTAAAGCGCCGCCACTGGACTCTAGAGCAGTGGAGAACGTGTTCTCTGGAGTGACGAATCACGCTTCTTCGCCTGGCAATCCGATGGATGAGTCTGAGTTTGGTAGTTGCCAGGAGAACAATACTTGTCCGACTGCATTGTACCAAGTGTAAAGTTTGTAGAAGGGGGGATTATGGTGTGGGGTTGTTTTTCAGGAGTTGGGCTCCACCCCTTAGTTCCAGTGAAAGGAACTCTTAATGCTTCAGCAGACCAAGAGATTTTGGACAATTTCACGCTCCCAACTTTGTGGGAACAGTTCGGGGACGGCCCCTTCTTATACCAACATGACTATGCACCAGTGCACAAAGCAAGTTCCATGAAGACATAGATGAGCGAGTTTGGTGTGGAAGAACTTGACTGGCCTGCTCAGAGTCCAGAGCCAGGCCTTCTCGTCCAACAACCATGTCTGACCTCATAAATGCGCTTCTGGAAGAATGGTCAAAAATTCCTACATCCCCAATTCCAATGAAGTTGGGACATTGTGTAAAACATAAATAAAAACAGAATACGATGATTTGCAAATCATTTTCAACCTATATTTAATTAAATACACTACAATGACAAGATATTTAATGTTCAAACGGATAAACTTTATTGTTTTTTGCAAATATTCACTCATTTTGAATTTGATGCCTGCAATACATTCCAAAGAAGTTGGGACAGGGGCATGTTTACCACTGTGTTACATCACCTTTCCTTTTAACAACAATCAATAAGCATTTGGGAACTGAGACACTAATTGCTGAAGCTTTGTTGGTGGAATTCTTTTCCATTCTTGTTTGCTGTACAACTTCAGTTGCTCAACAGTCCGGGGTCTCCGTTGTCGTATTTTGTGCTTCATAATGCACCACACATTTTCAATAGGAGACAGGTCTGGACTGCAGGCAGGCCAGTCTAGTACCTGCACTCTTTTACTACAAAGCCACGCTGTTGTAACACGTGCAGAATGTGGCTTGGCATTGTCTTGCTGAAATAAGCAGGACGTCCCTGAAAAAGACGCTGCTTGGATGGCAGCATATGTTGCTCCAAAACCTGTATGTACCTTTCAGCATTAATGGTGCCTTCACAGATGTGCAAGTTACCCATGCCATGGCCACTAACACACCCCCACACCATCAGAGACACTGGCTTTTCAATTTTGCGCTGATAACAATCCGGACAGTCCTTTTCCTCTTTGGCCTTTCAGGGATGCTCCCTTTATACCCAATCATGACACTCACCTATTTCCAATTAACCTGTTCACCTGTGGAATGTTTTTTGAGCATTCCTCAACTTTCCCAGTCTTTTGTTGCCCCTGTCCCAACTTCTTTGGAACGTGTTGCAGGCACGTTTGAACATTAAATATCTTGTCTTTGAAGTGCATTCACTTGAATATAGGTTGAAAAGGATTTGCAGATCATCGTATTCTGTTTTTATTTATGTTTTACACAACGTCCCAAATTCATTGGAATTGGGGTTGTATAAACACGCTCCTAAAGTTTGTGGAAAGCCTTCCCAGAAGAGTTGAAGCTGTTATAGATGCAAAGGGTGTGCCGACATCATATTAAACCCTATGGATTAAGAATGGGATGTCACTCAAGTTCATATGCGTGTGGAGGCAGACGAGGAAATACTTTTGGAAATATAGTGTGGCTAGAATGGCACCATAAATTCAAGGAAGCGTAACATCCTTTATGTTTAGCCTTGTCTGTGATTCTTAGTTCTGGTTAGAGTATTTATACTATCATTCAGTGTATTCAGAGCCAGTTTATTATTATTATTATTTTTTTTTTTGGTAACAGAAAATTAACCAAAAATTGCATGGCTTTTTAGTTCATTTCAGTACTTTCTTTTCATGTCATTCTGTTCATGAGCATTTCCTGGTCTTACCCTGCTAGAACTGCCGTGAGGTGACCCTACATTTTACAAACTTTCTAACAACCAAAGATAAGACCAATGATGTGAAAATATGGTACTCAAGATGTTTTGAGAATCACTGGAGCAGCCAGTTATGACTGAGGCTTGGAAAATACAATATGGTCCTAGCCAGACAGCAACATTGATATGGCCACAAACCTGAGCCACATCCAGCTTGTGGTCCACATAACACAAGGAATAATGGCCCAAAAGCAAGCCAGGTTTGGTTGTTGCACCCCAATTTTTTGACCCATTGATGTAAAGGGCAGTGGTTGGTATAGAGTAGTGGGTAACACCACTGCCTTCTACACTACAGACTGAGGTTCAGTTCCCTGCCTAGGTATGCACCCTACACCACACCATTAAGAGTCCTTGGGCAATACTCCTAACACTACATTCACCTACCTGTGTAAAATGATGTAGCAACAAGCAATTTCATTAACACATTAAGTAATTTTTAGGTTGATCTGACGAACCATTTTTACTGTGTATTGGAGAACAAGCAATTTTGTTTATTCTGACTTTTTAGGACAAAATTGGTCCAACTGTGGTCCATTTCTTTACCCTACGGTCCTAGCTGCTTTGCCTGCTGGAGGTTTTTCCTTCTGTTTAGCAGTTACTATGTTAGGTTGGGGTGTTGTGTATGAAATGACCATGTTGTTTTATTTTCACTGTAGTGAACTACAAAGATTTTTGCTGACAGGGTGTAGTGTGGATTGTTGCTGGTAGAGTGAAGTATTCTGAACACAGCAAATTGCTTTGCTAGCTTGGCCTTTAACAGGGAACTCCACCTGCGTAATTCAATCATTAGGACAGAGTCATTCAGAGTGGTTTAATGTGAAAATGTCTCACTATAGAGAAACCTACTGATCAAGGGAAAGTGAGAAGAGGGAAACAAGGGTCACAATGTCTACAACACAAATGTCAACATTTTATTTACCTCTCCACAATGAGTGGAGTTTAAAAAATATGTTTTAGGGCACAATTCATATGGAATCATGCAGTGGCTTTGTTTACATGTTGAAGAAAGTTTTTAAAAATGGTGGAAAATATGTTTAAATTAAGTTAACATTACTCACCTGTCAAGCAGAAACGGAGCAAGCAGTTTTCTTTTAATCCCTTTTTTCCCCCCCAAAGAAGCTGAAATCAGCTTCTTTCTTCCAACAGCTTCTTATACGAATTATCCTGTTCCAACTTAAATGGTGTAGCAGTTGTATTCTGACACCTCAGGCTAGCATAACCATTGAAATAACCAGAGCCTATGCAACAGGCGCAGCTAACAGGCAGAACTAAACAGTCCTTTTGCTTCACGGACGCATTCAAAAGCTAAAAGGGCTGATATACAACCGCTTTTAAAGTGTCCTGCTTTTCTTAAATCTTCAGACATTCACCAAGTCTAACAAATCTTTCACAAAATACAAAGACTCACACTATTGTCAGAATTTAGCATTTTCTGTTGGGCATTTCAATATTTTAACATTTTAAAACTACAAAGTAAGGATATTGCTAGAGTACTTGCAAGTTAAACACAAGCATGATTGTTCTATTAAATGTAAAAAAAGCATACAGGTTTTTAAGCAAATAAATACATTTTTTCACAGAAATCAAAAGGCTTTCTCTGAAAGACTAGAAGGCCCTGATGGTTCGCTAGTGGTTCTCACACACACACACACACACACACACACACGTTAATCTGACAGTTCAGGCCTTCAGTCCAGCTCCAGCATAGCATAAATAACTTTACCTAGTTTGTTGGTCAGCAAAAACTTTGAGGTACATAAAATGGGCACAGGCAACAATTGAACTGCTTGACCAACAACATGTTGGCCAATTTTAATGACAATGATTACAATAAACCTGAACATCTTCAATATGTGCACACAATAAGAGTAACAAAATAGGCAACTGATACAGCTGTACAGCCTCTCACTCGCTTAGCGGTTTAAAAATAACGTTTCAGTTCACAAACAAACATTCATTAAGTTTATTCAGGAAACAAAAAAAAATCTTCCAGTCTGACAGCATTATGTAACATGGAATGTACCTGTCAGTGTAATGTTGGTTATACACATTCGACATACATTTAAGCCAACAATTAATTTCCCTTAATGCTCCTCTGTGTTTATCAGTTTAGCTTAACGAATGGTCAATGTAATAAAGTACAAAACACATTCTACAGCAAGATGTTTTATAGTGTTACACAAATCATTCAGCTTGTACCAATTAGTTTAACACTCCATTAAGCTATACTGCAGTTAGTAACCTTGAATTTTGTGTACATAAAGAGGTTCAGTGTAGAGGTTTATTCTGTCACTGTTATGCTAAAACAGTTAATGCTAACTAATACCAGTATAGTATAAATAACTTTACCAAGTTTACTGGTTAGCTGAACAAAACGTGGAGGTACATACGATGGGGATGATAGCAGCCACAACAATTGAACTGCTTGACCAATAACATGTCAGCCAATTTTAATGAAACTAAATGCAATAGACCTGAACATCTTAAATATTTGCACGCTAGCTATACTGAAAAAGAGAGTCTTATCAAGTCAAATTGTTGCTGAGGTATAAGCAGACATTACAGACGTGTGATGAGTAAAAGAATCATCCTGATTCGTAACGGCATGTGAGAATCTTCTCTTGAAACAAGCAGCTACATAATTCAAGTGACATCCTAATAGAAGATTAAGGACTAATATCTATAAAAAAAATGCAAATAAACCTCCCAACATAAATTAACACTAACATGATCTTACAAATGGCTCTGAACTACAGCAAGCAAGCAAAAAAGCGGGAAAAGTGCTCATTCTTTGCCACATAACTAAATCAAGAGGCAACATATTCTATAGTGTTTTGCGTATTTATATATATAAAGCATGTCTGACAGCACAATCATATATACAGACAGCACTTCTCATATATAGCCTCTGACCTGGATTATATCCGTGAATTTGACCAGATCCATTTTAAGACACAAATAAGCTTAAAAACAAAAGTACATAAAAACAAAAATTTAATCTAACACTCTTGGTTTAGGCTTACATTGTTGGAAAGACTTGGCATAAATAAGTAAATGTACAACAATGAACTGGTACACAAAGACATGACCTTCTTTTTGAAGGCGTAATACCCACTGATTACACAGATGTACTATGCTGGTTGTGCCAACAGTAGAAAACCTGACTGGCCGCTTAGTGTTCCTGCAGTTATGTATCTGTTCCTATTTACACACTAGACACTCCTACAGTTCAGTGGAGAAGGCCTGTTGGTGAGCAATGCTGGCGTCCGGTATAGCAGCTTACAAGTTCACTATCAGAAGAGGTTTCTCTTTCCAGTCGATTTCAACATGTGCTGTCCAAACTGTAGAGCAAACAGAACAAGAGTTGTATAGGAGATGAAACGCGAACAGTGCTCAGGCAAATGAATAGCTTTGGTATACAGGTTAAAAAAAACTATTTACAGCCAACACATTGACTATGTTCATGCGCATTCGTCTCGGCACAAGACACCTTTGGAATTGGGTGATGTGGTGAAAATATTCACAGTACTTAATGTTGTAGCATTACACAACATGTATCACAATATTTTGACACACAGGCACTGTGCACTACTAGTCAAACACTCTGGGTATAATTCTTTTTATTTAACATTTCACATACTGTACTGCACTAAATCCAATTAAACAGAAGCAGTTCTGCTTTCTTTGTAATGAAACATGCAGCAGATTAGTATTCTGTAAAAACGGACAATATCCAGATCACTTTCCATCATAATGTAATTGTCAGCAATAAGTCTTTTACCACATGAAAAGCATTCATCGAACAAGCCCTTTTACCTAGCCATATTAGCTTTAGGCAAGACCTATAGTTGTATGTAAACGTTTGGGCCAAATTACATATTGTTTATTTCTGAGGTGAAAAGAAGTAAACAATTTTAGCAAATTTTAAAGCACATTATACAGTGCTTTATACAGTGGTGCTTGAAAGTTTGTGAAGCCTTTAGAATTTTCTATATTTCTGCATAAATATGACCTAAAACATCATCAGATTTTCATACCTCGGTCCTAAAAGTAGATAAAGAGAACGCAGTTAAATAAATGACGCAAAAATATTATACCCAGTCGTTTGTTTATTGAGGAAAATGATCCAATTTTACATATTTGTGAATGGCAAAAGTATGTGAACCTTTGCTTTCAGTATCTGGTGTGACCCCCGTGTGCAGCAATAACTGCAACTAAACATTTCCAGTAATTGTTGATCTGTCCTGCACACCGGCTTGGAGGAATTTTAGCCCATTCCTCCATACAGAACAGCTTCAACTCTGGGATGTTGGTGGGGTTCCTCACATTAACTGCTCACTTCAGGTGGGATTAAGGTCAGGACTTTGACTTGACCATTCAAAAACATTATCTTTATTATTCTTTAACTATTCTTTGGTAGAATGACTTGTGTGATTAGGGTTGTTGTCTTGCTGCATGACCCACATTCTCTTGAGATTCTGTTCATGACATTTTCGTTTAGAATTCTCTGATATAATTCAGAATCCATTGTTCCATCAATGATGGCAAGCCGTTCTGGCCCAGATGCAGCAAAACAGGCCCAAACCATGATGCTACCACCACCATGTTTCACAGATGGGATAAGATTCTTAAACAGGAATGCAGTGTTTTCCTTTCTCCAAACATAATGCTTTTCATTTAAACCAAAAAGTTCTATTTTGGTCTCATCTGTCCACAAAACATTCTTCCAATAGCCTTCTGGCTTGTCCATGTGATCTTTAGCAAACTGCAGACGAGCAGCAATGTTCTTTTTGGAGAGCAGTGGCTTTCTCCTTGCAACTCTGCCATGCGCACCATTGTTGTTCAGTGTTCTCCTGATGGTGGACTCATGAACATTAGCATTAGCCAATGTGAGAGAGGCCCTCAGTTGCTTAGAAGTTACCCTGGGGTCCTTTGTGACCTTGACGACTATTACATGCCTTGCTCTTGGAGTGATCTTTGTTGGTTGACTACTCCTGGGGAGGGAAATGATGATCTTGAATTTCTTCCATTTGTACACAATCTGTCTGACTATGGATTGGTGGAGTCCAAACTCTTTAGAGATGGTTTTGTAACCTTTTCCAGCCTGATGAGCATCAACAACTCATTTTCAGAGGTTCTCAGAAATCTCCTTTGCTCAGGCCATGATAAACTTCTATAAACATGTGTTGTGAAGAGCAGACTTTGATAGATACCTGTTCTTTAAATAAAACAGGGTGCCCACTCACACCTGATTGTCATCCCATTGACTGAAAACACCTGACTCTAATTTCACCTTCAAATTAACTGCTAATCCTACAGGTTCACATACTTTTGCCACACAAAAATATGTAATCATTTTCATCAATAAACAAATGACCAAGTATATTTTTGTATCATTTCTTTAACTGGGTTCTCTTTATCTAGTTTCAGGACTTGTGTGACAATCTGATGTTTTAGGTCATATTTATGCAGAAATATAGAAAATTCTAAAGGCTTCACAAAAGATTGTCACAATGACCAAAAATAGGTTTGAAGGAAAAAAGCAGCAGCTGATGAAAAGAACACCTTGCTAGCTGTTGGAGGTGGATCCATTATGCTGTGGGGTTATAATGAAATCTGTAGCACAGGAAACATTGTACAGGTAAACAGAAGAATGGCTTTCTGGAAATAAATGTGATTAAGTCAGTCAAGAACCTGGAAGTGAAAAGAGGTTGGCTTCTACTAGACCATGATTCAAAACATACGACAGAATTTACCATGAACCACTTCAAGAAATGCAAGCAGAGGTTTTTGGAATGGTTGTTACAGAACCGACTTAGAGATCACAAAAAAAAAAATTGTGAGTTGATCTTTGACATGCTCTGCATGCAAATGGCAGAAGAATATCAGAACCGTTTTAAGAGGTAATGAGTAATAATTTGTAGAACAAAAATAGAAAGACTCCAAGCTGGCCACAAAAAGTTACTAAGTACTAACTTAGTAGGGTATCCAAACTTTTGCACATGCCACAATTTCTATTTCATCAAAAACAGTGACTGTGCATTAATCTTTAGAAAAAAAAGTATTTCTGTAATAATTTGCTGCAGATGTTGTTTACTTGTTTTCACTTCAAAGATTAACAAAATATGTAATTTGTCCAGGGGTGGCAAAATATTTGCATGCATTGTATACTTAATTTGCTGAATGGATATTAAAAAGAATTAATTTTAGTTACGCTGGGTTCATTCAGTTGAACAGGCCCTTTGTAGTTAGAATTGTGTTTTTACATCAAATTTCAAAAACTACATCTTCTATGGGCTAATCAGCATTACTGAATTTCAACAAAAAAATCCAGTAATTAAGACAGAGATCCAAAAATCAAGTTATTCAGCACATGTGTAGCATTAATCTGATATCTTATACATTTCATACATCTGCATGTGCACAAATGTGTTTGATGAATTATTTCGGAAATCAACATTTTTTTTTGCAGTTAGTCAATATCTCTCAGGATTTGGAAGGTGGTCTTACCATTGGAGCCTCTGAGTGGGGTTTTGACTCCTGAGAAGGCAAGCTGAAGTTGCTTTCGCACTCACTGTCACTGCGATAACGATGTGCAAACTTGCGCTTAAGTGCCTCAGCAATGAGAGTAGCAGGGTCAGCAGGTTCACTGGCTTTAGAGTGGCCTTCCTCAGGGCGACTGCAGCAGAGAACCAAACACATGAATGAGGTTCTGGACTCTGAAGCCAGACATCCACTGTACAATTTTTGAACTTATGTACTTTAGTGATAACTCACATTGCACATTTGAACTGGCCATGGTCATGCACAACTTACATGTTCCCACTATACTGTAAAACTTATCCGTTTGATATATGAAGATATATGTAAAATATGCTCACTGTTGTCATACAAGACCTCTATAGAGTGTTTCACATTCAAAACAATGTGTGCATCTTGAGCACCTATCAAAAGGTTGAAAAGCAACCATTAAGCATTTCATGCTGTGTATTGAAACTAAAACAAAAAAGAAGGTGTAGACAATACATCAAGAACTGTAGATACGCTGTTTTGACTGTTGTGTGGGCGTATCTTCAAGATATCAGAACGTGAGGTAGCATAAACAATTGTCTGACAGCTTACTTGGAGATTGTTAGGGCAGGTAATCAGAGGGCCATCAATGTCAAAGGATGGCTCATGAAGCTGAAATCAGCTATTGATCTAAAAATTTAATTTTTTGTACCTTTTGTCAACTGACTGAACTGGCATGCTCTACTAAATAAATCTTGCTTATA